>NC_132853.1:37911643-38221792 GCF_048164855.1 Canis lupus baileyi
AGACAAGAGTCTTATTTCCACTGGGGCATGGTGGTAGAGCGGGCATGAGATTAAAATCTAAAGAGAAAGCTCTGGCCAGGGCCTCGGAGCTGTCAGCTCACCCTGGGAGTGTGGGCTGGATGCCTCAAGGTCTCAAAACAAGATCTGAGTTGGACAGAGCATCGTGGCAAGGTGGCCAGCCTAGGGTGCTGGGCAGAAGGGGCTGAGCAGAGGATGCTGGTCAGGGCGGCTGGGCAGAGGGGCCAGGTGGGAGGGCTGGGTAGGGAGTCTGGGCAGGGATCTGGGAAGAAGAGACCGTGAAGAAAGGGTTGGGCCAGAGGGGGCAAGACAGGAAGATGGTCAGAGGGACTGGGCAGGGAAGGTCTAGGATCGGGGCTGGGCAGAGGGCCCGAGACAGAAGGGAAGCCCACAGCCAGGAGGGTGTACTGAAGGACAAAAAGGAAGATGAGAGGACTCTGGGTAGGTGTGTGGGGCAGCAAAAGGAATGGAACCCCAGCTGCCAGGCCCTCAGCCCCTCAGTACGGCCCTAGAGCAGAGGCGTGAATCAGGCTGTGATAGGTAAGTAGCAGAAACGTTTTCCTGGTGAGGCTCAAAAAAACCTTCTGAAACAGACCAAACCAAATACGCTGAAATATCCTCTTCCCATCACTCCCCTCCTGCCTAGTCCAATGCCACCAAGTCTTGGTCTAGATCATCTTTCCTCTGCTCAAATAGACCCCAGCTCTCAGAGACACTGAGCAGACCCAGGAGAAGCAGGTGTCTCCAGGGCCCTTTACTGGGCTCCTGAGTGGCTGAGGCTACCTACTGTCCTGGGCAGAGTGGGCACACAGCCTGGATGTCAATTGGGCAGGGGGTGGGGCTTGAGGCCCAGCTGTGAGGTGATCATCAGTGTCCCCCACTGAACACTGCTCAGTGCAAGGTCTAGGGGGTTCCAGGAAGGAATGGAGCACAGGCCTCCCTGAGGCCCTGGACATGAGACCACTTGGGTCACAGACAAGCACACACATGTGGCATGTGTAAGCACTGCTGTTCTCTCTCTCTCTCTTTTTTTTTTTTTTACGATCTTATTTATGTATTCATGAGAGACACAGAGAGAGGCAGAGACACAGGCAGAGGGAGAAGGAGGCTCCTTGCAGGGAGCCCGATATGGAATTCGATCCTGGGACTCCAGGATCACGCCCTGGGCTGAAGGCAGCACTAAACTGCTGAGCCACCCAGGGATCCCTGCCGTTCTCTTATGTGTGTGGGAACCCAAGAGTCAGTTGAGTTGGAGTCCTTGGAGGCACTGAGTCGAAGGATAAACCCCAGCACTACGTCTTCTCTTCAACAACCCCGTCTTCTGAGGCTTCTGGGGATGAGGAAATCCCTGCTTCCTATGCTCCTTCAAAGGAGGTGCTCCTACTGTGTACCAGGCCCTGGGGGCAGTCATAAAAATCTTGGGTCTCACGGGGCTTCCATTCCAGGGAGGAGGACAGGCAATATAAACACAGAAATAGATAATTTGGTGCAGGAAGTGGTAAGTTCTATGGAGAAAAAGTCTATTCCCTCTGCAGCAGTCACAGCCCTGCAGCTACGAGAAAACAGCTGTATCTAGAGCCTTCTCTATATCAGGCTAAATGCCCGCAAGCTCCTTCAACCATTCTGGACTCCTCTGATTTTCAGATAACCATCTAGATAACCATCTAAAACCATCTAAAAGAGCTTCAGCTTATGGTCAGGCCAAGAAATACCCCATATGGTCTCTAGCGCCCTAGCACTGGTTCCCAGGTTTCTGTGGGTTTCCATCAGTTTCCATTAACGCAGTCAGCTTTCCCACCTCCGTCCTTGGCAGCCACTTCACACTCCTGACTCATCTCCAGCCTACGAGCGGTGAGGAGCCCCACATCTTTTCCTCATGAACTGTCGCTAAGCCACATCTCTCCCACCTTATTTTAAACTTAAGTGCCAGGATTTATATTTATCCTGGTAGTTTCATCTGGCACGAAGCCGACTATCACTCAGCCTGCCAAGGCAGTCTTCTGGATCCCAATCTGACATCTGAACTCTCTTTCAGCTAAGGTAGACATCTGATCCTCCTGTCTCACAGGCAGAGCTGGGCACAGAGGTGTGTCCTGCCAGGTGGGGGCTTGCTCCCTCACGTGGACTCTAGATGTGTGGCTGTGGAGGGGGCCACGATGCTCCAGGGATGGCAGAAGTCATGTAGTCAAGTACAGCCACGTGGCACCTGAGAAAACTTCATGTTCTGCTGATCATTCTAGTAACTGATTTTAAAATTGGTTTGAAATAATACAGATCAGAAGTTCCCACACTTAGATGACCATCAGAATCACACAGGAACTTTTATTTTTTTATTTATTTTTAAAGATTTTGTTTATTCATGAGAGAGACAGAGACTCAGGCAGAGGGAGAGGCAGGCTCCCTGCAGGGAGCTCAATGTGGGACTTGATCCCAGGACCCCAGGATCACGACCTGAGCCAAAGGCAGACGCTCAACCACTAAGCCAGCTAGGAGCTCACATGGGAATTTTTAAAGAAATTAACTCCCATGCTCCATCTCCAACATTTCTGAACTAGTCATCCCAGGGTGGAGCCCAAGAATTTATGTGTTCCTTTATTTTATTTTATTTCATTTATTAGAGAGGGAGCACAAGGATGGGGAGGGGCAGAGGGAGAGGGAGAAAAAGCAAGGAGCCCAGTGCGGGGCTCCATCCTAGGACCCCAGGATCATGACCTGAGCAAAGGCAGACACTTAACCAACCAAACCACTCAGGCGCCCCTGTATTGTTTTTTAAGTTCTGGGAGAATTATTAAGTCTATACTGGCTCTTAATGATCCCCATTGCCCTTTCTGGATGTCCACAGACAATTGCTTCCAGAAGTCCACATTTCTGTGGCTCTCTTCTGCAAGATCCTCTTTGCATGGACTGACTGGGACATGGCCCTTTGACCATGGCATCTGGCCCAGAGCAAGTATCAATTCTTTAACTGATGGCCCAATAAAGCTGAGGGGAGGGAAGCGTGTCTGGCGGCTCCCTTACCCAGGATTCCTCTCCTGCCCAGGCCTTCTATGGCTCCCTGGTTCTCCAGGATGGAGAAAACAGGGCAGAATGGGAAGAGAGTTGGGGTTTCATTCTCTGAGGTGCTACCAGGTTCCATCTCAGAGAGAGATTAGGTGAGGCAGGGGGGCTCTGACCTCAGGTACAACATTTAAACTGGCACCAACAAACTCAGCCATCAAGCCAGAGAATATTTAAATGCATTCTTTTTTTTTTTAAGACTTTATTTATTCATTCATTAGAGACAGAGAGAGAGAGAGAGGCAGAGACACAGGCAGAGGGAGAAGCAGGCTCCATGCAAGGAGCCCAACGTGGGACTCGATCCCAGGTCTCCAGGATCATGCCCTGGGCTGAAGGCGGCACTAAACCGCTGAGCCACCAGGCTGCCCACATTCTTTTTTTAAAGGTTTTATTTATTTATTTATTCATGAGAGACACACAGAAACAGAGACACAGGCAGAGTGTCAACCACTGAGCCACCCTGGTGTCCTAAATGCAATATTTTAAAATATAATAGAAATGAATGCAAGAAAATCCATAATGAACCAAATATCAAAATTCTAAATAAAGACAGGATCAGTAATAGTGCCAAGCCATGTCAGAGCCTGAGGTAAAAGGAAAAAGAAGTCATGGAAATGAAGCAGACAGAGGGAGAGTTCAAAGCATTTATGACCCTGCTCCCTCCCTATGCCTATGTCTCTGCCTCTGTGTGTGTGTGTGTGTCTCATGAATAAATAAAAATAAATAAAATCTTTTTAAAATAACTAACTAAATAAATAAAATATCCTAAGACAGGGGCACCTGGGCGACTCAGTCATTTCAGCATCTGCCTTGGCTCAGGGCATGATCCCAGGGTCCTGGGATCCAGCCGGGTGTCTGACTCCTTGCTCAGTGGAAAGGCTGCTTCTCCCTCTCCCTCTGCTATTCCTCCTCCTCCCCCACTCCTGCTTGTGGTTCTCTAACTCTAGATTTCTGTCAGCTAAATAAATAAACTCTTTGAAAAAAATATCTTAGGACAGAAAAGATATCACATCCGTGATACAAGAACACAATGCTTTTTTTCCCTTAAAATGAGAAGAAATCAGAAAATAATAAAGAGCTCTTGGAGATTAAAAATATGAAAGTAGGAAAAAAGATCAGTAACATTAAGAAAATAAGGTTGAGGGGGACACCTGAGTGGCTCAGTGGTTGAGCGTCTGCCTTTGGCTCAGGTCATGATCCTGGGGTCCTGGGATGGAGTCCCACATTGGACTCCCCATAGGGAGCCTGCTTCTCCCTCTGCCTATGTCTCTGCCTCTCTCTGTGTCTCAAATAAATAAATAAATAAATAAATAAATAAATAAAATCTTAAAAAAAAAAAAGGTTGAGAAAATCTCCCAGAAAATGGACCACCACCACAAAGGCAAAGGGAAAGACAATAGAAGACAGAAGGAAGTTGAAGGGTCAATCCCTCAGATGGACATTTAATCAAAGGGAATTATAGAAAAAGAAGGATAGTCAGAGAGAAGAATTTCAAAGAAATAAAACAAGAGGACTTTCCAGAACTGGTAAATGCAAGTCCTAGGTTGCAATACTGCATCATACGTCCAGCACAGCAGGAGAAAAAAAGAGCTAGAGGCAGGACAAATCACTGCATCTTCAGAATGCTGGGGTTCTACCCTCAAAAGCTTCCAGAATGGGGGGAAAGCAGTTATAAACAAAGAACAAGAGTAGGAATGACATCAAATCTCTCAACAGTGACACTGGAAGCCAGAAGATAATGCCTGCAAACTTCTGAAGGAAAATTATTTTTAATCTAGAATTCTCTATTCAGCCAGACCATCAATCAGTGTGAACAGAATAAAGGCATCTTCAGACATGCGAGCTCTCTAAAGAATTTTCCATGTAACCTTTTTCAAGAAGCTAAACAAACAAGGGGGAGAAGCAGGAAAGAGAAGGCACAGAGTTCCAACCGGAGAGAAAATAGGGCACCCAACAGGAGACAGATAAGGGGGTTCCAACCTCAGAAGAGAGAGGGGTCCCATGGTGGACAGGTGGGCGAGTGAGCCAGCAGCCAGCCCAGGTCTGGGCAGGGCCACAGGAGAGAGGTTTCCAAGGGTGGGGGAGGGAAGCAGACAGGTTGGACCACGCTAAAAATTCTATTTGAGGCCAGTGGATATATGAAAATATATAGCCAAGGTAAGTACAGAAAATTAAGCAAACGGGGGTTGGGGCAAAGATCCAACTTTTGGAAAACCAAAAATTATACAAGAAAGTAAACAATGATATTTTCCTGCTTGGATGAGTGGCGAACAATATTTACATGATTATCATGATATAAAGCAGAGCATATGGATTTAACAAAAATATTGAGAGTAGGATGACACTCGAGGGAGTATATAAAAGACAAATCTTCATCTACACAACAGGTAGTCAACAGATAATGTCTAAATGAGTTAATCAAAAGGCAACAGCATAAGTAAATTACTTAGAAATATGGTGGTAACCACCAGGAGAGGCAGCCCCCAGGGGCGCCTCCAGAGCAAGGGGCGGGCAGGTGCAGAGCGGCGGGCGGGGCGAGGGGCCGGGCTTTCTGCTGCGCTTTGTTCTCCGTCCTCAGCACGATTTGACCTTTTTGACTATCTGCATGCACTTCCTTGATGTAAAAAGATCGTTCTTGAACATAAAATAAAGAAATGTATGCCAAGAAGCACACCCTGTTGTTGCTTCTTATGTCATAATTTTTCTGCATCCTGGGAATTCAATCTCAGCTATAGATGCCTACACGTGTGGCCAGGGGCACGCTCACACTTGTACGGTCACGTGCATTCATCACACATACTCAGAGACAGCCCACGGTGACACACAGGCAAGCGTACATAATGCACAAAAATTCTCAGACACACGTGCAAACACACGCACACATGGTGACAGATGCACCTACAGACACAGAGGCCCCCATCAGCCTCCTCTAAAGAAAGCCTCCTGGAGAGAGTGGGGGTAGACGACGCTCCTCTGAGCCTTGACCCTGCTGGCCTCCCTTCACCACCACCTCACTACTGCCCCAGGCAGAGGAGACTGTCCCTAATTGCCTTCTCTATTCTGTGCCCTGCCTGGAGGCTAAGCAGCCTGAGCCTCTGCAGCTGTTAACCCTTTGGGGCTATGCAGTTTGTAAATGATGCAGAAATGGGAAGGGGGGGAAGCCCTGGTGGCCCAGCGGTTTAGCGCTGCCTTTGGCGCAGGGTGTGATCCTGGAGACCCAGGATCGGGTCCCATGTTGCATGGAGCCTGCTTCTCCCTCTGCCCGTGTCTCTGCCTCTGTGTGTGTGTGTGTCATGAATAAATAAATAAAATCTTTTTTTTTTAATAAAATCTTTAAAAACGAAAAAGAAATGGGAAGGGGAGAAGGGTCTGAGCTGGCAGCTGGATGTGACTCATAGGCCACCTTCATTTTAGCAGAGGCCTCAGGCAGTGTCAGGAACCCTGTGCACATGCTGTGCATCCTCGGGCAAGTCACTTTACCTCTCTGGGTTCACAAAAGGGTAGGCGATCTATGAAGCTCAGAGATGCAAAGATTTTATGCTCCAAGGCTGGGCCCTGCTCTCATCCCCTCCCCTGGGATCCACCTCTCCATGCTGACATCCAAGGACTGTCCCAAAGGATATGTGACTTGTGCCTCTGGCAAGTACACATAGGGCACCTTGGGGGTCCCCCACCACCACTTCCCTCCCCTTCCATGTTCCCCCAGCACTCACCACCACTCTGGTCCTGTTATCTGGCAGTGTGTCAATGGCCAGGGTGCCCCCACCCGGGTCTTGGCTCAGCTGGGTCCTGTCCAACTCCGACACCTGCCCAGGGCTCTCCCGGGCTCTCCGACTCCAGCCCTGTGTGGACCCCTTGGCAGCCCATCCAGAGCCTCGGCCTGCATCCTGACCTGGGAAAAGGAGACAGAAAACTGAGTGCCAGCAGTCAGACCAGAGGTCCAAGGAGAGGACCGGCCCACTTACTCAGCAGAGGCCCCAACACTGTGCCATCACTGAATACCTGCACGGGCAGGAGATACCCCGCCTGCATTGAGAGCCACGGCTAGCTCCATGCCACACACTCTGCACACAGCACACCTCTCGTCCCTCACCCCACCCTTCGCAGCAGATATGATACTTCCATTTTGCAGACGGGAATCAGGGGCTCACAGAGGTTACAGAACCTCACACACGTTAAGGATGGAGATAACTTCTGAACCTCCAAAGGGGTGATTCTTCTCAACCTCTGCTGCACACTAGAATCACTGGCGGAACTGTAAAAATTCCTTGTCTGGGTCCCACCCCAAAGGTTCTGATATAATTGTTCTGTGGTGTGGCCTGGGCATTAGGAGGCTTAAATGATCCCCAGGGGAGCTTTTGAGAAGCCCTGAACCAAACTCTGTAGACAAGGGTGAGAACCACTTGCTCTGGAACATTCCTAACCAGTTCCTTATTTCTTAACCAGAAATGGCACATAATCTCACCTTCCAGGGGACTCCGGGGACTAGAAGCCAGAAAGTACAGTTCTTTTTAGTTCAGGGCTTCCCAACATTAGCACTATCAACATTCTGGACTGGAGAGTTCTTTGTTGTGGGGGCTATTCTGAGCATCACAGCCATGTCCAGCAGCACCCTGGCCTCTGCCCACTAGATGTTAGTAGCATCTCTTCCCAGATTGTGACAGTCGAAGATGTCTCCATTGATGGGGACCACTGTTTAGCCCTGTGACTACCTGCAAGCCCCTTGGGTGAGTCCCTTTCTCCATAAAACATGGAACTTAGCCACCATCAAGGATGGCAAATAGGTTTCATCTCAAAAGTCATCTCCAATCGATTAGTGACAGCTAGGAGCACTCTAATAGAGACAAACTCGGAAGCTCCATCTGTGTGCAGCAGGAAGGATTGTCATGATCAATTAACAATGTCTGCCAGGGCAGGGGATTGGAAAACGGCCGCACACAGGCCATTTAGCAGCCATTCCTAGATTCACTGTTCTCTTCTGTCTCCTCTAGGTCATTAAATATATTCTAAATGTCAGAGAACCAGGCTTTTCCTTTTGAGAAAGATTTGTGTCTCAAAAGATGTGTCTTATATCGTCACTGCAATTGTCACCACTATGATGGACATGTATATGGGACATAGATCACCAGAGATATGGATCTGAGATTTCCTGTGATATTCATCAGCTTCAGGCCCACCCTGGGTCACATGTCCTTCTCCACTTCTGCCTGCCCCAACCCCTCCCCAGAGCTCCTGGATGTAACCCTCTCTCCTAGATCCCCCAATGGTGTAACTACATGCCTGTCTCCCTGGTAGACCAGTTCCCCCAGGACCCTCCCCACCTTCTGCAAAGGTGTATCCTCAGTGTCTAGCAAACAGTAGATGCTCAATCACTGTACAGTTGAGGACATAATACTGGAGGTAACTCTTGGGAGCCAGCAAGGACAGAGGTTGAGACAAGGCTTGGCCAGCACCAGGCCTGGGGCTGGGGCCAGGACTCTGCTGTGGGGCCCTGGTTTGTCATTAGACATTTTATCCAATTAAGTCATTCTTGGCTGCTGGTGCCTACTGGACCCTTGCCGGCCCCCTCTCCCTTCTCTGCCCCTAATCGCAACCAGATGCTCTGGAGAAGGTGGGGAGAGGGGCGGTCCTGGGGCCCCTATCCCTAGTTGCCCACTGGCTGAGATGGGCCTGATCCCAGAACTGGGAAGGCAGTCTGCCCACGGCTCAGACCCCAAGCCAGGGCTGTCCTGCCCCTCTCGGGTGGGGCCCACAGCTACCTCTGGAGATTGAACTGTTTGTGCTGGGCCGCAAGCAGCCCTCGGGCCTGGGCCAGAGCCAGAACAGGAAAGGAACGTGTGCAGAGCAAGTGGAGGAGCTTAACTGGTCTGCAAAGGGATGCTGGGGATTGGCAGGCATCATGATCCTGCAGCTGAGACAGCAGGCTACTTGCAAAGTGGGAGTCCTAGGTCTGAGAAGAGGGCTGGGAAGGGGGTGGGGGGCAACCAGATGTGGGGTCAGGGAAGGTCCACCTACACCCACAGGCTGTGTGACCTTGGACCCATCCATTTACCTCTCTGAGCCTCCATTTCCTCATCACTAAAATGGGGATGCCAGTCATGCCTATCGCACAGGCTGCCATGACCATGCAGTACAAAACTCAAAATGAGAAGGCTTTATAATCAGAGAGCTCAGGGCCTAGGTCCATGAAGGCAGGCAGGGAAGGGGATGGAGAGGATGGGAGGCTGCCCGGGAATCTGCCCTGCCCTGCCCTAGCCCTGAGTCTGACCCTCTCAAGCCCCACCACATCTGTCTTCCTGCCACCCTTCCCCCTCCCATTTGGCTACAGGACATCACCCCCTCAGCCTGTGGCAGGAGCCAACACAGCTGCTTGCTCACATGTGTGTGTAGCAGCCCACGTGCCTGTGCACACGGACTTGCCTAAAAGGTCCCGGCCCTCCTCTCCATGTGCGCAAGCGCTCACACTTGTGTCGCAAAGCCATCCAACCCGCGGCCACTCTCTGCTCTACCTTCTGTCCTGGGTTAGAGAGCTTCACTTGCTCAGCACCCATTTCCCGTCCCCGCAGGTGAGTACACCTGCCTGTGAGTGATGGCCAGAAGTGCCCAAAGCGCTCTCTTGCTCATGTGTCTGCTTGTTCATTCACTCATGGCCCCACGTCGCCTGCCGTCTAGTGGGCCATCACAATAGCAATAGGGAGAATAAAAAATTACAGCTAACTTTTCAAGAATGCTTGCTTGGTGCTAGCACTCTTCCAAATGCTTGAAATCCATTAACTCATTTACTCCCCACAGGAACCCCATGGGATCGGGGTTGGGTTTAGATCTATTGTACAAATTGGGAACTGAGGCGTGAAGGTGTTAAGGAATCTCCCAAGGTCATGGAACTAGGCCATGGCAAGATGTGCACAGGGCACGCTGACTTCAGAGTCTGCTCAGGCCACGGCAAATGCAACACGAGGTGACCGGCGGTCCTAGGTTGTTTCCTAAGGAGCAGGGAAAGCCCAGGGAGGGACTGGAATATAAGATGGGACCACTGGGCCAATCTTGGGAGCTGTACTAGGAGACTAGGCACGTGGAGGGGCATCCCAGCAGTACAGCCCAGACCCCTCCTTGTGCCACTGCCCTGCTCTAGTGCAAGAAGCCACAGGTTGCCTTCAGGAGGTCATGTCGTGCCTGGCCAAACCAGCCTCATCCTACCCACCACCCAAGCTTGTCATTCCTGCCCCACAGCCACCACTCAGTCCAGTAGCTACTGTGGCCTCCACTCTTAACGACCTTGAGACTAGCCCTTGAGCTAGTCTCCCACATACCTGCCAGGGCATCCTTTTAGAGGACGAACTTGATTCCATCTCTCCAGTGCTTCCAGCTCACCACAGCCCTCGAGACTGGATTCCTGCCCTCTCCTCCAGCCTCCTGTCTCCCTAAAGTCCTCCCCGGGACCTAGTCCTGCTCCCTCTGGCCACAGGGCCTCACACATAGGGCTTTTCCAGCCAGGACCACTCTGCTCCAAAATGAACCCTTCTGATGAGTTTTTGCTCATCCTTCAAGTCCCATGAGATGGTACCTCTTCCCAAAGCATCCCCTGACATCTCTCCCCTGTCACCCCAAATGCTACGTGCACCATCCCAGCCCTGATCCCAACATGTAGTTGCTGCCTGCAAATCTGTAGGCTCCAGGTACCTGACACAGCACAAATGCTCAGTCAGCACATATGGAGGACAGAGAGAAAGAAGGAAGGGAGGGAGGAAGGGAGGGAGGGAGGGAGGGAGGGAGGGAGAGAGGGAGGGAGGGAGAGAGGGAGGGAGGAAAGGAGGAAAGAAAGACAGAGAGGGATGTAGGGAGGGAGGGGGGAATCTTCAAAAGCTCAGAGTACTTGAGATCCACAGGCTGAGAAAACCCTTCCCCTGGAGCACAGGCCCGCTAGAAACTGCACTGCAATACCACAGCAATTAAAGAACAGAGGTTTGGAATCATACAAGCTCGAGGATGAACCCTGAATCTACTACTTACTGACTGTGACATTGGACAAATTATGTAATATCTCTAAGCCTCAGTTTCCTTACCTGTAAAATGGGGGGTCTTTAATAAAATAACATATGCAAAGCACCCAGCAAAGCCCCCCTTCCTTCCCCAGGATTTACGTGAGGACTGACTTCCCTAGGGGCTTGAGAGTCTCCAGAGCCTCAGCTGAAACCCTGCATCCCAGTTACAAAGCCCCCAGTGGCATCCTCTTGCTGGGGAAACCCACAGAGGTTCCCACCAAGGACACTTCCCTGGGGAGAGCGAGGGAGTCACAGGGAAATGGCAGGAAGGGACACCAAGCAGTCAGAGGAGAAGAGGAGAGGAGAGAAGAGCTTGGCTCTCTCTGAGTTTCCCTTCAAGGGAGAGGTTCGTGACCACCTTGGATTCACTCATTTATTCAACACATTCACTGAGACCCTACTGTGTGCCAGGCATTGTGCTGGGTGCTGAGGTAACAACAGTGAACAGGCAGACACAACCCCTGTGCCCATGAAGATTCTAATTGGAAAAGACATGTGAATGAATGAGTGAATGAATGCACTTGATCTTAGCCAAAAGTCCGAGAAGCGATTGAATGAATGAAGAATGTGGCAAATAAGACAAGGTGACACAGTGATGAGTGCTCTAAGGCAAACCAAAGGGTTGGGCTTTGTGGCTACGCTGGGCAGAGCCATCAGGGTGGGCCTCTCAGAGGAGGTGGCCCTTGAGCTAACCGAGACCTGGAGGAAGAGAAGCCAGGACTTGAAGCCTGGGAGTGTTGAGGGCTGGGCCTGAGGAGAGTGAGAGCAGGTGCAGGGATGGCGGGAGACATCTGATGGCCACTGTAAAGAGTTCAGATTTTTGTCTCCGTTTGCTTGGAAGTGCCTGGTGGGCAAGAAGGAGGCTGAAAGCAGAATCGTGACTAGAGGGGCCCTGGACACGAGCTGGTCCAAACTCCATTTTATAGAGGAGGAAACCAAGATACCGAGAAAGGAAGAAGCTGCCAGGGTCACCAGGGATTAGTGGTGGGCCTGATCTCCTGCCTCCCAGACCAAAGACATGGCCTCCAGCTGCCTCTTTCTGTCTGTTCCAGGCAGCCCTGGTTCCTCTCGGGCCAGACCCTGCTGCCCCTGCCATACCCTGTGCATCCTAAGGCCAACTTCCTGTGTGTCTACTTGTCAGCCTCTCAGTGGCCTGTCCTCACCTCTCGATGGTATCTTTGGGTCATTCATCTTTCTCCTGCTTCCATTCTAAAGATGGATGAAGTTACAAGGCTCCACCAAACCAACCAACCCATCAAGGGGGAGGGGAGGCCTCAGTTCGGATCCTGAGGCCCTGCAGCCCAGAGAGCTTGGAGCCTTGGGGTTGGATGGCACCCCGTCACATCCTGCTCCCCGCTGCGCTTTCACCACCAGGCTCAAGGGCTCCACCACTGATCTGAGCCAGGCTGTCCCTCCTTAATGGCCTCCCCCAGAATGTCCTACTCCCCCATCTCTTCCCAGAAGACACCCCCTTGCCCCCCCCACCCCACCCCTGCCTCCGTCCCCCCCCCACCTCCCCCCTCCACACACACTCTTCCTCCAAACCAGCCAGGCCTGGTGAAAAACACCACTGGACTGAGAGTTAGCAGCTGCCCCCTCCACCCCCCACCCCCGGCTTCCTAGAGCTTCCCTAAGTCCAACCCATCTCTCCTGCTGCAGAGAAAGTCCTTTTTTTCCTGGCTGAGTCTCTGGCAAAGCTGAGAAGACACGGTGTCCTCTACTTAGAGATTTGATTCAAGTCTCTGCCTGCCCCTTCACTTTCTGGCCTCACCAGGTGTCTACTACCCCAACCTAATTCTGAAGAGGCAGTCCTAAGCCAGGCCCCAGGCTGGCCACCCACCCACCCCCATGGACACAGGCTCCTGACCTCCCAATTCCCCTTCCCCAAACCTCTCCGTGGTTCTTCCAATTCAGTCTGGGGCCCAGAGCCCTCCCTCATCATCCCAGTCACATTGTGAGTTCAAAAGATCTCACCAGGTTTGGGGCTGCAAAGGACCTCAAAAACTGACCTGTCCCACCTCTTCCTTTATATATATATATTTTTTTGAATGACCAGTTACCCACATATATTAACACAAATCTGAAAAGGAAAGACAACAAAAAAATCTCTCATAATCTCACCACCAAGAGTCAAAGATTTTGCTCACAGCCTCACTTTCTAAGTAGAGAAATAGGCCCAGAGAAGGAAAGTAACTTGCTCAAGGTCACACAGCAAGTGAGATGCCGGGACAGGAAGCTAAGTCTCCGACCCTTCTCTGTGTGGTCTACCTGAAAACTGGTGCTTCTGTACCAGCAGCCTCTTGCCACACCAACTTCCATTGCTCTCTGTCCACATTTCCACCCTCCGCACTCTTCCCTACCCTCTCCTCGACAGGGACTCAGGCCTGTCTCAGCTGCATCCATGGACCATTAAAGTCAAGAACGCTGTCACTGATGCTGTGTCTGATGCTAGCACACCCCAGAGACACAGCAGCCCAACTACAGCATCTCCCTGAACAACCCCGTGCCCCTGCTCTATCCCATTTAAAGGACACTTATGTCAGTGAGGCATAATGCTCTATCTTCCCAATTCTGTCAAGAGGCTAGACTGCAAATTACCCACCTCTCCAACCCGAGAAGGTCTGGGTGTTTGAGGAGAAAGGAAGGGAATGCAAAATTGCATGCTGAAAAATGGTTCTTTTATGAGAGACTCAAGGTAGACCTAAGAAAGGACTTCCAGGCAGGAGAGATGACTGTGAACAGGTATAGGGGAGAGGAGTGTGCAAATAGGAGCCCTCCGCTTTCCAGAACCAGAGCAGCTAACGGCCAAAGTCCACCAGGAGAGCAGAGCAGGAGTGACAGGAGGATCCTGGAGACTGGGGAATGGGGGAGCGGCAAGTTGCTTCTTCCTGAGCCCAGGACTATTCTCCAGGCTCCAAACAGGGAGAGGAAGGCAGTAGGACGGCTGCTCTGGGAGAGATGCTGGATGCTGGATCTCCACCAACCCTCAGATCAGAAAGGGACTCAGATCCAACCTGGGTCAGCTTGGGGCAGGGGTGGAGAGCCGGATGGAAGGGAAGAGGAGGCAAAGCTGGGGCAGGGGGCACCCCAGATTCCCCATCTCATCAGAATTCAGCCTCCCTCAGTGCGGCCAAGGGTCCCTATGACTCCCCCACCGTCCTGTTGGGAGCCAGAGCCCACTGCCATATGTAGCCCCCTCTACTGGGGTCCCTCCAGTGTCCTTCCAGGAGGAAAGGAGGAGTGGGGGGCGTCAGGGACCCATGCCTCCAGCCTCACTCGCACACCCCATGTGTTTAAGAAAGTGGGTCCCTGTCCACCTGCCACAGCCCACGGAGCTCCTGGCCCTCGGCGGAGTCCCCGCGGCCACCCACCCGGCCGGACATCGCCAGCCCGCGGGGACTCGCCCCGTGCCCACGCCCGCCCCCGCCCGCCCCGACCCACCCGGCCGGTCCTACCTGCTCCGGGCGGGGGGCTCAGCGCCCGGGCCGCCTCCCTGAGCACCAGCACCGCGAGCCACAGCTCTGCCCGCATGGTGGGCGCCAGGACGCCCCGGCCGCTGCGGCCCCGGCCCGGCCCCGGCCCCGGCCCCGGCCCCCGCCAGGCAGGCGCCCGGCTCGGGCGGCGCGGTCCCCGGGGCTGGCGCGCCGAGGGCTGGGCGGCGAGGAGGCGGCGAGCGAGCGGAGCGGCGGCCTCCCGGAGCGCGGACGGGGACGGGGACGGGGACGGGGACGGGGACGGGGACCGGGAGGGGGCGGGGCGGGGGGCGCGGCGCCTCCCGAGCGCTCCCCGAGTCTTCCCCGGCCCTCCCAGCCCTCCCGGAGCGCTCCCCCCGGCGGGAGTGGTGCGGGGGGGCTGGGGGCGGAGTAGGGCAGCGGGCGGGTGGCCCCCACCCCCCACCCCGCACCTCAGCTCCTGCCTCCCTTCCCCTCCCCCACCCCCCGGGAGACCGCGGACTCGAGACGCGGGTGGGAGGGGAGAGCCTCCCCCGGTCCAGGCAGGCGCCCTTGCCCGGGCGCTGGACTCCCGCCCCCTGCCCCCTGCCCCCCTGCCCCCCGGGTCTCCCGGGCTTCCCGCCTTCCTGGGCTGTTCCTCAGAGTTCCGGGGGCTTGTGATGCCCATCCTCACCCCAGGAACGTCCCCTAGCAGCAGAGACACCCCACCACCGCCCAGCTTCTCTCGCCGACAGAGGCCCGAATTCCACTCTCCTCCCCAGGACTCTTCTCCCTTTTTCCCCGTCACGCCCCCCCAGCCCCCCACCCCCCGTTTCCAGCACCATCTTGCCCACCAGCCTAACGGGGGGGGCGGGGGGGGCTTACCCCTACTTTAAAACAGCCCGGACCTCCCCTCACCCCCAGAAGGTAACGGAGACCACCCTTCTCTCTGGGGACCCCAGGCCTGCTCAGGGTCCCAATCAATCCTCAAAACCAGCTGCAGAACAAGAAGCCGTCTCACCCCCACCTGCCACCACCTTATGACAGACTCTGGGGAGAGATCACCTTTTTTTTTTTTTTTTTTCCCTTTTCTTCCAGGACAGAATAAAAATACCCGCAATTTAGATTTAATAGACGGCAGGGAATCAGGTCAGGACACAGAGGTGCCTGTTCCCCGCCGCTCCCCACCACCCCCCCCCCTCCCGCCCCCGACCTACTTCGTGCGATGACAAGGAGCTGGGAGCCCTGGAGGGTGGGAGTGTGAGGGGTGAGGGGCACTTGGTTTCTCAGGGGCTGGGGCCTAAGGACTGGACAGTTGCAGGCAGGTAGCGGATGAACGCTGAGAGCCCTTGAGGGAATTCCCCAGGAAGAAGGACCCGGGAGGGTACAGAAGAAGGAACAGTGTGGGCTGGGTGGGGTGGGGTGGGGGGAGTTCCCTGACACTGGGGACAAAGACAGGACCTGAGAAGACTCCTCAATCTCTCAGAATCCCAGTTCCTCCTTCCTCTAGATCCAGGGTCCCAGAAACGACATCCTCCAGCCCTAAACGCTAAGTCCTTTACAACGGGACAAGGCAAGGCCGGTCTGTAAGTTCTTCCTGGTGTCTAATTCAAATCCCGATTTTGCCGACTCTCTACTGGGAAGAGGCCTCCGCCTCCAGCTGCGGCTTCTTGCTGCCCTCTAGCGGCCACGTGGCGAGCCGCGGGCTGGTGTGCAAGGTCTCTTTAAGGGCTCAGATCGAAAACAACAGCTTGGAAATAATTCGAAGAGTGACGTGTAAATTTTTTTTTTTTTATGTGAGCCTCTAGAACTTGAGTGTACATCAGAATCACCTGGATGGCTTATACACATTTCTAGGCGTCGCCCCCCGAGTCTCTGATTCAGTACTTCTAGGAAGAAGCCGAGAATCTGCATTTCTAACACGTTCCCAGGTGGTGGTGCTCGTCCTGGGATCACTTTTCAAGAGCCATTGCTTGAGAATTCCTGCTTCTTGCACTCTCGTCTTTCGTGCACCAGTTGTCGTCTGCCCAAAAGAGAGGTGGCGATGGCAGCGTCTACATAAAGTATTGGAGGGAGGGAAATAACACGGAGACAAAGAACGTGTAGCCCAGGGAAAACCGAAAAATTCTTGCCAAGGGGGCACCCGGATTTGAACCGGGGACCTCTTGATCTGCAGTCAAATGCTCTACCACTGAGCTATACCCCCTCCGCTGACGTTGGGCTGTAGTAGCTTCTTAGTGCTATAGCGCGCAGGCGCCGTGCCGAGCTTCTCAAAAGTAGGGTCCGATGTTTACAAAAGCTGGAAATTACATGAATCTCAAAACATTACTCGCCGGGACACAGAACTTGTTTCCCGAAGCTCTGGACTACAGATCTCTACTGACGGTGTGAGCAAAATGCAGTTTGGAAATGTGGGAGGGGAAATCCCTCGAGATCCTTCGCGATCCCTGGTCTCGGGGACATTCCCTGTGCCGAGGTCCCCCTCCCCTGCCCCGTCGGAGCCCCTGTATTGCTTCTTGGCGCCCCTCTCTCCGTCCTGCACTCTCAGGCAGGCTTCTCTGCGCCTTCCTTCCCCGGCCCTCGGCCCCAGCGCTGCCGGAGTCCACCTGGGCTTAACCCGGAGCTCCTCGCTCTCGCGCTGCTTCCCACCTGTAAACCCACACGCGGGCTGAGCGCGTGGTTCTGCGGGGCCAAGACTCCATCCTCGCCTGTCTGCAAAAGGGGGTAGCAGGGCCCTAGGTGACACCCCCTCGTCCCTGCCAGGGCACTTTGAGAGATGGACCGAAGGACAAAGAAAAACAGGAAAAGGCTGACGACGAGAGGGGGCACCCGGATTTGAACCGGGGACCTCTTGATCTGCAGTCAAATGCTCTACCACTGAGCTATACCCCCAGCACGCCAGCTGCTCCTTATTACAATGAATTTCTGTAGTGTAAGGGAATATTAAATTGCATTTTTATCTGAGGTCAGTATCAAAGCGACCTAATGAAAAGAACCAAGAATCTGAATAGAAATGGCTAGAATCGCAGAGTTTTTTCTCCACCCTGATGCTTCAGGAAAACCACAGGATTGAGAAATCCTGGGCCTTCTACAACCGTGTCCAGACTGTCCCCAAGATATCTACTGCCTGACTTGGGAAAGAGAGAAACCCACGGACTCCAGGACCATCTCAGGTCTAATGGGGTAACAGCACTGCTCCGTGTGTACAGATGGACAGCCTGGGTTTCCATCCTGTCTCCAGCTCTACCTAGATTGGACTCCTGGGTCTCTAATCCCTAAGGGCTCCTCCTCCCCTCCTCCAGGAGTCCTCATCAAACCACTCGCACCCTTGGACCCAGGTGGAGCCAAAAGATCCCAGCCCTGGCAAACCAGGAGTCAATTACCTGGCAGAGGGTGGTAAAGCCCAGGACCGAAGAGCCAGCCAATCCCCTGGCCAGATGGACTCTTGAGGCCCTACCCCCTCCATTTCCAAGGAGGATTTCCCCTTACCTGAGAGCCCTGTACAAAAACCAAAAGCCAGTTTGAAGCACAGATAGAAGAAGCAGGCAGAAATAAGAAGTGAACAGTTTTCAATGGCATTTATTACACTTGTATTAAAAAAACTCTAAAACAATGAAAAAATCATTACAAAAGACCATCGAGACAGGCACACTGTGGAAATTGAAGACATTTGGGAGGCGTGAGATTCACACTGGAAGGACTGGAGGGCCTAGGATGGGACGGCTCACCACTCAAAAGCTGTGGTCAGAGCCAGCACCTCAGAGGGAACAGAAAGGCAAGGAAGAGTGGAACTCCCCACAGTGCAAGGGACTATTCCGCCTGGGATGTCCCATTCTTCTCCTTCTCCCTTCCCACCAGTGTTTGGCTCTCCCCTCCTTCCCCTGAGCCTGTCCTTTCACCTTTCTGGAATCTCCTTTGCTCAAAGATGGCTAAGGGGCCAGAAAGCTGGGGCAGGAATCAAGGGATGGCAGGGGGTGGTCCTAGGAAATAAAGACCAATTCCAGGGGTCTCTTAACTCTGTCACCCATTTTTTTCCTTGGGGTTGTGGGCTGAGGGGATGGGGCTCCACTTCCCGATCCCTTGATGTGCCCAACAGCTTGCCTGTGCCTCCAAGGACACCTGCTTCCACTGAGTGAAGGGCAGCTCTTCTGCTGTCCCATCTGCAGCAATTCAGGGTGGGCAGCCTAGCCACTCAGTGGCAGGGTTGGTTGGACTGTGGCAATCTCACTATCCATTGCTGTCCCAGTGGCCATCAGAGAATCGTAGAAAAATAATAGTCACTTGGGTTTTCCACCCATGAAGGCCAAGCAAAACCCCCAAAGTTTTTGGTTAGCCTCAGGTCAGGACATCAGTTGGCGGTGGCCTGAGAGTGCATCCACTGGAGCCCCGCAGGCAGCCTGCAGAGAGGAGGGAACACGGCAAGGATCAATATATCCTGTGAGGATGACAGCCTCCAAGGCCCCAGCCCCAACTCAGAGCTGATCGAGGGGACCACCAAAGTTTCACCCAATCTCCCAATCAACAAATATAAACCGACTGAGTACCCACTATGCATCAGGTCCTATGCTAGGAGCTGGGGTTACTGGTGAAAACACAGACATACCCTCTGGGGCTTACAGTCTAGCAGAGGAGATGGATATGGGTTGGGGCAGGGAATGGCAAGGACACTACAAGAAATGTGTGGGTCCTTGGGCAGACCTGCCTAAAGTCTCCAGACACCTAGGTCCCCAGCCTGCTGTGATCCCACTTGAGAGAGAAGAGGAAAGAGATTTTTTTTTTTTTTTCCAGGCCTGATTCGAAGCTCTTTCTACGTGATCGTGACCTCGTGACCTCATTCCATCACGTCCTTCAGCAGCTACTTTCTTGGTGGCCCCTTCCTGGTACCTTATCTAAAATTGCAACATTTGTCCACATACTTTCAATCTCCCTTTCCTACTGGATCTTTTCCAAGCCTCACCACTTTTTAACTTGCTATCAATTCTTCTTAATTGTTTATTGTCTGCTCCCTCCCACTGGCGAGTAAGCTCCATGAGGGCAGGGAGGTTTGTGTTTTGTTTGCTGCTGTTTCTCCAGTGCCTAGAAAAGTTCTTAGCACAAATTTGGTGCTTGATACATGTTGAATAAATGATACCATTTGCTCTCTACAGAAACTCGAAGAGGGAGTAGGATAATCATCTTCCTCCTTACAGATGAGAAAACTCAAGGTTGGAAAGAATCAGTGACTTCTGTCTGGAAGACTTGTCCTTCAGGTCTTCCCATGACCGCTCCTCTCCATTCTGGTCTTGGCCCAAAGGTCACCTCCTAATAGAGGTTGTCCTTGACCACCAGGGCTAAATCAGACCCAATCCTGCCCCATCTATCACTTTTAATCCAATCTCACTTCCTTCATGGCACCTCTCAGTACCTAAAATGTTTGTGCTTAGAGAGAGGTGACTCTCCCCCTACTAGAATAAGCCTCCTGAGAGCAGCCACGCTATCTCGCTCACCGCTTACCCACAGCACCTCAGCTGTTAAGTGAGTGCTCAACTGACTTGGCCCAGGAGCTAACAGTGAGCCAGATTCTGACAGGAGAGAAACAGGAGAAGGTTCTGATGGTCAGCTGTTCATTGGTTGGGCCAGACCCTGGAGGTCCAGGTGGGGCAGCCACTAACCCTTCCCCGGTGAGGGCACAGCAGCCCTGTATGTGCCATGGGTGGTCTTTGATGGCGCTAAGAGTGAGGAATTGAGAGATCTCCACGGTGGTCATGGAGTTCTTCATATCCTGCTTGTTGGCAAAGATCAGGACGGAAGCGTCTCGCAGAGCCTGTGGACAGAGGAGCCCAGCCCTGGTCAGCCTGCCAGGCCTAGCCTCCCTCCGCCTCCCCCCATGAGTCCTCCCTAGCTCCTCTGCTGTCTCTGCAAGAGAGGCCCATGTCCAGGTGGGAGCGGGATGGGGCAACCACATCCACCAACATCAACACCTCATGGAATGCCTCCCCACCAGCTCATGTGATCCTTACAACAGTCCTATGAGGCAGGAATTTGGTGATCCTCCCCATGTTATACTTGGGGAAACTGAGAGAAGTGAAGGGACTTGTCTGGGGGCCCCAGGGTGGGTGAGAAGTGGGATCACACCTGAACCAGCAGTTCTGGCTTCTGCAATCAACTGTGCTGAGGGCATTATGGCCCTTCATCTAGGATAAACTAGCTGGGGTAGCAGCTCACAGACACTGGGGGATCAGGAAGGAACCTCAGAGAGGCCAAGTGAGTAGGCTGAGGTCACACGGCTAGTCACCAGGCTCTCTCCCAACCTCAGGGGCCTTACCTCATGGGCCAGCATCTTATGCAGCTCCTCTCGAGTGGTCAGCAGCCGGTCCCGGTCCGTGCTGTCAATCACAAGGATGATGAACTAGCCAGCAGAAGGGAACTGTGAGTGAGTGGTGGGCTTTCTCTCAGATGAAAGGGTCTCCAGCTCACTGTGATCCCTGACCTCTCATGTTAATTACTTCTTCCATCCAGACAGTGGGGGAACATAGAACAACTCAGATCATGTACGCTAAGCCCTGGGTGTTCATGACTGCATTCAGGTCCCACCACAACCTTGTGCAACTGGGACCAGTGTTAACCCCATTTATAAATAAGGAGACAGGGGTGCGGGGCTGTGTGGCTCCCTCAGTTAAGTGTCTGCCTTCAGCTCAGGTTATGAGACCAGGGTCCTGGCATCACCATAAGACCAGGGTCCTGGGATCAAGTCCCGTGTGTCAGGCTCCCTGCTTAGTGGGAAGTCTGTTCTCCTTCCAACCTTCCTCCTGCTAGTGATCTCTCTCTCAAATAAATAAAATCTTAAAAAAAATAAAAATAAAACACCTATAAGGAGATGGATTCAGCAAGATGATAGATCTCGCTCTAGGACACACAGGTGGTGAGTGGCAGTGCTGGAATTCACACTCAATCTCCATCTCACTCTAGGAAGAAAACCACTGCAATCTACTGCTGCCCTGGAGACCCAGGACCTACTCCATGCAGCACATCACACAGAAAGCTGCCAGCAAGCAGACAACGCTGCCAAGAGGTATTCAAAAATTTTAACAAAACATTGTGCTGCGTTAAGTACTTGAAACATATGCATTAGCTATTGTTTTATTATTTAATATTCACAACAGTTCAGGGAAGTCACTCTTAGAGTCTCTACCTCACATAGTGGGAGAACCAAGGCTCAGAGAGGTTAAGTGATTGGCTCATGCCACACAGCTACCCTTGAGGCCCCTCTGGCCCCAGTGCTGCACTCACCTCCGTGTTGGAGTAGTATGAGTTCCAGGTAGAGCGCAGAGCCTCCTGTCCCCCTATGTCCCACATGAGGAAGTGTGTCTTTTGCAGAACAATCTCCTCCACGTTGCTACCGATGGTGGGAGATGTATGGATCACTTCATTCATCAGGCTGGGATGGGGGAGAAGACACCAAACGCTCAGCCCACCCAGCTCCCAGCTCTGGCCCCTCACCCCTATGCTCTTGAGATTCAGGCTGCCTCTAACTCAGAACAACTCGGCCAAGGTTGGCCAAGGCTCTGGGCACAGGGAAATGCAGGCAGGAGTGAGACCAAGTCCTAGCCTGGTGTGGAAACCCACCCCCCAGAGGGGAGTCACATTAGAGCAAGTGTCCTCAAACTTTCAAATGCAGTTGAATCCCCTGGGAGTCTTGTTAAAATGCAGATTTGGATCTAGTGAGTCTAGGCTGGGGCCCAGTGTCCTGCCTTTCCTACAAGCTTCTGGATGATGCCAAGTGCTGTTGGTCTGTGGACCATGCTTGAGTAGCAAAAGATTGGGAAAAGAAGGCGGATACAAGCGAAGGTTATTGGAGAGGTGCTTTCTTTAAAAGGGAAAGCACTCACATATTTATATGTAGGGAGTGCCTCTGGGAGACCTGGGCGTCAGGGGGTGGGCGGGAAACTTTTCACTGTATGTGCCTGTAATGTCCAATGTTCTCTGCTTTTCTGGTTTAAAATAAACATTTACATATATTTCTTTTTCAGGAGAAGATTTTCCTAAGTCATCACTTTCTGGAAGCTCCAAGGGGGGAGAGATGCCATCCAGAGAGTGGATATTGAGAAAAACTCCGATGGATAATTACTCAGCCAGATTCTGCTATTGGGAGCTACAGAGCTCAGCCAGACTCAAAACTGGCCCTCCCCTTTGGGTTTGAAGAAAGGGAGAAAGTTAAGAGGCAAAGGTGGGGTGCAGGAGTCAGAAGGGAGGGACCTGCCGCTAGAGGGAGCCAAGAGCAGGGAGGCAGGAAGAGAAGTCCGTTTCTGAAAGCTTGGCCTGCAACCGGGTCGGAAAGGGTCCGGGGTGGTGTAGGGTGGATGACAGGGAGTATTGGGGTTGCCCATACCGAACAGGATTCGAATGCCAGGCGAGGGGCCACAGAACTGAAGGACCTCTATGCCAGGAAGATCACACCAGCTTTCCACCCCCATCACTACTCCTGGCTACTGGAAAACCAGGGAGCCCAGGGAAGGGCTCCAGTGATTGGTCCAAATGTCTGTCAGTCTGGTGGGAACATCCAACCGACGCCCCCCACCCCACCCCTTCCATCAGAGTCACTTACAACTGGTAGAGAATGGTGGTCTTTCCTGCATTGTCCAGTCCCACGATGATAACCTTGTGTTCTGGAGGCATCCAGGGCGGAAGGGCAGGGTCAGGGCCAAACTCAGTGACCAAGGGACTGAGTGCCCCACCGGGCTTCCCAGGAAGGAGATGGGTGTTTCCAGAGAGCTAGGAGACCTCTGCCCACTGGACCACATCTGCTGCCCTGCACCCCTCCCCGACAAAACTCCACCAGGACAGGTTTCCTTCCCCGGGGGCCCCGGACGCCCGCGCTACTCCCGGACAGTGGAAATGAGAGCTGCGCCCCGCCTCCCTCGCTCCACATTTCCAGAAAAGCGGCTGTCCGAAAGATCCGGGGCGCGCTGGGCTTGCCAAGAGAAGGGGCCCTGGAGGAAGAGCCGAGCACGAGGTCGCAATCGCAGGAAACCGGCCGCAGCTTGCAGCCAGGAGGACGGAGGCTCGCCCAGCCCTGCGCCCCGGGGTGCCCCGAAGCGCGCCACCGCGAGGAGCCGGCGAGGAGTGGACGGGGAGGGGGGCAGGCGAGGGGCAGAGGAGACCGCGGAGTCTGCAAGGAATGTCCACGCAGGACCCTCGGAGCCCGAGGTCCCCCAGCGCATCCGCCCCAACCCCAGATCCGGGGAGCCCCAGGTGGCAGCCGGATGAAAGCGGTCGCTTGAACGCACTGTGCGCCCTTTACCCTGGTTCCCGAAGATGCCCATCAACTTGGCGATCAGTTGTCCCATGGTGCGTCTCAGGCCAGAGAAGGGAAAGACTCAGCGACCCTGGGGGGACCCCGCTCGAGCCAGGGTGCTTGGAACCCCGCCCCCGGGGAGGGCCGAGCGAGTTCACAGAAGCTCAGCGAGTCACCTGCGGAACCTGGGAATCCCCTGGGACCCTGGCCCCTCGCGAGTGCTATGAATGTCACAATGACAACGAACTGGCTATTTGTCTAGAGGCCTGGAGGTGCATGGAAAATGGGGTCCAGACTCCACATCTCTTTGCTTGGAGAAAACTCCAGAGGTTCTCTGGGTGAACTGCTCCCACCCCATTACCCCCCATCAAGGAGGCCTAGCACAACGACCCACTCCCAGGGCCCAGCTCTCCCTTCTCCTAGTGTCATGTCTGAGGCACTAGACTGAAGCAAAACTCTACCTTCTGCACTTGCCAGCTGTGCGGAGTAGACGGCTCACTGATCCTCTCTGAACTGAGAGAATGCTCCTACCCTCAACAGGTCTCTAGTGGTTTCACTAGTATGGATCTTGTAGGCCACTTCACTCAAGGTGAGTTCCCTTAGGGAAGGGCAGGGTCTCCCTTCGTCTGGTAGGTCCCTTGGTGACAGGCAACTCCTAGGAATAAATCAGTACTGCTTCTATGACTCATTGGCAAACCGACTGCTCAGGCACAGCTCCCAGACCCCGGGGACGGGCAACTGAAGGTAGGGATCCAGCCAAAAGAGAGATCTCAACTAGAGACCCTACAGAGGGAGTACCGGATGCCATGAGCCAGCAGAAGAGAACATGAGCCAAGAGAGAGCCAGGCTGGAGGAGGGGACTCTTGTGAATTTCCTTCTTTGCTTAAACTAGGAAAAAAACAGAAAACGAAAAGAGAAGTGAAAAGGCAAACCAACCTCAGGCTGAAGGGGCAGTTTAGGAGAAGCCAGTTATCACATGGAACAATCAACTCCTTCTGCCCCACTGCCATGGCCCACCTACTGCGCTCCTCTCCACCAAGGGAACAACACCTACTCATCTCCGTGCTTCTGCCTCCCTGACTCAGCACAGCCCTATTCACCTTTGTAAAACACAGTCTGTCACTCCACAGCTCACAAACCTTCAATGGTTCCCTATTGCCCACTGGATTCAGATCAGCCACACACACACCCTTGACATTCAAGAGTTGGTGAACAGCCCCACCTGCCTTTACACGTGATCTTCCACATTCTGCAGCTACTGGTCCTTACCCACAGACGTCCAGCTCCTTCCAATGGTGCTTTTGCTTCCGTGTTTCCTCCACCTGAATGTCTTTCACCTTTTCAGAAAGGATTCCTAAAAGCCTTTAACTGCCTGCCATAAAAGCCACCCACTTCCCCAAGCCCTGGCCTGGTTCTCCAGACAGGTGGGGCTTCGCTCTACCCTGAGATTGTAGACTGGCCTGCTTTGGCCAATCAGCTGTGAGGCCTGGAGGGTGGGGTTCATGTCTTGTTCACTTGTGTTCTCCCCTGCACACTCCTGGCCTGGTCCAGTGCCTGGCACACAGTAGGAACATGTTGCTATTGGGGAGAAGTACAAGGAGTTATGCCATAGCCTGAGAAGTGGTGTTTGGAACATTAAAAAAGAAGTGTGAGCGCAAGTTGAAGAGGAATGAGGAAGGCTGGGAAGTGAATGGAGAGAAGAGGGAAAACAGTTGGCTAAATAAGGAATTCTCATCCCAACCGCCTTGGTGCTTGGAGTTAGAGGGAAGAAGAATTGTCTACCAGAGCCCATTTCAGCCCAGGGAAGGAGTGCCGGGTGCGATAGTGTGGGGGCACAGAAGGGTGCTGGGGAAGCAGCAATATTTTAAGCACTTTTACCATCTGTTTCCGGGGTGGGGGGAGGAACCCCCTAGTGCATCCTGCCCCCCCCTCCCCCGAACTATCACCACCAATTGCAGAATTGAAAGTGACATTCTGCTTTCTGGAACATATTCAGTAAATAGACAAGAGCTGCCTCTGCTGCCAGGCCTGGTGCCTGGGTCTTAGGGGGCACTCATTCATTTATTTAACAAATATGAGTCAGGAGTTAGGAAATAGGCCAAGGAGACAAAACAGACCCAGTCTGGGTCTTTTGGAGCCTACGGTCTAGTGGGAGAGAGAAATATACACGTCAAAAAATAAAACCAAAACAAACCCCTGAGAGACAGTAGGTAGGAAGGCCTGATTTAGAAGGGAGTCAAGGCACATTTTTCTGAGGATGTGATTATTGGAGCTAAGACAAGATTTTTCTGTAGGGTACCAGCTGGAACACCCATTCCTCCTGGGCTATAGAGGTCACACCCAGGACTGAGGCCTCTCAGACCTCAGCTCAGAAGCTGGGCGGAAGCTACTAGGCAAGGAAGGAGATGAGGGGTCCCAGATAAGAGGGGTCCCCGGTGCCTCAGTTCCCAACTCCCTGAGGTGGCTTTGATGGTAGTACCAGCCTCTCCAGACCTAATCCCAGTCAACTTCAAGGTTGTTGAAATCCTCACATGCTGGGACACTTGGGTGGCTCAGTGGTTGAGCATCTGCCCTCAGCTCAGGGCATGATCCCAGGGTCCCAGGAGCAAGTCCCACATTGGGCACCCCGTGGGGAGCCTGCTTCTTCCTCTGCCTCTCTCAGTGTCTCTCATGAATAAATAAAATCTAAAAAAAAAAAAAAAAAAATCCTCACATGCTGACAACCACCAACGTGCTAAATGCACATCAGTTGAGGGCTTGTGGTTACCAAAAGACAAGAATCTTCTTGCTTCATCTCTCAAGATCTCCAAACCACCTAGAAATGCCCCCGCCTGCGAGTTCCGGGCAAATGCAATTTCAGGCAGAAGGCACACGAAGAGGAGACAAACATATATTCAGACACCTGCTTCTTCCTCCCCAAGCCTCCTCCCCTTGCAGATGCTGCAGCAGGGCCATTAGCACGAGACCCGAGGCTCACAGGCACCACAGAACCTGAACCCCAAAGACTGGAGTTCAGGTCCTTGCTCCATAGCCATGTAACTATGGACAAGTTGCTTAGCCTCACTGAGCTTTATCTGAAGTTAATAATCCCTGCCTTTGATTCCAAATATCAGACTCCACCCCCAGTGGAGCTCTCTGCAGTTCCCTGATTCTCCAGACCAAGCACCCAGCTGTCTTCTGCTCTTCTCTTGGGTGTCCTCCCACAGGCACCATAAACACGCCGTGTCCAAAAGCTAGACATTGTTTCTGCCTCTAACCTGGTTTTTCCACCTGCTTCCTCTGTGTCCAGGAAGACCATCACCCACAGCCACCCCCAGACACCTCCCTGTCTCTCACTGACTGACCGCCTCCAATTGCTCTCCAAAAGCTCTGGATTCTAACTGCTCAATGTTTCTGGCAGCCACTGCCTCCTTTCCCATCCCACAGCTGTGGCCTAGTGAAGCCCCCCTTATTTTTTACCCAAAGTATTTCAGCTGGGTCCAGGCTAAGCCCTCCCAATCTGTGCTTCCAACCGCAACTGAAGCAACATTGCCATTGCTGCTTACAATCCTTCAGTCTCTGCACACCAGCTTCAGGACAAAGCCCAAACTCAACACGACAGTGATCTGCTCTTGCCGACCCTTCTCGGACCACCACCTGGAGAGCACACTTTGCTGGTGAAGTGCCAGGAACATGCCATGCATGTCACCTGCTTCCTTTGTCTTCAACACTTCCCCCCAGGTTAACTACTAACCAGCCTTCTAGACTCCACTCAAACCTCACCTCCTCCAAGAAGCCTCTCCTGGCCTCCTCAGGTTAAGGGAATTCCCCTTCTTCCAGGTTCCTGCAGGACCCAGGGCTGCTCACAGCAAGAGAGGTCTCTGTGCTGTCCTAAGTTGTCTGTGGCTGCCTTTTGGACTTATGCCTAGTACGTGGTAGGTGCTCAATAAATGCTCAACTAGTAAACACGGGATTAAAGGGTTCATTCTACTGAAAGGCAGTGGGCTAAGAATGCTAGACTGGGAGGCAGAGACTGGACTCCAATTCCAGTAGTCTTTGCCATCAAATGCCTGAGGCCTTGGGCCTACCTAGTTCCTTTTCTTGGGTCCGCTAACCCCTCACCTGGAAGGTCTAGATGTCTGTTGCCCTTTACACACCACACCACACCCACACCCTTTTTGGCAGAAGCATTCAGGTGAGGGACCCAGGAGCTCTAGTCATCCAGGTCCACCACCCCAGAAATAACCAGGAGAGTAATGGTTTGAGTGCCCTGTGAGGCACAATAGAGGTGACAACAGTGACAACTGCCAGGGGTCCACATCCTGCCAGCTAGTGATGACAGGAATTGACAGTCACCGGCTGACTTTCTCACTCTTGATGTTCTTAGGCTGGGGCTGAGGGATCCCACATTCTCTGACCATCCCCCTAGTAGACCTCTTGGGTTCCATAAAGCTGGCTATCAGGGGCATCAATGGAAGGAGCCAGAAGGAGCTCAGCCACTCTCTTAGGAGGTATCAGGCACGAGCGGGGCCACAGGAGCCAAAAAACAAGCACACGTCTTTAAGACATTGTGCCAGTGAGTCTGGATCTCACCCACTGAATAATGCCTCTGACACCCCATTTCTCCACGTTGGCTATCTTTTCTGGCTTAACCTCTGGGGAAACGGGGAGGACTTGGGGCTGAATGGGAAGCTGCAGCTGAAACTGGCCACACAGCTCCCATCAAGCTTGACCGTAATGCATCAGAGAGCTGCAAAACAAAGCACTATTTCTCCTGTTGAATAAACAACTTGGAACCCAGCTTCTCTGTGCACCCACCCCTTCACACTCCCCCACACGTAGGCAGCTCCCACATGCCCAGGCTGGCAACCAGGTGGCAGGAACAAGGAAGCAGGCTCAGGAGGCGGCTGCAAAGGACAGGACGGCGGTTTTATATGTGGCAAAATACTTCTAGGGGGGTACAGACGGACAGACAGACAGGTAGGGGCACAGGACACCAGACAGGGAGGGGGAAAGGTTGGGCAGTGGTGTCTTCTAACCGGTAAGTGGAAGCTGCACCCCACCCCCGGCGGGGGGTGGGACAACATTGGCACAGGAGGTGGCGAGACGGGCATGAGGTGCCCGTCCCTGAGGCGGGCAGCTGGGCAGGGCCCAGTCCTCGTTGGCACAGTCGGCTCTCTCTGGCCCAGCTGGGTGCTGGGGAGGGGCAGGGCTGCTGGGCTGTAAGGATGCTAGGCAGAGGAACACTCAGGAGGGAGGTGGGCAGAGGAGGGACCAAGGCCTCTCCTGGGGGAAGTGGACAGGGGTAAAGGATGGGATCACAAGAGGCAAATACAGAGCAGCAGCAGCAGCCAAGCCCCCCAGGGGAGATCCGAGGTCCCAAGGCAACCCCCCGGGGTGTTGATCGCCTCTTGGGCACCAACCCGCAGGGCCTCTCCCCCGGGGCCTCCCGGTGACAGTGAAGGGGCAGTTTTTTGGTTTCAAAATGAGGCGGAGAGTGTTCCATGGGTGCCACACCCAAGTGAAAAGGGGTGGGGGGCTCAGACACAGAGGGGCCCCCTCTTCTGATGGCAGTAGGCAAGGGACATCATAGGCAAAGCTCATTCCTGGGGTAGGCGAAGGCCGAGGCATGAAAGTGGTGAGGTGGGTAGCAGTACCTCCAGAGAGCAGGCACTCCATTTGATGCCTGCCGCTGTCCATTCAGACTGCTCCCCAAGACAATCCCCATGGGGCTTCCAGTCTACACCTTTCACCCACCAGACAATGCTGCCAGAAAGCTGGGAGAGGGATAGGCATGGTGAAGGAGCCTGGATCTGGGGTTTGGGGAAGAGAGCCCTCATGGGAAAGTCTGTGGTCTCCCTCTCCAGGAAAAGCCCCCTCACCCTTCCCAAATACTCCAGGTGGGGAAAAGAAAGGGCTACCCCATTTAGGACCCTTATTTAGAGCCCCAAGTAGAAAGAGTTAAGGAAGTGCACCTTTTCTCTGGGAGTGAGGGGAGAGCGCCCCCTGACGTGTGAGAAAGGGACACTGCAGAAAGGTGGGCATCCCCCGATCCATCCACAGCAGGTTAAGTGAAAACCTACAGCTGAGGCTTAAGGGAATCCCAAGAGCTGGGATGCTACCACCAAAGAAACCCCCCAACATCGAGCAAAGGCATCTGAGAGGGAGACAGTGCCCCCTGGAGGAAAGATACATCCCTGGTGGTGAGCCCCTTGGTCCCTCCCCTCCCAGGGCTCAGAGCCCTTCCCCCCACTGCGTGGACCCTGCTTCTCAGCGGATATAGACACCTCGCCCCCAGCCTTCCAGCTCATTCTTGTTGCGCCCCAAAACTGGACCCCCGCCCTCTGCGCAGTAGCGGGCCTTATTCCGGCCACGGTTCCGGTTGTCGGTCAGCTCTTCTTCGTAGTCTTCTTCCTCATCCTCCCAGGATCCCTGTCGGGCGGGTGGGGTGCTGCCCCCTGCAGGGTCTCCAAGCCCTGGCCCCTCGGAGGGGTCAGTTTCCATGTCCACACATGAGTCTCCCAGCTCCGTGTAGGCAGAGTTTCGGTTGCCAGGGGTGTCGGCATCAAACGTGTCTTGGCGAGACAGTGCCCGCAGGGTGCCCACCCGGCCTGGTGGGTGGCTGCTGGGGTAAAGGCCTGGGGGCTGGCCCAGCTCCCCGGGGTACTCGTGCACGCTGGCGTGCTCCCCGGTGGCCCGCTCCAGCGACTGGTCCCCGGAAGCAAGGTAGGGTCCCTGGTTAGCAGATGGACAGCACACACCATGCAGGTCAGGCAGGGGTGAGAAAGACACAACAAAGCAAGGCAGGTTAGTGATGGCACCAAGACACCCAGTCTGGCTAAAGGAGGTGGGTGCTGGCTCTAGGGGATGGGCAGCCTGCCAAATGGCTCTATGGCCCAGCCAGAGGACAGACCTCAGGGCATTTGCTCCTCTATTGGGACAGGAGGCACCCATCCTTCATAAGGCATGAGGAGGCATGAACTCTTCCAGTAATCATGGCAGAGAGCCCATGAATAATTAGTCATTGCTTCCTCAATGCACGTCATTAATGCTGTCTTGGGCACTATCATCATTAACACTTCATTAGCGGTTGATTGGGTTAGTCACTGCCCCAGTTTTCCAAATATACTAGGGGGATTTCACCTAGAGCTCACTAACCCCCACTCCTTCAACCCAAACCAGACCCTATCATAGGTTTCCAGAGCCCCATACTTCCCCCATCCATTCCCCAGGTTGATAAGATTCCTCTCCTGCCCCCAGCAAAAAATCAAAGCAGCAGGCTGGGGAAAGCTGATGGGTCTCCACCCCCATCACCACCACCCTCTCCCCAGAGACAATGAGGTGGCCCAACATTCTCAGCACCGAATGCCACATAAAGCTGATCTGATGGTCACTGCCATCATGGGGAGGCTGGGTGGGGTGCCAGAAGGCCTGAGTTCAAGTCCCATCCCCTGCCACTTCAAGCTGTCTGACCCTGAGCAAATGACTCTCCTCTCTATGGCCCAGTTTCTCTGTGGTGGTATGATGAGGATTAAACCAGCAGTTTCCAAGCTGTTCCCTGGAGACCTGAGGTCGCGGAAAGGGCACAAAAGTGCTTCAGGGGTCCCTATGGAGGTGAAATGGAAGCCAAGCCACCAGCTCCCTCTGAGCAGAGCAAGGACACTTTATATACTGGGCTTCCTTAGAGGTTTCAATGAACAAATGAGCTCTGTTACTGAAAACAAACCTGAAAAGCAACGGTCTTAGAATGACTTCATGGCTTTCTCCCGGCTGTTATCTAGAACCAAATACTTAATGGTGTGAACTCAGAGATGGGAAGCAGCTGCCAGGGCAGGGCACCCATAGAAGGGCCTTTCCTGGAATCTGTTTCACTGGGAGAGGGATGGAAGGTAGGGCATCAATTCATAGAAGATGCTTCATCCTGGGTACCCTCTGAGGGAAACTCCCAGGATTAGGGCTCTAAGAGAAGGGACAGTCTCTCTGGGTTTAATGGCCCTGCTCTGTGGGATTGCCTGGGTCAGACGGCCCTTGCTCTGTTGAGTCTAAAATATTGGGTAAGGGGGCACGTGGCTGGCTCAGTTGGTAGAGCATGCAACTCTTGATCCTGGGGTCACGAGTTCCAGCCCCACATCAGGTATAGAGATTACTTTAAAAAAAAATGAACATAAAAAAGTAAATAAATTAATGGGTGTGGAGTCCAGTGCATGAAAATATCAGTCTTCCTTATGTTTTCTTCCTAATTATTTGTCTTATAAGGCCCGAATCAGGCCTCATAGCCAGAAGCCCCTAAGGCAGCAGGTGTAGTCCTATGAGACCAGGCCCAGGAAGGCACCACCAGCCAGCCCCAATCCCATCAAAAACCACAGACACCAGAAGCTGCCACTCACCACATTTTTTACAAAATAAAGCTCTTCCCTTCCTTCCCCGTGTTCCCTGAGCTCCAGTTCCGAGCCTTGGGCAGGAGGGGAAACAGGTAGGACACCTACATGGCGTGCTCCTGCTGCTGGGGCACGGACCTGGCCCGCTGCGAGGCCTCCAGCCCGCCCCAGAAGCTGAGATTTCTCCTGAGGGAGGTGAGCACCTGTACCTGGAGGTTGGAGACAGGGGCAGGGCTGGAGGCCAAAGCTGCAGTAGCCATGGTACGATTCAGCAGCGGATTGGGCGGAGTGCTGCTGGGCGGGTGTGTGGCCTTCCAATAGGCTTCCAAGTATTCGGCCAAGTGCTCGCAGGCATCCTCCAATTGGTTCTCGTCCAGAATGATGTCAAACATTTCCTGCGGAGGCGGGGTTAGGGGCAGGGCTGGGATGAGCTGGGCGTGATCAAGGGGGTAAGGGTGTGGCCTGGGTGCAGTGGGTGGAGTCAAAGGGTTGAAGGACAAAGTTAAAAAGAAACCTCTAGACTTCCAGAAAGAGGAGGACTCTCAGATATGTACATTGGCAGAACTACAAAAGGTCTTGGCACCCAGACAGTCTGAGTCTCCAGGGCTGGAGGCCGCCTTGACTCCCCACCGGGAAGCAGGCCTTCCGGGACTCTTTTCCCAGAAGAACAGTTGGCACCCATTGACCCCACCCCGGTGCTCCTGGCCACTCTGTCTCTCATGCAAGTCAGAGGAAACAGGAGAACCCAAAATTCCTCCCTTTCCCAGGGTCTGAGCACTCACGGGGGGACACTGCGCCAGCTTCTCTGAGGCCGCTATTTGGACGTTGAGGTGTTTGGACTGAGACTTCCCTCGGGATTTGATGAGCCTCTGAAGTACCTAGTTTGGGGGGAGAGGGGAGGAGCTGGAGGGGCTGTGCCATGTTCCAAGTCAGACAAGTAGGGCCTGGTTGGAGCCAGATGACTCTCAGGCCCGGCCACATCTTCTGAAATGACCTACCAGTCCTGCGTCCATCCTTCCACAATGCTCAGGCTCTCTCCCAGACTCATGCCAGCCTTTCCTGTGAAGTGGCTATTTGAAAAGCAGTGATTTGCCTTCCTGATCCCTCTCACCTTCTTTAAAGGCTTCACTCTCCAGACTGGCAGCCCCATATGAACAGCGACAGCCATCTTTGATAGGACACTTGCTGCCAACAGCCACTATTCTGTGGTTTCCACATGATCAGATCATTTAGTCCTGACAATAACCTCATGAGGTCGCCACTATTATTATTTTCAACTCCATAGCAATAATGACAATGGTAATAATAGCTAAACAGAAAGCCATGACCTTAACTAAGTGATCAAAGGTAACATCACCAACAACACAACAGACACCGCATGTCTCCTGATACAACACCCTCAGAAAGATACCGTCGCTTTGGTGATATTTCTACCACCAACAAAAAGCCTCAGCCTCACACAAGGAAATATCAAGCAAACCCAGCTTGAGGAACAGTCTACAAAATCAGTGGTCTGTACTCTTAAAAAACATCAGTGTCAGAAAAATCCAAGAAAGAAATAAAAATCCTAAAAAGAAGGGTACCTGGGAGGCTCACTCGGTTAAGCGTCTGCCTTGGGCTCAGGTCATGATCTCAGGGTCCTGGGACGAGCCCCCCCCCCCCCCCCCCCAGGCTCCCTGCTCGGCAGGGAGTCTGCTTCTCCCTCTCTCTCAGCCCCTCCCCCTACTCATGTGCTCACACATACTCTCTCAAATAAATATTAAAAAAAAAAAAAAAGAATGCTAAAGAGATAAAGCAATTAAATGTAACACTGATCCTGGATTGAGGGAGAAATTGCCATAAAGGCCATCATTGGGACAACTGATGAAAAATGAAGGACTACTGAGTTTGGCAACTCTACGGTCATTATATAGCTAAACGTCCTCGTTCTTAAGACGTTGAAGTATTTAGCAATCAAGACATGATATCTACAACCTATTCTCAAATGATTCAGAAAAAAAAAGTACATATACACATATACATAATACATGAAGATAAAATAAATGTGGCAAAATATTCAAAATTAGTGAATGAAGAAAACTGAACAATAAACTTTAAGTGGCTGTATTGAATGGTGTGTGAATTATCTCAATAAAGCTGCTAAAAATTAGTGAATCTGGGCAGCCCGGTGGCTCAGCGGTTTAACGCCACCTTCGCCCAGGATGTAATCCTGGAGACCCAAGATTGAGTCCTGCGTCAGGCTCCCTACATGGAGCCTGCTTCTCCTTCTGCCTGTGTCTCTGCCTCTCTCTCTCTCCTGTTTCTCATGAATAAATAAATAAAATCTTCTAAAATAAATAAATAAATAAATTTTAGTGAATCTGAGTGAAGGGCATTCAAAGAATGGCAGTTCTTGGTACCATTCTGGGAACTCTTCTCTAGATTTGGAACTATTTCAAAACAAAAATCTTAAAAAAAAAAAAAAGTCTATATTGCTTAGTAGGTCCTAGGCACTTTGCACGATTAATTCATCTATTTAACCCTCACAACCACCATGTGAGGACCTCTATTTTGCAGGTTTGGAAATGGGCACAGAAGAGTTAGGTGACTTGCCAAAGGAGCACAGAGCTGGGGAGTAGCAGGACTGCTGCATTAACTCTGCAGACACTCTAGCTTCAGAGTCCCCACCCCATACCTCAGCCAGTGCCCCTGGGAGAAACAGAAGTATCTGTTACTTTCCAGCTCACAAAGTGTTTTCATATCCATTATCTCCTTTGATCCTTTCAACCACCCCAGGAAGTACTTCCATCCTATCATCCTCTTTCCACTCATTAGAAACTCAGGACTCAGAAACGTTAGGGTAACTGGGTGCTCCGCTCATAGGGTATGTCCACGAAATGGTAACAGTTACCACCCTCAGTTGTCCATCATGAATTAGAGAGAACTCTGGGCTCTTTACATCATTACCTCAAATCCTTTCAACAATAACAAGGGAGGGATCTGGATGCCCATTTTATTTATTTGTTTGTTTATTCATGAGAGACACAGAGAAAGAGGCAGAGACATAGGCAGAGGGAGAAGCAGGCTCCCTGCAGGGATCATGACCTGAGCTAAAGGCAGACGCTCAACCTCTGAGCCACCCACAGGTGCCCCTGGATGCCCATTTTATAGGTGAAGACATTGAGGCTCAGAGGCTAAATAAATCCTGCAAATATCCCAAGCTCAGTAACAAAACCACCATCAAACAAAATTTAATGAATGACTAAATCAACCAAAGCAAACGCTGGAACCCAGGGCTGTCTTCTCACTTTATTTTTTTATTTTTATTTTTTTTAAGATTTATTTATTTATGATAGACATAGAGAGAGAGAGAGGCAGAGACACAGGAGGAGGGAGAAGCAGGCTCCATGCTGGGAGCCCGACTTGGGACTCGATCCCGGGACTCCAAGATTGCGCCCTGGGCCAAAGGCAGGCGCAAAACTGCCGAGCCACCCAGGGATCCCTGTCTTCTCACTTTAAATCCTTCCCCTAAACTCTCCCTCCATATTCCTCAAACCTCCACTAACGTCAAGGAGGGAAAACTCATAGAGCTGTGTGTAAAAAAGAAGTAAATCAGTCTTCCTACCGATTAGTCTCTGTCAAGGTCCAAGCGAGGACAGTGCAGCAAAAAGGGACAAAATCAAATGACAGAAAAGACCTCCCAACTGCCAAGTAGTTGGGTGACACTGCGACAAAAAAAGCACAGAATTATTTCTCTTTTCTGGACCAAGGGTCAAGCAGAGCGGAGCCAGGGGGCTGGCCTGCATGACCCTAATAATGATATTTATACTAGCTAAGACATGATGAGGCACATGATACCAGACCTTTGGCTAAGTGCTAAGCATTCACATTAGGTTCAATCTTCACAATGTCCATTTGATAGAGTTTTACAGAGAAGGAAAATAAGACTCAGGGAGATTCGGTCACACAGTTAATAAGCAGTTGCTAAGATTTAAATACAGGCCACCCAACTCCAGCACTCCTGTCCCCACTAGGGTCAGGCTCCTGCACCCACCTTTGGAGAGGTGATCTTGATGTAAACAATGATGGGAGCCAGGGAGGTCTTGGAGAGCTGGGCTGGGTGGTTGATGGTGTCAGCATCCAGGGCAACCAACTGAAGGGTTCGGGCCAGCTCGAAGATTCGCTCAATCTCGCTCTGCACCTCAGCTGGGGGACACGGAGTCATGGGGAAGGGGGAACGTGGGGAGTCTCCCCAAGAGGCAGTGGACAATCACACACTTCTGGAGTTCGTCCCCCCACCCCCCCAGACACACACACACACACACACACACACACACACACACACACACACTTCTGGGCCCAGAAGTGGGGGTGGGGGTGGGGGGGATGAAGGGTGGGCTCACCTAGGCTGGAGCGTGTGTTGGAGCGCTCAATGATGATGTGTTTGCTGGGGTTATTGAGGACTGAGCGCTTAGCCAGAGAAATGTCTGCCGTCACACGAGTGATAGAAATCCTGAGGGATGGGGCAAGGGGATTGAGGGGTCAGGGTGGGCTTGAATGCTCTGTCCACTCCCCAGGCTCCAGGGCTGCCTCCTAGCCCTCGGTCCATGGAGGCCCAGGATCATCATTCAGGCCACCCAGCCCATCCCTAGCAGCAGAGGATCACGGTTGGATTGGGGAGCCAGCTCCCAAGGTCTCACCTGCCATCAAATCGATGCTTCAGGAAGTCAAATAAAGCTTTCTGCATCATGTCTGTAACCTGAGGTTGAGGGGTGGGGGAGGGGGTGGGGGGGAACGGTCAGATATTTAAAGCCACTCAAGAAGAGTAGGTTGCCAAGTATTTACATCCTTATATTCCATTTTCTTTAATTCCTGAGATAAATGGACCCCTAGAAGAGGTACAGTGTTCCTTCTGGGTCTGAGGAGCCTCCAATGGGGTCTCTGATTCCAAAAATAGATTCTCTGGGAGGACCCTTCTGGGGGTATCTTGGGGGAGGGGGACTGGACCCTTCTGAGTAAGTCTCCCTGTGGGTCAGGCTCCTCTGGGGGGCTTCTCTGAAGGTCTGCAGCCCTCTAGGGAGATACTCTGTGAATCTGGGCCCTTCCAGGAGATCTCCCTGGGGTCTGAAACTTTCCGTAGCATCTGTCTAGAGGCCTGGGCCCCTCTGGGTCCACTCCCCTCTAGGGGCTCCTACCTCATAGCCCTTGAGCGACGGTCCCACCAGGATGATGGGCCTCATGGAAGGTACCACGTCATAGGGGGGCACATGCTCTGTCTGAGGGGGAAGCAGGGAGGGGAAACCCCAGAGTGGAGATGGCATTAGCTCCTCTTCTGCAGCCTCCAGGCTCCCCCATGCACCCTTTCCTCCCTTGTTCCCAGAGCCCAGATGTGGGGGTCGAGGTCAGGGTGGGGAGGGATGGCCAAGGAGAACCAGGAAGGGTGAGGGAAGTGGGGGATGGGTGGGGAGGGCACAAGAATGGGTGTTAGAAGGTCCCACTAGCTCATCCCAGGGGGTGCAGAGGGGGACACAGAAAGCTGTGATACTCACCGACTTCTGCTTCTGTTTGGCTGGGTCCAGAGATTGCCAAGAGTGGGGAGGCAGGGGAGAGAGGGAAGGGCACCCAGGCAGGGGCAGAGGGCAAGGAAGGAGCCAGGACAAGAGAGGGAGGGAGAGCGGACGGACGAGGAGAGATAACAGGGCATGCGTGTTAGTGACAGACAGAGCCAGAGAGAAGGGACGGGACCCCATGCCAAGGGGGAGCCAGAGATGGCCCTAGACCAGGCCTGGGAGAAGGACTGTCAGTCCAGTGAACTTGGGACTATTTGGACATACCCTTCCCCTTTCTGGGTCTTGAGAAAGATCTGAGTAGGGTGACAGCCCCTAATTTGGTGCCCATCTCCTGCCCCTAGTGCAGTCCAACCTGTTGGTTTGAAGGGCTCCTTACACTGTCCTACAGTGCAGCCAGTAGACCCCATGCCCACCCTAGCCCCATGGAGTCCAAGAAGGACAAAGAAGGGTCTCCATTCCACTCTTCCCATCATAGGCAGGAGTGGAGGGCAAACATGGATTATCTCAGCTTCATCATCACCAGACCCTGCTTCCAGGGGTGGTGGGGTAAGGGGGTATGACCTTCCAAGGGAAGGGGTGCTTCGATTGCAAGAAACATCCCTTCCTGGGGGTGGGCCAGAGCACGGCTGTGTGCGGAGCTGGATGTGCCCATTCTTACCATTCCACCCTCCCCGCTCCTTGGCAGGAGGCCCTACTCCCCATGGAATCTGGCCGGTACCGCATCCGAATCCTTTCCAGCCCCTCCCCCTGCCAAAAAGCTGGGCCCTGACCCTCTGCCCTCTTGCCAGAGCCCAGCAAGAATTACCTTCTTGAAGAAGGGGATGCGTTTGCCATGGGGTGGCGGGGTGGTGACACTGCTAACACTAGTCTTGGCAGAGCCGCTCTGCTCCCCGAGCTCTGCCTCCTCGTCGTCTAGCTCTAGGGGGTCTAGTTCAAAGGCTAAGTTAGTCATCTCATTACCTGGACCGCAGTCAGGAGAGAGGAGGGAGGCGAGGTGGGGAGGAGTGGGATGGACATGGAGACACAAGTACAGAAGGCAGGGATGGGATGGGGGAAAAAGAAAGAAGAAGAGGTGAATGGAACAGAGCCAGGAGAAATGAATGGGGGTGGGGCAGGGGAGTCAGGCAGAGAGATGGAGCTACCAAAGAAACGGGAAGGAGAGACATGAGAGAATGGGCGCTGACAGGCCCAGCTTGTGGGGTATCCTACTCTTCACGGAGGGGGTACCGCTGGATGTGTTTGAAGGACTCAGGACTGGGGTGCCCCCTACTGCAGGGAAAGGAGGGGACAGGCAGTGGGGAGACGACCCCACCCAGGAGCCACCCCCCCACCCCCACCCCACGGTTCCCTAAGGTGGCAGCAGCTCTTACCACTGGCAGGGGGTGTGGGGCGGCGGGTGCCAGTCACCACGTCTCCTAGGCTGGAGCTGGAGTTGTCACCTGATTTGCTGTGTGGGCAGAGAGGCAAATGGAGCTGTGAGCAGAGGGGTGGGCGTGAGGTGGGGGAAGCCTGTTCTCTCACTTGCTGCCTGCCCCCCACTCTCCTGGAAATTCTCCAGCCCCACTGGTGACATCACAGGAGGCTGGGCCCTCAGGGCAACGAACGGGTCAATCCTTGAGGCCCAGTCCCAACTAGATGGTCTGTCGGCGTTCCCCAGCTAGACACCTGGAGCTGAGGCGATTCTGACGCAGCTTCTGTTCCTGCAGGAGGCGCAGGCTGTCCAGCTTGACAGGGCTGGGGATGAAGCCAACCTCACAGCCCTCCTTCACCAGTCGCCCAATCCACCAGTCATTATTATATTTCTGCAAACAGCAATAGCAGGTGAGGTGGAAGAGAGCAAGAGAGAGGTTGGAGGGGCAAGCCAGCAGCCGCCCTTGGGAGAAACCACCAGGGACCTGCCAAGCTGCCCAGGGGGTGGCACCTTCAAAGAGCCAGCCCCTGGCACAGCCCCCAGTTCTCAGAACAACTTCATGACCTGAGTTCTCTTGGGCCATGGACCACCCCAGCCCCAGCACATCCCTGTCCCACCATGCACCCACCCTCCTCTGGAAAGATAGCAAGAGGAAAGGAAGCTGACACCCACATATGCCCACACACTGCCGCTCCACTGACACATCTCATCACAAACCCTCTCAACAACCGTGTGACCTAGGCATTGCCACCGCATTTACCAACGCAAATCAGAGAGGCTCAGGGAGGTAGAGATTTGTCTAAGGTCATACAGCAGATTCAGCCAAGCTCTGTTGGGTTCAGAAGTCTTTTTCCACTAGAGCTCTGGCTGTCCCTCTCCTGATGCCCACTACCCTGCCCTCCTTCCAGATATGAAGCGCTCACTCCACCTCTTTGATGTGCAGAAAGTCCTTGGGCTCAAAGGTGATGGCCACTCCCTGCACTGGCACTTCATCCCCTGGAGATGGGTTGTAGCCGACATTTGTCCGCACAGCAAATGCCACCGGCTTGGTCTAGAGGTGAACAGGGAGAATGACAACCAGAGGGTTAAGTCAAGATGTACCATCCTGGGGTAAGGATGATGTGAAGGTTTGTTTTGTTGATCATTAACAAGTATACTGAATGATTTAAGTAGTTTTCCTGTATGTGCATTAAATTTTACAATAAAAAACAATAGAGGGGATCCCTGGGTGGCGCAGCGGTTTGGCGCCTGCCTTTGGCCCAGGGCGCGATCCTGGAGACCCGGGATCGAGTCCCACGTCAGGCTCCCGGTGCATGGAGCCTGCTTCTCCCTCTGCCTGTGTCTCTGCCTCTCTCTCTCTCTTTGTGACTATCATAAATAAATAAAATTAAAAAAAATAAAAATAAAATAAAATAAAATAAAAAACAATAGAATTCAGCCTTCTCAAGATGGAGGGGGCCACTGAGGATGGTAAGTATTAGCCTGGAGTAACACCCAGAAAGAATATTAGTAATAATAATAATAATAATAATGACAGCAGAGCGTCTGGGTGGCTCAGTCAGTTAAGTGCTGCCTTTGACTCAGGTCATGATCCCAGGGTCCTGGGTTCAAGCCTCATTTTGGGGTTCCCTGCTCAGTGGGGAGTCTGCTTCTCCCTCTCCCCCTGCTCATGCTCTCTCTCTCTCTTGCTATGTCTCAAATAAATATAATCTTAAAAAAAAAATAACAGCAGCTATGGTTTACTGTGCTAAGTACCATGTGACATATTTTACAAACATTACCTCATTTATTTATCACAAAAATCTTAGGAAGTTAACTACTAGGGGCATCTGGCGCGATCAGTTGGTGGAGCATGCGACTCTTGATCCCAGGGCTGGGAGTTCAAGCCCCATGTTGAGTGTAGCAATTACTTAAAAAAAATTTTAACTAAAATCTTAAAAAATAAAAAAATTTAACTACTATTACTATCTTCATTTTAATGAATGACGAGACTAAAGTTCAAAAAGGTTAAGTGGCTCGCCTGAAATCAGACGGCTAATGAGGGTCAGCCCAGGACATCTGATTCCAGAAAGAAGTAGTCTCAAGTTCCTATTATGTGTGGCAACACTATTAAGTACTTATTACACTATATAAGAAGGCAAATAGTATAGCCCGCATTTTACAGCTATAAGACAGAGGCGCATCGAGGCCCTGGGGTACACCAGCTGAGGAGTGCCTGGGTCAAGACTAGTCCCTGGGTCTGTCCAGGCCATCTCTAAGGCTTGGGAATGGGGGGAAATAGTGCCAGCACAGCCCCTCGACTCTCTATTTCTCACCTTAGCTTTCTCGAGCTGGGCTAATGCTTGGCGCTCTGCCTCTTTCCTTAGGGCTTCCCGGTCCTCCTCCAGAGACACGTCAGAGTCCGATGGTCGGCTGGTGTAGGACTCCGCCGAGCCCTGAAAATGAACCAGGCTGGCTCAGGGCCTGCACTGCCTCTCAGTTCCTGGGCCTCGGAAGGCACAGAGGTACCACCCATCATGGATGTCTCGAGCTCCAGCCAGCCTAGTGTGATGCCACACAGGCTAGGAAAAGGTGGTATGAGATGAGAGGAGCCAGGGACTGAGATTGGCAGGCCCCTGGGAAAACTGTGGCCCTAGGAAGGGTGACAGCAGCAAGCAGGGGGTTAAAGCAGGTCCAAGGACAGCTGCCTGGGGCCCGAGGGAGGGGTGTGTGTGGGGGGGAACCTGATAGGGGCACAACGCAGGGGAGGAGTGCCAGGGGACGAGGCTCCACTCCCTGTTCCTCCTTCCCTCCCTGCCCCCAGCACCAGCTGAGATAGATTCGGAAGAAGCCCAGAGTCCTTCCGGGGATGGCAGTCACCAGCAGAGGCCTGAGTTCTCTGTGCTGTTGGCAGTGGGCAGCCTGCTCTGCATGATGCGGCCACCAAAAGTTTTGCTATCTTTTGCTCAAAGGTGAGGGAAGATAGAATACTACTTCCTTGGCCAGAATCAGAGGAGCCCCAACCCTCAGGCTCTCACAAGATCCTAAAGAGAACATAAGATTCCTAGGGTAGTGCAGGCAAAAGAGGCAAGTTAAGAGCAGGACATGGGGCAGGGCTCTCTCCATACCAGGGCTGCTGGCTGCGAGGGTCTAAGCAGGCCCAGGAGTCTGGCTATGCCAGGAAGCTGGCTTTGACCACACTGACCATCCCGGAGCACAAGAACTCCTTCAGGGATGCAGGCATATGTGTAAGATCCAAAGTGTCAATGAACATGCTTATTCACGGACGTGCTTGGATGTGCAACTTCAAGTGAGTATAGGAGGGTGTGTTCTCTGGTATGTGTTGGGTTTGCATGACTACATGCATAAAGGTGCACACAGGCACAGACGGGGGGCACCCTCGGTGTCAGTGTTCCTGACAATGTGCGGCACATGAGGGCAGAAGCCAGGAGGTGTGAAATTATGTGACTACACAAATGTGGTGGTGTTGCTATAAAGGCAGGAGATGATAGGGAGAAGGAGCACGACTACAGACATGTGGGGGTTCTTTCCTGAGGCCCTGCAAGGGTCACTTAGCCAGGAATGCCCATTAGCTTGGTATGGAGAAGACCTAGGAAAAGAGGGAAAACAAAGTCCCACCTCCCCCAGAGGGCCCCGTCATTAGCTAGCTCATTAGCTAGCGAGGTTGCTCACTCCTTTCCCAGCCAAATCACAAAAATGGGAGGCTTGTGAAGGTGCAAGCCTGGGGTAGGGGTGGGATCACTAATGGAAGATGGAAAAGAGACGAGAGTGAAAACCAGCTAATTCACTACTCTCCACTCCTCCTGACGAGAACACTAAAAATCAGGAAGACAGATGCCCAGAGAGCCAGAGAAACAGACCCAGAGACAGAATGGCGGAGAGGCATTTACTGATCCTTACGGACCCGTGGGCGCACGCACTCACAGGCGTGTGCGCACATACACACAGACATGCACAGACATGGACATATCAGAAATGGCAGGAGCAGGGAAAGAGTGAGGAGGCAAAGAAACAGGCTGGAGTAAGGGCCCCCCCATCAGCTTTCCCTCTGGGGCTACTCCCACCCACCCCAACTCCCACCCCATCCCTAGCTCACCACTACGAGGGTCCGGCTGGGCGCCTCCATCACAGCGCCCTCAGTGCCTGGCCCTGCTGGCCTAGGGGGTGGCCCAAACTGCCTGTTCCCCCAGGGGGCTCAGGTTACAAGCAGAGTTGCTACATGTGCAAACTGCTAGGGTATATTTAGCTCAGAGATGTGGCAAGGCCTGCTCCCCCACTCCCTGCCACCTACGGGGGTCAGAACTCAGAACTGAGAGGAGGAAGGACTGGAGGCTGGGGTCTGACCCCCTGGGGTGGCAAACAATGGAGGAACCAAGGCTCTTTCCTGTCAAGAGGAGTTACACGGAGCACAGCGTCATTCCTCCCAGCACTGGCCCTGGCCCAGCCCTGCAACAGGAGGGATGAGGAAAAGACTGAAGAAAGATCTTCCTGTCTATGTACTTAGAAGATGCTGGGATGAAGGGCCCTTGTCTGACCCTCTCAAGTCAGGCCTGGGCTCACATATGCCAAGTGTTGTGGAGATAGAAGAATCAAAAAGGGCCTCACTCCACAATCTGCCGTGGATCTGCCGGGCACCACCCTCATTCTCCAGCCCAAGGGGGGCTGACCTCCCTACTGCCCTATGCTCTCATATGCCCTACCCATTTCCTCTTCAGCATCCGCCCTTTCCTTGTCTGATCCCAAGCCTCTCTCGCCTTTTTTGGGTACCAGGTTTTGTTGAGATGCTCTGTAGTCATAGCAACCACATGCCTCTCTGGCTGCCTCTCCCTGAGCCTGAGATGGCCTGGGGTTGACATTAAGAACAGAGAGGAGAATGGCATCTTCCTGACTGGGAAAAGAAGACCCCAGAAAGCTATTCAGCCTCCTTCAGCCGGGGGTGCTACTCTCTAAAACCTCCTCCTGCCCTGGCCTCCTCCAACCAGCGTACCTTCTCTCAGCATATTTAAGAACAGTTAGCTGGACGTGAGGAGGGTGTTTCCCTGACCCATACCTCACCAAAGCTCCAGGGACCCAAAGGACCTGGTTCCTTATTTCTTAGGCTCTGCCTCTACCCCACGCTGTCACAGGTTCTGGGGGAGGACATGGAAGCAGACAGCCGGCAGGGGGAGTGGGTGACAGCCTGAAGCAAGCTAGGAGGAGGCAGGCCAGGCTGTCCCTGAATGAGATGACGCAGGCAGGCAGGCAGCAGGGGCTGGTGCCTGAAGCTGGGGGAGGGGCAGGGCGGGGGCTGAGGGAGTGGGTGCAGGCTGACAGTACGTGCCGGAGAGGTCACGGGCTAAGGGTGATGGGATGGTTCCAGGCAGGGGGCAAATGACACAGGGGAGGGTACCTGGAGAAAGCCTCAGACTCAGCTACCAATGCTGGTCTCCACCAACCAGCCACCTCCTTCATCTCAGCCCAGCCTCTCCATTACCTGGCGGACAAAACTGTTGGATGTCGTATCCGAGGACGTGCTCCCATCTGACCTTTTGAACCGCCCTTTCCTCTTGCTGTATTTGCCCTGGAGAGGCCAGAAAGGGACAAGAGTGGAATCAGAAAGGGCCGTTCCCAACCCTCATCCCATCAGGCCCCAAGCTACAGCCAGGCTTTGGGAATATCATTCCCTGATCCGAAGAGCCCCACCCCCCATCTTCTTCTAGAGATGGTACAGCCTGAGGGGGAGGAAGGGCCCAGACCACAGCCCTGGGGTGGGGGACAGTGGGAGAGAGTCTTAGGAAACACACATGAAACCCCCAAACCAAGCCAGAGAGTCTGGGAACAGGGAGGCGCTGAGAAGCTGGAAGCTCATTAGGCAGCAAAGCTAATTAAGATGCCGGGCAGGCTGCAGAGGCCTCGGGGGAAGGGAGAGGCTGCCTGCAGTGTGAGGACGGCAGAGGGAGCTGGGGAAAGACCCCTCCTTCTCCCCATCAGCTGGAGCAGAGGGGGGTTGAGTGTGCCTGTGGCCCCCAGAGTGAAGGGGAATCACCAACCCGAGCCCAGCTTGGCTTTCCCTGAGCCTGAATCTTGCCTTCATTTTTCCGCAGAGTGGGGAGGGGAGTGGCAGCTCTCAGTTCTTGGGAGACCCAAAACTACATTTCAGGGGAGGGGATTGTGGGGGGGGGGGGGCATGGAACTGTATTTGGAAAGGAAACATCTAACCTCAACCCAGCCTAGTGTCATGGGGGAGGGGTGGAATTAACAGCACCCCGCCCCCCAACCCTGGCAAGACTGTTTCTCAGCCCCCTCTTCATCCTCACAGTGGTCACACCTCTCCCCAAAGGGGGAGAAGGATCAAGCTTCCACTCTCTAACCCTTAGCTGCCACTGCGCATGCCTGGTGCCCATGGTACCTACCGAGCTGCAACAGTCATAACACCCCTTGGCCCTGCCCCAAGAGAAGCTTAGGACACAGCCCTCAAAGTCCCTGGGGTAGGCCCACTCAGTCACACTGGGCTCCTGGCTTGGGTGGAGTGAACACTACCTGACCTCTGGAGCAGCCACACATTCAGGTGTTCCCAGGCCACCTATCAAGGGGACTGCTTCCTCGCCCTCCCTAACTCACATACACACTTGGCCCAGGCCAGTCCAGAGTTTCTCTGCCAGAGAAGCTAGATGGGGTGGGAGATGAGGGTTCAGGCCCTCCACGCTCTTGTCCCCAGACTCAATCCTAGAGTTTCTTTGCCAGAGAAGCTAGATAAGACATGATCAGACTGGGGACTCTGGTTCCTCAGACCTGAATACAAGGAGCATGGATAGATGGGAGAGAAAGGTACCCAGGAACCCTTCAAAAATCCACCCTCTCACCCCCTTCTCTCAAACCAGACATATCTCCAACCTCTAGGATTGAGGATCCCTACAAACTTAAAAGGATCCTCCACCACCACCACCACCACCCCCAGGATGGGAAAAGGGAGTGGCACCCAGAGAGACAAGGGACAGCTGAAAGGAAGGCCCCAGTCAGCTGCCTCCCAGGCTCCAAGGGGCCTGGGGTGGAGAAAGGAGGTATTTTTAGGTCTAACCTGACCCCCCCACACACCAAGCTCATCAACCACATTATCATGGTGGTTACAGTTGCTCCAGGCTGGTCACAGCAAGAAAAGAGTTAATGGTATCCCAGCCTTGGGGTGCTGCCAGATTGGAGAATGGCCTTGTCCCAGAGAAATCCCTTGACATGACCACCCCAGACCCTGACCAGTCACCCCAGACTCTGCTTGTCACTCCGTGGGTATGCACCATACCCAAGAATGCCCCTTCCTGGGGATAACTCCAGGAAAAGTGTGACTGGGGGTGGGGCGGCAGACACCCTCTCCCCCCAAACCCCAGGTAACATAGCCTCCTCCCTTCCAAGACAGTGAGTTGGCATCCATCCAACTTTCCAAACTTTGGAGGCGTTTTCTAAGGCTGGGAAGGGGAGGGGGGGAGAGAGGGAAAGATAACGTGGGTGTTGGGAGAGGGAAGGTGGTCCAACAGGATGTAGCTGAGGTGCCGGGATGGGGGCCTAGCCCGGGGCCGACCCCTTCCCCACCCTCGAAGGCCAGCGTCTGCGGCTCCGAAGGCCTGCTGGCACCGCCCTGACCCCCGCCTCGGCCAGCTCCCAGGGCCACCCCCGCCCCACCCACCCCCGCCTGGCGCCCCCGAGCGTGCTCTGCGTCGCCCCCTTTGCCCGAGCTCGCTCTCCAGCCTCCGTCAGCCCCCGGATTCCCCACTCTCAATCCCTGCAGCAGGTACCCCGAGCAGCGAGGACCCTGCCGCGGGGGAGCCGAGGCGTGGTGACAGGCGGCCCGACCGCCCCCTCCCGCTCCGAGAAACCGCAGCCCAACTCCCGGCCAGGCGCCCATCAATCATTAACCGGCAGGGGCCGGGGGTGCGCAGGCGCCCCTCGCCCCTCGCCGCCGGGCGCATAACTCCTTCTCGCCCGCGTCCCCGAGCCGACCCCCGGGGTCCGCAGGAGCGGCCCCCTGCCCTCGGGCCCGGCCGCCACACCTCACCTGCGGGCTGGGGTCGAAGACCTCCATGGGGATCTCCTGGGAGGGCGGGTAAGGGCTCCGGGACATGCTGGTCTTCTGGACCATGGAGAGGAGCCTCTCCTCCCGCCGCCGGCCCGGCCCGGCCGGGCGCCCTCAGCGCATGAGAGAGGCCGTCGGGACCGAGAGCCGCGCAGCGCAGCCGGCGCCCGCTCCAGACACCTGGCCCGGCGGCCGGCTGCCCTCTCGCTGCCTCCCGTCCCTCCTCCGGCTCCCTCCGCTGCCGCCGCCGCCTCCTCCGCCCCTGAGGGCTCAGCATCTCCCCCGCCCCCTCCGCTCCCACCTGCCCCGCCCTCCGCCCGCCCTCCCGCCGCCGCCGTGGCCCCGCCCCTCGCAGCCCCTCCGCCCGCTCGGCGCAGACAATGGGAGGGCGGCCGGAGGGAGGCACGCCCCTCCCGGCCCTGGAAGGGGGTGAGCCGGGCCTCGGACTGGCCCCGGGCGAGAGCGCCTGCGGCGGGGCGTGGGGGGGGAGTGAAGCCCGGCCTTGGGGCTGGGGGCGGGGGCTGCGGTTTACCAGTGGATGCTGAGCGCTGATGGAGGTGAAGCGCGGATTGCCCCCCCCCCCCCCCCCCCGTTCCGTCCCAAACCGCTCTCCCTTCACAGGTCGGCCCATTCCACTCCAGTTTGGGCCGCCGGAACTTCCCAATCCCGTTGATCCTGGGACCCGGCTTTAACTCCTTTCTCCCCGGTGTGGGCCCAGGCTGCCTTGAACCAAACAGAAAGGCCCCTCTCCCTCCCGCAGGACGCTGCCTTCGGAGGCTGAAGCTCACGCTGATGCTGGGGTGATGAGAATGTCCAAAGGCAGTTCCAACACAGACAGCAACCAGAAATCCCAGGGACCCAGGAGTCCTTCTGCCTTTGTCCCTCATATCCCCCCCAGGCACTTCCAGAAGGCAAGGTCCCTGTTTCTTGGAAGAGAGAAGAAAGAAGAAGAAATGTGGGAGATGAAAGAGTGGCTAAAATCAGATCTAGTGACTTTTGATCTAGAACTGCCCCCCCTTCATCCTTAATTTGGGGACAAATATCCAAAGCCTGGACTCCACTCACCACAACCTATGGAGAGAAAAGTAGGGCATTCTGTCAAAAACTGGTATTGGGGGATCCCTGGGTGGCGCAGCGGTTTGGCGCCTGCCTTTGGCCCAGGGCGCGATCCTGGAGACCCGGGATCGAATCCCACGTCGGGCTCCCGGTGCATGGAGCCTGCTTCTCCCTCTGCCTGTGTCTCTGCCTCTCTCTCTCTCTCTCTGTGACTATCATAAATAAATAAAAATTAAAAAAAAAAAAAAACTGGTATTGGGGCAGCCTGGCTCAGTCCATAGAGCATGTGGCTCTTGATCTCAGGGTGGTGAGTTTGAGCCCCACCCTGGATACAGAGATAACTTTAAAAAAAAAAAAAGAAAGAAAGGAACTCTGGTGTCAATTTCGTTCAGGCTCTTTCTGGTCACGTGGTCCTGGACAAGTCACTACACTCCTATAAAATGGGGTTGCCGATACTGTAGTCTTTGTCACCTGGGATTCTTAGGGGGATGAGGGAGAATGAAATCAAATGATGGACTGCTCAGGTGTTTGGAGATGCTGCAAGGTGCTGAGCAGAGGTCTCTCATGGCAGGAGGAATTGTTATCTCTCTACCCTACCCCTTACCCTGCTCCTCAAACGGGAGGTGAGAAGTAAAATGAAGATTTGCCCAGGTTCAGTGACCCTAATATAAAGGCCAGCCTCCTGTCTCCTCCTGCTAGAGGAGAGACTGTGGGATGGATACACTGACTCCTTTTCCTCACCCTGGGTTCTACAAATGGATGGGCAGCTTAAGCTGTTTCTCTGATCACATTGAGGGAGAGTAAGAATAAAGCACATCAGCATTGTTCTATGAACAGATCCAATCCTGAGCGGGGTTTTGATCTGTCCCTTGGGCACAAGAAAGCTTGGTACGACAGAGAAGTCATGGATATTGAAGTCAGAAAGACCTGGAATTTCAACTTCTGCCACCTCTCTCAGCTATAAAATGAGGATCACACTAACTGTAGTTTTGAAAAAGTGGCAAGTTTTGCTTCCCTTCCTCTCTTTCCTCAGCTGCATTTAGCCCCCAAGAAAGTTCAGATGATAGAGATGGGTGCTCAGCTAGAGCCAAGCAGTTAGACCCAGAACTCAGATCTAAGTCTCTTGAACCCTAGAATATTCTCTTTGGGTTTTTGCATTGGGTGTTTCAGAGTAGGAGAAAAGAACTATGGATGACCCTGTCATTCCATCTTTTTGTTTTGTTTAACTTTGACAGCTATTCATTTACTCGGCCAATGCACTATTTCTCAAGTGTTTATTATATATGCAAAGCTCCATGTGAGCCCAACGAGACTGGTTCCTGTCACCTAGAAGCTTGTCTTAATGCTCTCTTTTGCAAGTTAATACATGTGGTTTTCACGACGGATTACAGAAATATGAGGATTAGGTACACTTTACAAAGGAACAAACTGAATCGCCATAAGATTAAGGACCAGAGTGGCGCAAAAACACAAATATCTTTGGTGGGCGCCTGTGTGGCTCAGGTCGTGATCCCATGGTCCTGGGATCGAGTTCCACATTGGGCTCTCCACACTGAGCCTGCTTCTCCCTCTGCCTGTGTCTCTGCCTCTCTCTCTTTCTGTGTCTCTCATGAACAAGTAAAATCTTTAAAATATATATATATACATATATATACACATATATACATATATACACATATGTACATATATATATCTTTGGTGATCTATCCTGTGCTGCAGGGGTTTCCCAATGTACTGGAAGAATGAATAAAAGGTTGCTCTTGACTGATATCTCCCCTCGTTATCTTCTCTCACTCCACTATTTTTTTTTTTTTTTCGCTAAGAAAACATCATTCCAAAGAACCCAGAACGCCTGCAAATAGGCCGCTCTAGCAGAACTACGTCCCGCCTGCGGCATCCAGCCGTGACTTCCGGCTTCCAGTACCCACGTGACCGGCCCCCTTGCTGCGCATGCCTATTAGGAAGTCGGACTATACCACTTTGCCTCACCGAAAGGATACATTTTCTGTGTTTTTAAGTTTAAAACCGACTCCCGAAACTAGATTCTGCTGTCTCGGTCTTCACAGAGGATAGGATTGAGTTTAGAGTGTCAGAGGATGAGAGGACCGGCGGGGAGTAGGGGCTCAAGCGGAACAGGGGATGGGCTCTCCCCCTCGCAGATAGTGGGAGGAGCCCGGCCAGGGGGAGATCTTTCCTTTCGGCGCTGCGGCCGCAGCCATGAGGTGAGGGCGCGCGGGGCCCTGATTTTGGTTGATCCTAAGTGTCGGCGGGCGGCGGGGTTTGCTCCCCTGGCCCCGGGTGGGAGAGATGAAGTGGAGACAGCCCTGAAGCAGCCGGTCCCGGAGCTTGGGGCTGGCCCGAGCGCACTAGGCCCCGGCCTCGGCCGGCGGGGGGTGGGGGTGGGGGGTGCTTCCCGAGAACGCTAGGCCGCGGGAAGGGTGGGCCTCGCACCCCGTGTGGGTTGCGAGCGGCTTGCCGGGACAGTGGAAGGGCCGCCGCAGGGACTAGGCTGTGGCCCCCTTACTCGTTGGGCGCCCGGGATCGGGTCGAGCTCTGCTTCCATGTGACGTAGGACAGGTCTCGTCCAGGCCTCGGGCCTCAGACTACTTAAGAGTGAGGCGATGCCTTCCACCTCGTGGGCGATTCATAAGAAAACTCTTAGGCTAGCGGGACGTAAGTTTATTAGTGTGATAAGACGAGGGAAACAGGCCCAAGGGAAACTAACCCAAGGGCTAGACGAGCAAATCAGACCCTCCAGCCTCGGGTTCTTAAACGCCTGTTCCAGAGCTCATTACCAGAAAGAGCATAAGCCCCCTCTTCATCCCACTTTTATCCATAAACTTCCTTTCCCAGAGGAGAAAACCGAGGCAGAGGAGTTAAGGCATAGCTTGGTCTATGTGTTCGTTCCAGGGCGGCCAGTTGCCCCTGCAGGAATGCACTGCCCAAAAATCTTGCTGTGGGAAAGATTTCTTAATATGGGGGTGGAGGGAGGGATGTTGTCTTAAATACTGAATGCCTGTACACATCCACCTCCCGTGTCCTATCCTCAGGACGTTAAAAGATTGGAAGGCAGGTTTTGCCAGGGAATGGCTTCCAGGGGCTTGATCAGGTTTTCTGTTTGTCACAGTATGCTCAGGCTTCAGAAGAGGCTTGCCTCCAGTGTCCTCCGCTGTGGCAAAAAGAAGGTCTGGTTGGACCCCAATGAGACCAATGAAATCGCCAATGCAAACTCCCGTGAGTTCTTGGGATCTTCACTCTGCTCCTCTCATCCTTCATGAAATGAAAGCTGTCACAATTTTTTTAAAAATATTTTATTTATTCATGAGAGACAGGCAAAGGGAGAAGCAGGCTCCCTGCAGGGAGCCCAGTGAGGGACCTAGGACCCTGAGATCACAACCAGAACCAAAAGCAGAGGCTCAACCACTGAGCTACCCAGGTGTCCCAAGATGTCATGGTTTTGTTGACAAACTGTGGAAAGCTCATAGTCTGGAGTCTTCAAAAATGAGGGTGCCAGAGATAAAGAGGTGTCAGTCATGCAGATAGCAACATAGCCCTGTTACTTCCATGTAGTACTGTTAAAGAAAAATATGTTCAGTGATCTTCGTTAAAGATAGGCTTTATTTAGGACCATTGCTGCAAGTGTAGGGACCGCTGCAGTGGGATTTTACAGTGGGGGATGAAAGTTGCAATCAAGTCTGAACATAGCACAGCCAAGTAGAAATTTTTGGCCAAGGAGAGTGGTACGAGTGTCAGCGGGTGGAAGATTAGTAAGAGGAAACTAATGGTAAGGGAGTGGTTGTTGCTAAAGACAGGCCAGGGGGATCTGACCTCACCTGGGCAATGCTGGTGGATGAAGAACCTGATCTTGTTTCAAGGTTATCTGCTTAAATGGACTTAAACAATGACCTTACAAAATGCAGAATTTATAAGGAAGTGCACAGGCGGGCCTGGGAAGTGGTTCCAGGACCCTGATGAAAGTTTGGTCAAGCAAAGAATGTTGGTCAGTACCAGGGAATTTCTTAACCAGTTTGAATTTATGGCATTGTGACATGTGTTCAGAATATCCTAATCTTGTCTTAGCCCAGTAGCTAATAGGGGAGTCTGGATCTGAAGGACCAGGCCGTATCTGTACACTGTTGATCACATATCCCCAAATACATATAATTTGAGTGTGCTGTAAAACATTTAGAAAAAAATAGAACAAAAGTGCAGTTTTTTTGTTTTTTTTACAAAAGAGAAATAAACAGAAAGTTCCAGTATTTGTATCATTTTGAGACCACTGGGCCAGGAATGTAAGCGATGTCTGCACTGTCCTGTTTGGACTCTGGGTTGTGACTGGTATTTGGGGGGCCAGTTCACTGACTAGCTACATTGTTTTCCCAGGTCAGCAGATACGAAAACTGATCAAAGATGGGCTGATAATCCGGAAGCCTGTGACTGTCCATTCCCGAGCTCGGTGCCGGAAAAACACTCTGGCCCGCCGGAAGGGCAGGCATATGGGCATTGGTAAGTGTGTTCTTCCCTTTTCTCTGAGACTTAAATTAGAGTTGCCTGAGTCTAGACTGGGTTATATCCAGGATCTTTTTTACTTCCATTTTGTCTCCCCTCGAGTCCTTTTCTTAACTCCATGATACCTGCTGTGTTTTCTCTGTACAAATCAGAAAGTTGACACTAGTGTTGGATTTGAAGGTGTTGGTAGAAAGAGGTCACATTTATTGATCAACTACACTATGCCACGGATTCTTCTGGGTACTTGAAAATGTTATTCAGTAAATCCTAAAAGCATTTTCTAGGGTTAGGATGATTTAGGGAGACGAAGGTCACACCCCCTTTAAAGCCCCCTCCAGCTAACCATACTGCCTTTGCATATGCCCTGTAGAGCACACATTACTCAAGGGAGTAATTGCCTTGTTGGTGCTTCCTTAAACATGGATAAATGAAAAATGCATAGGGTCGTCTTCTGTAAAGTGAAAATGAGATGAAGTGCTTGGCAGATGACTTGAGTGAATTGTGAAGTGTTTTGGAAATCGGCAGCTATCGCTGTGACCAAGCAGCTGGCTCTAGTAAGGGCCTTGAGACCCAGGAGCACTGCAGTGGGTTTAACTCCCCTTCCCTGCAGGTAAGAGAAAAGGTACTGCCAATGCTCGAATGCCTGAGAAGGTAACGTGGATGAGGAGGATGAGAATTCTACGCAGGCTGCTCAGAAGATACCGTGAATCTAAGAAGATTGACCGCCACATGTAAGCACGCCCTCTCAGGCCCACTAAGAACCATGTAGTGCTTTGACAGCTTGTTCTCTGCTCTCTGCTCAGGCCCACAATCTGTCTCGTTGGCCTTGGAGAGGGAGCCACATGTCTTAGGCCTTTCTAAGAAAGGTTTTCCGTTCTGTTGTGTTGGTGTCCGTACCCATCTCCCTACAACATCAAGATAGCCCTAGAATTGAACCTAACTTTCCAGGCAAGCTCTTCTGTCTGGAAATTGCACAAAAAGTTTTGATTTGGGGGAGACAGTCCCTGTGGAATAGAGAGGAAAGGAACCCTGTGTACTTAGGGACTTTGTGTAGATGATTCCGTGGCTGACCAGAGCCTCTGCTTTCTACCCTGCAGGTATCATAGCCTGTACCTGAAAGTGAAGGGTAACGTGTTCAAGAACAAGCGGATTCTCATGGAACACATCCACAAGCTGAAGGCAGACAAGGCTCGCAAGAAGCTTCTGGCGTAAGTTTTTTTAGGAATTGGCCTCTGTCGTGGGGGTGGGTTCTTCTAAGACCTTTAAAATATGCTAATGCCTAATTTTGACTTGCACACAGTGTGTCCAGAGTACAGCCATTGAGTAAGAAATGTGTGCTCCTGTTCTGTCCAGACCTGCCATCATTGTGGGGCAGGGACTGTGGCTTAGTTGTGAAGCAAGAGCTTTTGGTGGCCCCTGGTACTCATTCTTCAAGCTGACTAGGCTCAAAGGGAGAGATCTGGGCATGTGCTCCTGTCTCCCCAGCAACTCATTTATTCTCAGACTGACCTGTCTTTCCTCTTCCATCACCCAGTGACCAGGCTGAGGCCCGCAGATCTAAGACCAAGGAGGCCCGCAAGCGCCGTGAAGAGCGGCTCCAGGCCAAGAAGGAGGAAATCATCAAGACTCTGTCCAAGGAGGAAGAGACCAAGAAATAAAACTCCCTCTCTCTTGTCTGTACATAGTGGCCTCAGCATGAATCAGATCAGTTATTCAATAAAACAAACCTTTATCTGCCTGTCTCTTTTCAAAGTTTCTGGCTGCTTGATGGATCTTCACCATTGAGAGGGTCAGAACTGATCACATGAGGATTGGGGTGCAGGCCCTTTCCAGGGTGCCTATTCATTTCTTCCTTGGCTACTGGCCTCAGGTTTCCTTGTGCCCGTCCATGGGAGAGATGGGATTTCTTCCTTTCTTTTAAGTTGGGTTTAGGGCCTAATCTAAAGGGAGGGAAAAATGGCTATTACTCCGACCTCAAATACTGTGCTTCAAAACTGGGTGGGTGACATGTCAGAAGTGGTCCCAAATGTTGACTGGGAACCAACATAAGTTGTCACATTGTTTAAGAAGTGTCAAGATGGTGGGATGCGTGGGTGGCTCAGCAGTTGAGCGTCTACCTTTGGCTCAGGACATGATCCCAGATTCCTGGAATCCAGTCCCTCATTGGGCTCCTTGTATGGAGCCTGCTTCTCCCTCTGCCTGTGTCTTCTGCCTTTCTGTGTCTCTGAATAAAATCTTAAAAAAATCAAGATCGTAAGCATGGGGACACCTGGGTGGTTCAGTGGTTGACCATCTGCTTTCAATTCAGGGTGTGATCCCGGGATCCAGAATCAACTCCCACATTGGGCTCCTTACAGGAAGCCTGCTTTTCCCTCTGCCTATGTCTGCTTTTCTCTGTCATAAATAGACAAATAGTAAGAATGTATTTCTCAACTGTCCCCTGGTGTCCGCAGTCGAAGTCTTCCTACCAAGAGGGGTTTTTAAAAAGATTTTATTCACAGGAGACGGGCAGACCCCAGGATCACACCCTGACCCAGGTGTCCCCCCCACAAGAAGGATTTTTGGGAAGTGTGGCTGGCTGGCTCAGAACATGCAACTTGATCTTGGGATTGTGAGTTTGAGCTCCAGGTTGGGTATAGAGATTACTGAAAATATTTTAACCGTTTTTTGGTTGATACCCATCACATGGGGCACAAAGGAAAAGGTTTTTCTCAGCAGAAATTGGAATAAACACTTGTCAGAGTGATTGTGAGTTGCTTAATGAATTTGTATCCCTGTTTACTGACCAGGAGTAAGTTCTATTTTGCCACTTAGCTGGTAGTAATAATCACCAATAAATGCTTCAGTGAAGGGACGCCTGGGTGGCTCAGTGGTTGAGTGTCTGCCTTCTGCTTGTGATCCCAGAGTTCTAGGATCAAGTCCCACATTGAGCTCTGCAGGGAGCCTGCTTCTCCCTCTCCCTATGTCTCTGCCTCTCTACATCTCTCTTGAATAAATAAAATAATAAATGCTTCAGTGAAGTATCTGCTCTGAGCCACGTGCTGTGAGGCCCTTGACACTAACATTGATTCTCTAATCCTAACTTTTTTATTTTTATTTTTTTTATTTTTTAAGATTTTATTTATTCATGAGAGAGACACAGGGAGAGAGAGACAGAGACACAGGCGGAGGGAGAAGCAGGCTCCACGCAGAGAGCCTGATGTGGGACTCGATCCAGGGTCTCCAGGATCATGCCCTGGGCTGCAGGCGGCGCTAAACCGCTGCGCCACCAGGGCCACCCTAATCCTAATTTTTTTTAAAAGAACTTTTTATTATTTATTTATTCATGAGAGACATGGAGAGAGACAGAGACACAGGCAGATAGAGAAGCAGGCTCCATGCAGGGAGTCCAATGTGGAACTCCAGAATCACACCCTGAGCCGAAGGGGGACGCTCAACCACTGAGCCACCCAGGTGTCCCTAATCCTCCTAACATTGTAAAGTAAGAGTACTCTCCATTTTGCAGATGAAGAAGGCTGTGATGTGCTGGGTTCACACAGCCTGCTGTGTTGGGGATGGGGAAATGGATTCAAGATGTTTAGGATGTAAAGAGGACTTAGTAGACATTGTGGGGACTGAGGGAGAAGTGGCTTTGTCCCAGGCCTCAAGCTTTGGGAAACTGGGCTGGTGATGCCTTCGGAGGAAGGCATGGAAGGAGGTTGGAGGAACCAACTGGGTTAGGGAGAATGGCTAGAAGAGCTTTAGATATATTGAGTGGGTGGCAGTTTGAAGGACAGATGTCCAGGTGGGAGGTGTCAGCCAGTCAAATAGAAGTGCCAGAGGTCTAGGTTGGGGGAAAAAGTTGCAGAGAAGGGGCCACCTCCTTTAGTCGTCAGCACAGCTAGGACTGGCATCCTGTCCTGGCTTCCTCCCTGCCCTCCACCCCTCTCCTAGGAGCAATGTGAAGGCCAGCTGGGGACTTGAAGGAATGTGCTAGACAGATGTTCTCATCTGCACTTGCAGAGGAAAGATGGAACTAGCATATTCTTGGGGACACCAGACCCCTCCTACTCCTCCTTTAGTGTCCTGTCCAGTGAGGACACGGTGGGTCAGGTGGGTAACCCAAGGCAGGGCAGCCCAGACTCAGTAAGAAATATTCAGAGAAATTTCACCACCACCCATGTGCATTAGAACCTGATTTTTGGGCTTCCTGTCACCACTGTAGCAGCCTGTGTGAACTTTATCCTTTAACTCTTGCTATCATCCTTTGCCATTCCACATGGGGGGAGGCTGTGGCCTAGAAGGGGGAGGACCTTGGCCAAGTTCCCAGCTTGGAAAATGGGACAACCTTCCCAAGCTGGCTGGACCACGAGAGAAAGAGCATTGAAGGCCACCCCCCTTCCACCCCTCCACCATGCCCCCAACACCCACACCCACCCCCTGCATCCGGACAGTGGAGGGATGACAGGAAGAAGAAAGAGGTTACCCTCCCCACCAGGCTTCCTGAGCTCGCAACATGAAGCCGGTTCCCCCCAGGGACCAGGAGATGGCGCTGTTCTCTTGCAGGTTGCTGCAGGGGTAGGAAACTGCCTCACTTTTGGGGTTGTTTTGGAAGGAGTTAGGGTGGGAGAGAAGGGTGCTGGGTTGTAGGAGCCTATCTTTTGGGAAACCTTGGGTTTAGTCACTTCCTTCTGAAGCTCACCTCAGACCTGGAGGTTACCTCTTTTTACCGTGGGCCTCCAACCCCTTCCAGGGGAGGGCCAGGTAGGGCCCCCTTAGCAGGCAGATCCCCTAAAGTAAGCACTGGAGGATCTCTTCCAGGTTCTGGAGCCTAAGGAAATTCTGATGGGAAGATAGATCTATTCTCTCAAGATCATACAACTGATCCCACCACGTAGTAGTTTTGCATATCATTTTTTAGAGGGGCTCGTGGCCCTCAGGTAAAGACTCCCTAAGCAAGTCCAGTTCTATTTCTAGGAGAAGAAACAGGCCTGGAGAAGCCAATGACTCCCCAGAATCTCAGCATGGAGTGAACACTAGCACCTGCCTTTGATCCTCCCAACGTGGGAGGGCGTGATTCAGAGTAGGCAGCCGTGGAGGTAGTGCGTGCAGATGCTCTAGGGCCACGAGCAGCAGAAGGGGGACAGAGTCCTTAGCCCCCTGCCCTGTGCTCTCTCTAAGGCTAAGAGAGAGACCCAGGCTAGCTTCCTGCAGGCCTAGGGAGAGCAGAGGCTGGAAGTCCACTGCTGCCCTACTGTGCTCCTCAGCAGATGGCCCCAGCCCATCCCAAGCACTGGGTGGACCGTGTCAAGGATGACAGGTGAAAAAGGCTGACAAGGCCAAATAGGGTGGTGCTAGCAAGATGGGTGAGGTTGCACAGGGGTCTCACTCTGTGCATCCACCCCCTCTCTTATATCTGTCTCTCTGCCTCTTGTCTCTGGCTGCCAGACTCCCTGTCTTTTTGCATCTCCCCAAAGCCTATCCACAGACCATCCATGCCAGGTTAGTCTCAGGCTGAGGTGGAGGGAGGGAGGGCACGCGTGGGTCAGACAATAGAGCCAAATGGTGAGCTGGCACCGGCAGGTTCCTGGGCATCCTCTGCCTCAGGCTGGTGGTGTTGCTGGCCCAGCCACCCCGAGAGTGGGCACAGAGGAGGGCAGAGGCTATCGTGGGGGCACCAGCTGTTCCCAGCCCCCAGGCTGTGAGCATGTTGTTAGTGGTTCAGCCACCCGAAAAAGCTGCTGTACTCAGCAGTGCGGCAAATGGGCCAGGGAGGAGGGGGGGTCCAGGCCAGCTGCTGGCTGGTGGCAGGCACAAGTGGAGTGTGCAGACTTGGCTGAAAGGCTCTCACTCTCTCCAATGGGGTGGGCTTTCGATCCCTAGAGACCTGGGCCCAACATCTTGGGGTGTCTCCGTTTCCATCTTGTGGGGTTAAGGCACTGAGGGACCCAGATGGGCTCTCTGGGGGGGGTGGGAGTAGATCCCATGAGGGTACTGGGCATGGTGGCAAGCTCAGGGCATCAGCGGACGTGGAGTGGCTCTTTGCTGACCTGGGAGGCAAGAGACATGATTTCTGAGACCGGCTTGGTCACCAATTTGCTGGGTGATCTTGGGCAAGTTACTGGTCCACTCTCGGCCTCAGTGTCCCTACGTAAAGAGGCAGGTTTGGGAGGGATACGCTGGATAACCTTGAATATGCTGCCTAATAGCTCTGTGCCTCAGTTTCTTCATCTGTGCAAAGGGGAGAGTACCACTTTCCTCACTAGGTCATGGAGAGGATTACATAAAGTTCCTGGCCTGGCTCTTCAGGCACGGCGGGTGCCTATTTAGGTGAGTTCCCCTCTCTTTAAGCCACTGGACTGGGTTTGTGACCCCTTTTCTCCTTCCCCCATCAGAGGTCCTAGGAAGAAGTCCTCCTCCTCCTCCCGCTGCTCACCCGCCAAGCTCTAGAGCCTTCCCTGGGTGAAGGCACCCAATGAAAGCTAGGGTGTCTGGCTCTACCTGGCCAATCTTGCTTTGGGGGTGGGGGGCTGGACGGCCGAACACGGGGGCCCATCAGGAGGGGCGGTACCCCCACCCCGCATTCTGGCGTTGCCCTGGCACCCCCGCAGCCCGCCTCTCTCTCCCTCTGCGTTCGCTCTGCCTATAAATAGCGCAGGACGTGCTCGCCTTGGCGATGACGCGGCCAGGCGGGTGGAGGGGAACGAGGGAGCTCTGCCGGAGCAGGTGGGCGGCGGGCACTGCTGCGGGAGGGGGGCGCCGCAGGCCCCTTCGTGCCAGGCTCTCGATGACGGCCGTGATTGAGTCATCTCAGGGCCCCACTGGCGGCGACTGTCCCCGCCGCCAGCCTTTCTGCCTGCGGCTTGGCGGGTGGCGGGGGCGAGGCTGATCTCGGGTGGTCTTGGAGGGCACCCTGGGTGGGCAGAGCTGTGTGGATGCGCATAGTTGGGTGCCTGGCCCCTGCCGACGCAGATGTGCCTCGAGCCACAATGTGACCTGTGACCGCGGCGGTACCCTCTCCCCTTCCAGCGTCTGGCGACATCCCACTCCACCACACCCCTGCCAAGCTTTTCTTTTAAACTCCTCCCCAGATCCCCATCTCAGGCTGCTGAGGTGGGAGGGAGTGGGAAGGCAAGGGGACCCCTGCAAGTGTGGGCCAACCCCAGCACCCCTCCCCTCAGAGATCCACAAATTCTTCCCCCTCCAAGCTAGTCTCCTTTTGGCACCTCCAGCCCCCGCCCCACTCCTTGCACCTTTCCATCCTCTCTCCCAAGCAGACACACAGAGCACACAGATTGGGACAAGAAACATTTATTTAAGGGTCTGGGGGCTCAGCAATGCCCCAGCAGACCCATCATGCAGCCTCATGTACAGTGGGCATCGGGCCCGCCCCTGGGATATTGCTGGGGGGGGCCTCATGGCAGCAAACAGGGCAGTGTGGCTTGAGCCCCCCTCCGAGGGGGGAGAAGTGGAGCAGGGGCTAGTGGGTATGGGAGGGTGTGACTGTGCCCAGGGTGGGGGCTGGCATTGGCTGGCACGATCAAGGGCACAAGAGGAGGCTCTGAGCTTGGGAGGGGAGAGGGAGGTTGGCACCAGAGAAAAACAACCTGTAAGGGAGGGGTCCTCTTTGTGTGCGCCCCCCCCCCCAGGGTGCCTACCCCCTCCTTTCCTGGTGGTCAAACAGAACTGTTGGCCTGCCTTAACCATCTCGCACTCCCTCTTCCTCCCAGGACTCTCTGTCCAGGATAAGGGTGCAGATTCGGTCAGAAGGGTCCCCTGCACTGAAGGAGGGGTCCCAGTGCTTCCTGCAAAGCCCAGAGGGAGAGGGCGAGGAAGAGCAGTGGCCTGGTCAGCCTTGAGGCAGGACTCCTGGGGTGGGCCTTGTGATACCCAGGACAGGAGGCAGCACAGGCTCCCCTGGGTGGCCAGCCCTGCCTCCTGCCACCAGGGACTTCTAGAGTCCTGACAGTGAAATGAGGGTTCTAAGCATAGGCTAGTTTTTTGTTCTCAGTCAGGTTTCTGGGTGCAAGTCATTCTGGAGTGTCCCTCTCCAGTGGATAAGGGTACCATGAGGCTGCTCTGTGGTGACTGTTCTCCTTGAAGAGACGGTCTCTGATCTACCACACTTTCCCCAGAACTCGGCCCTCCCCTCCTTTGTCCGCCCGTGGTTTCAAGTAATGGGAGAGATTCCCACAGAACTTTCCTGAGAATTGATGGAGTGACAGAGGTGGTGAAACCAGCAGGTGGACTCAGGATCCTCCTGCAGTCCTAAATCCCCTCCCACCGCCCCTGAACCCCCGGGGCGGAGGACTGAGGCACTCGGCCCCACTTCCTTCCAAAGGGACAGCCGCAGGGTCACACGCACATAGACCCAAGCAGGGGCTCCGCGGGGAGAGGGCAGTGGTGTCAGGCATGCAAAGGTGGTGTGGACATGGGAAGTGGGAAGGCCCTCTGGACAAAGCAGCAGGAGAGTTCCCCAGGAACACCCCCCTGCCCAGGGCTGCACTCAGCAAGGCAACTGGGGAGTGGGGTCTGGGCAGTGGCTGGACCTACCTGGAGCTTCCCTGTTCCCTCCCACTGTCCCCTCCTCCCTCACCCCTAAGTCCAGGGGAGCAAGCCCCTCGGGGTACCTTGGGACCCCAAAAATAAAACCTTCCTCCGTGCAGAAGGCTCCCAAGTCATGGGGAGTGGCCCCTAGGAGAGGTGGAGGGAAGAAGAGTGTGGGCAGATGCCTGTTCCTGTTCCCGGGGCCAGAAGCAAGGGCCAGGCATGGGCAGGGGTGGCAGCTGGGTTCTCTGGGCAACGCTCAGATCTCGGTCAGGGCGTCGGCTGGCACCAGGCCCCGCTTCTTGCCGCTGCTGACGCGAATGAAGCCGTCAGCATCCTTGCTCCTGCCCACGCCCACACAGATCTGAGTGGGAGAGATGCGAGCTGAGTCCTGGCTCTGCCTACAGCCCTGGCCCTGAGTCCTGCTGAGGGCTCCCAGGGGGCCACCCCAGGGGATGACGGGACCAGGAGCAGATGAAATTGGAGACATCAGCTGGGGGGAAGGGAGTAGATCCTATCAGGGTACTGGGCACGGTGGCAAGATCAGTAGACCCGGAGCAGCACTCTGGGGCTGACCTTTGAGACCAGCTGGCCTAACGCCCCGGCCAAACACCCATGTCACAGGGGAGGTTAAGGGGAGGAAAAGGGCTTATCGGGGGTTTACACAAGCCAGAGGCACAGCCAACATTCAAACCCAAGCCTCCGGACTCCTAATCTAGTGCTCTTCCCCTCCCCCAGGCTGTGTCTAACCAAATTCAGCCCCAATTCCCAGGGGGGGATGAGAGGGGGCCCTGCAGTCCACCTCTCTGACCTGCCTTCCCTCCTGCTGTCAGGCTACAAGTGTCCTCCTCCAGGGCATTCACCTGTGCCCCTGCTGCCTCTCTCCCTCACCCACCTCTCCGGCTGCTGCAGGGCCCAGGCACTCACCTGGTTCTCCTTGAGGCTCATGTACCCCTGTTCCTTGTTCCCAGAGAAGGGCTGGCAGCAGCGCCAAACGTTCTCACCTGGCCTTACTCGCTGCACAAAATTGGCTGGGAAGAAGCCAACCCGGTCGCCAATCTTGCCCTGGGGATGAGGCTGGCAATGAGCACCAGTGCCACCCCCTCCCACGTTGCTTCTTCTAGACTTGATGCCCATTCTGAGCCAATGCCATCAAACACCAGATCCTGGACTTCCTGTATCCAAACCCCCAGTAAGGTGGCTTCTGCACTCGGAAGGGCATGAGGTGAGCAGAGGGACAGGCTGAGGCAGGGAGGGTCCAAGGGAGAGCAAGTCCCAAGTGCTGGTCCTAGGCTTGGCTAGGGCCCAAGGCTGAAGGAGGGGAGGTCTTTGGGCCTGGAGAGAAGGTGAGGCAGTGCCCATTGAAGGTGGGGAATGGGGGAGTGCCTACCAGGGTCCCTCTGCTCCCCACCCAGCCAAGTCACCTTCCACCAGTCCTCGTTAGAGTCATCCACCAGCATGATCCGGTCCCCAGGCCTGGGAGGACAGAGCTGGGGTCGCAAATGGGCAGGAGGGATCTGCCCTTTCCACATTTTAACCCTCTGGGGCCCCCAGATCCCCAGCACACTCCCACCCACCCCCTGTAGCTGGGGGAGCTGTTCTTGACGCCCTCGGAGGACACTGTGACCACAGGTATAGCAGACAATCTCTAGGGCAGATCCTGGGCAGGGGGGCAGGAGATATGACATCGGCACCAATCCCTTTTGGACTCTGAGCATTCCAGTTCCTCTCTGGCCTCAGCTGCCTCAAGCATGCCAGGAGAAGGTTCCCGAAGGTCCCCCTCACATTCATGTTCCAAAGTCTGGGAGCAGCGCCCTGAGGTTGGAGGCAGGTGGCTGCCCAGTGGGGCCAGACCACAAAGAGGACTTACTGTAGAGCCAGGTCATTGTTCTCTTGGGGCAGAAACTTGTAGAGCGCGACGTAGGAGTACATGGGCCCCACGTCCTTTCGCAGAGGGGGTTTGGGGGGCTGCGGAAAAGCTCTGGGTCAGTGGTGGGAGGGTGACACTCTCCTCACTCCACCCCCCCTTCACTTGCCCTGACCTTGCCTACCCTGGGCGGGGGAGCTAAGAGGTGGGACACAGGGCACCTGGGTCCATGGCAGGGAGTGGTCAGGTTCTATCTTCTGTGTTCATCCTTGGGGGACTGGGTCAAGGAGGGAGAAAGGGAATACTCCTCGCCTGCTACTCCTTGGAACTGCCCACTCTTGGGGAGTTGGCACAGGACTGGGCACACCAGGCACTGGCTCAATGCGGGGAGGGGTTATACCCCCTGCCTTCCTTGCGTACTCACCCTGGCATTGCCCATCCCCGTAGACGTAGGATAAATGAAGGAGCAGATACTCCCACTCACCATGCTCTCACCCACCTAGGGGTCAACGACAAGGAGACGTGACATCCCCTTCCCGTCTGGCCTACCAGGGCTCAGTGCCAGCATAACCTCACCTGCTGTCCGGGGCTCTTCTCCTCTGGTCCTGACCCTTCACTCTCGGCCGGGGCTGTGAATACTAGAGATGCCAGGGCAGGGCCAGCGCGTGAGGCAGCAGGGAGTGGCCGGCCTGTGCTCCATTCCTGCCCCCGGGCCCGCCTCCACTCACCACTGTCTCCAGGGCCCTCCTCTGAGCTGCGGATGCTGCCTTCCCCATCCTCAGTCAGCTCATCCCGCTCACTCTGGGGACAAGTCGGGGGTGGGGGGAGGGCTCAGCCCCTGGAGCCTTGCCCTCAGAGACCCCTGCCGCCCCAGGCTCGCCTTTGGTGCCTGACATACCAGGCTCCGCGTGGGGGACTCAGAGGTACTGCTGAAGCTGGAGCGATTCATCAGTGCCAAGGAGGTGCCATAGCGCAGGGTCTCGTAGACGGGGTCTACCTTCCCGCTGGCCCCTGCCAAGGAGCCACCCTCAAGGCCGGGCACCCAGCTGCCACCCTTGCTCTGCCCAGAAGCCCTGTATCACTTTCATTCCCTGCCCTGTCCCACCCCCAGACCCTCTCTGCCTGCATTAGTCTTCTCCAGATCCCCTTGGAATAACTCGCCATGCTGCGCATCTCTGGACACTTTCACTATCCCTGCAGATGGGGACGGTGCCTACTTTTTTCTTAGTCCCTATCCTTGCGGGTTCGGGCATTCATGAGAACAGTAATGAATGGATGACTTGTGTGATTATCCATTTCATGTCCAGCTCCCTTACTAGACCATGAACTCCACCTTCTTCCGTGCCTTGTCCCCATGTCTTGCACAATGCCTGACACTTAGTAAGTGTTCAATAAACTGTCTGTTGAAGGATGAATGAATGAATGAATGAATGCACCCTCCATTCAGGACAAGGGGATTCAGAAAAGGGAAGTGCCAAGAACTAGAGGTGCCCATCTGAGGAATGTGTGGGTTTCTCATCACACCACAGCGGGATGAGGGGCAGTGTGGGGTAGGGGACTCACCGGTGGGTGGGGACTCTTTGCTTGTGACACAGGCGGGGGGTGGCTCATGCACAAGGAGCGGAGAGCTGAAGTTGCGACGGAAGGAGGAGGACTATGGCAAGATGGGCAGAAAAAGGGCATGAGGCTGTCATAGCCCACCAAGGGCTTGTCCTTCCCCCAGCCCAAGGACCACCCCACGAGTGGAACCAGCCTGGATCGGGGGAGGCACTCATTCCCCCCACATGCCGGTGCTGGGGGGCACCCACAGCCAGCCACCCCTGCATGAACCCCACTCACCGCCTTGCCTGGGCATTGCTGGCGGGAGATCTCCTCGGAGCACCAGAGGTGGACGCTGACTTTGCACGTCTTACACCGCAGACCCTGCTTGGAGTTTCCTGAGAAGAATTTGGGTTCAGCAAGAAGGATTAGGCAAAGGAGGATACATTCAGGGGCACGGGGCCAAAGGGGCAGGTTAGGGCATCGGACAGAGGAAGTGGGGGCATCCACACACGTCAGCCTCGAGGCCCAGGGCTTACCCTTCAGACACTCCCCATGTCAACTAGCACTGAAGCCTGCATTGCTAGTAAACAGTGACCCTGGGCACCCACCCACCCCAAGGTTGCGGGGCTCAGTTAGGATCAAGGGCTCTGCATAGCAAGAGCCCGACATGGGGCTGTTCCCTGGCCTCCTCCTCCCCGCCCCCACCTGGGCCCCTCTCCTTGCCACCTCAGGCACCTACCCACAATGAGCTGGTGGCAGAGCTCACAGGGGCTGGCTCTCTTGAAGACGTGTTCCTGGAAGCTGTGCAGTCTGACCGGTTTGAGCGGTGCCAGGGGCCGTGGGATGGGGCAGGGGGAGGGGGCCGGGGGAGGGAGGCCCCCATCTGTAGATGCCGGTGGTGGGGAGGGAGGGGGCAGCGGGGTTGGGGGGGTCAGCAGCACCTCAGTGGGGCACTTGAGCTCAGAGCCTGAGCGAAGGAAGAAGTTCTCCACGCTCTTACTTCGGAGGATGGTCTTGAGGGAAAGTGAGCGCTTGAACCGCTGGAGCTGAGAGAGGAAGCGAGGCTGTAAGTGGAAGCCAGAGGGGACTGGCTGGCAGCCAGGATATGTCCTTGGTCAGAGGCAGCCTGGAAGTACTAAGGGAGAGGCTGCCATGTTCCAGAAGGTGGTCATGATTCCGGATACCTACAGGAGCCAGGTGGGAACCTCCATGAGCAAAGGAGTCCTGGCTGGGCAGGCCCGCCAGCCACACAGCAGCTGCTGGGGTTCTCTGGACAACTGGGCTACTCTACATGCCAGCCTAGTGGGGCCAGGTTTGCCAGCTTTTCAAAAGAAATCTAGACTTTTCTGCATATTTGGGTAGAAACAAATTCAGGAGGTTGTAGTTCCCTTTTTTTTTTTTTCATTGCAGAAATGGTAGTGTACTATTTTTCCTACGCCTTGCTTTTTTTACTTAACAGTAAATCTTGGAAATCATTCCATACCAACATATAAAGAGTTTCATCATTCTTGTTTGTGGCTACACTGGATATCACTATATGGGTGCACCATTTACTCAAGTTTAAAAAAATAATACTTTGGGGGCCAAACAGATGCTGCGGGTCCCCAGTTTTTCCACCTGTGTTCTTGAACAGGCTGGGAGTGGGGGAGGGGTCATCTTGGGCCCTCATCCTCAGAGCTGATTCCCTGTCCAAAGTCTCTCTCCAGGGCAGCCCAGGTAGCTCAGCGGTTTAGTGCTAGCCTTCGGCCCAGGGCCTGATCCTGGGGTCCCGGGATCGAGTCCCACATCGGGCTCCCTGCATGGAGCCTGCTTCTCCCTCTGCCTGTGTCTCTGCCTCTGTGTGTGTGTGTCTCTCATGAATAAATAAAATCATAAAAAAAATTAAAAAAAAAATCTCTCTCCAGCCCCTCCCCCATGCCCACCACATCATCTCCACAGCCCTGTCCCAGTTCAGCGCCACAACCCCTTGCCTCCCCTTGCCCATCTTCCCCTGCTCTCTATACAGCTGCTGGCAAGGTGATCCCTGGCCTTGCTCAAAACTTTTCCTGGCTCCTCAGGACACAGTCAAGGCCCTTGCCCCGGTCATGAGATTCAGCAGCTTGGCCAGGCCTTCCCTTCCGACCCATACCATCCACCTGCAGCCCAGACACGGGGATTCTTGAACTCCTCCGTGTTTATTTCTCTGAGCTTTTTTGATGTGTTTGTCCTCTTCTTTGCCTGATCCACTTAATACCCTCTTTATCCTTCAGGGTTTCCAGTGATTTCCTCCTCTGGGAAGCTGTCTCTTCTTCAGCAGGAACTCCATTTAGCATAACCACTCCCTCCTCTGGGGCCCACTGCACCCAGTACTCACTTCTGTTATAGATCCAATCTGGTTTACATTGTCATTGTCATTGACTTCTTACTTCCCCAGGAGACTGGAACCCCTTAACGTCAGGGACAGTTGAATCAAATCCCTACTTTTTTTTTTTTTTTTATTCATTTATTCATGAGAGACACAGGAAGAGAGGCAGAGACATAGACAGAGGGAGGAGAAGTAAGGCTTCATGCAGGAAGCCCGATGCGGGACTCGATCCCGGAAATCCAGGATCATGCCCTGAGCCAAAGGCAGACGCTAAACCACCAAGCCACCCAGGTATCCTGTGGCTGCAGTCTTAAGCGGAGCCCATGTTCTATAACACAGGGTCAATTCTGCAGGGAGGCCAGAGTTATTTCCATTGCTCACTCCAACCCAGAGTGAGGTCTGGAAACATCTCTACCCAGATCCTTGAACCTTTTCCCTCGCCCCTGGTGAGAGCCCCCTTACCCCTGCCCACTCCTTCCCACAAGTAATGGGTAAAGGGGGCCAGAGGCCTGGCTTCGGGCAGGGAGACTCGGTCATGGTTCTCAGCTGGCACATGGAGCAGCCTGTGTGGCCCCAGGGAGTCCAGCAGGCAGCAAAACAGAAGAAGCAGAGAGGGAGAGGGAGACATTTGGGCAAGAGACAGGCCCCTGTGTGCCAGCTGGGAGGCCAGAGCCTTGGGGTGTCTGGCACACTGAGTTGCCCAGCTCCTTCCAAACTCGGCTTCCTGCACAGCACTGTGGGCTTCTTTGTGTGTCTGCAAGAAGTGGGGCCCTGGGCCCCAGACATCTGGGTGTTAGGGCAGAGGTGGAGGGCCAGAGGGAGGATTCATTAGAACACAAATGTATTCTATGGGCCAGTGTGGCTCTGGGGGCTCTCACAGGCCCAGAGAGGTGGGAGAAGCACCCACTATTCTGCCCCGGGGCCAGAGCTTGGAGCACAGAGGGATCTGGGAGGATGTATGTGCTGGGGGTGGATGCAAGGCTACACCTGCCGCCTGAGGGCAAGTCACTGCACTTCCATTCTCTGAGCCTCAGTTCCTCCACATCCAAGAAGAAAGAGACGGGACTAGAGGCTCTCTAGGCAATACATGGTTCTGGGTCCGAAAAAAAAAAGGTAAACTTCACACTATAATGAGGGGCTGTCATTGCCAGAATATTGGGATGGAGCTAATGCTTCAGATGCAGCACCTCATCAATCCTGGCACTACCCTCGGAGACAGTGATGACCGATGACCTTTGCCCCACTTTGCAGATGAGCTCACGGGCACATAGGAGTTAAATCACCCACACAGGATGAGTCCTCAGCTGGTAAGTGGCAGAGCCAGAACCTGAACCAGTGGCTCTGACTGTTGAGCCCAAATGACCAGGAAAGTCCTGCTGCTCTGGGCTCTGCCTTAGCCCTCACCCCCATCCCTCCGCTACGCCGTGGGCTTGTCCACCAGGTCAATCAGGACATTTAGGGTTGGCAGGAACCTGCAAGACTGGCCACCCAGAGTAGTCCCCAGCCCATACTATCATCCCACAATGCCTCTGCCACGTCCCCTCTAGACAGTTGTCTGACTCTGTTGGTCACCTCTTGTGGCAGGAAGCGCACCCTCTCCTGGGACAGTCACTCCATCTTTGGGCAGCTGCAATTGCTGAAAAGTGCTTCCCTATATAGACCTGAAACCTGCCTCCCTGAGATCTTTCTGCCTATCGGCTCTGTTCCTACCTTGGCTCTGTTCCTCCCTTGACTCCTTCTTATATACAGCAGTCCTTCAAACACTTGAAGACATCAGTCATGTTCCCCCTACCCCCCAAGGCTGTTATTTCTATAGTAATTCCCACAGGATGAGATTTTAAGCCTCCTTACTCTCCAGCCTCTGCCCTTTCCTGGTCTTCCCCTGGCCTCAGTGCCAAGAGCCACCTCTGCAGGGTACAGAGATCCCTGGAACAGAATGTTCCCCAGCACTGGGGCAGCCCCACTTCTACTCACCGACTCCTGGGCTCTGCTGTGCGCCCCAGATCCCAGGAGGGCAGAGAGGCAAGAAGGAACAACCTATCACCTGGGATGGCTGGCAGATGTCAAGGGTTATGGCTAGACAGCAAGATGGGGGCACTTCTGCCAAATGGCTTGATGCCTGTCCACTCAAGAGACATCTGGCTTGGCTATTCAAACCTCATTTCGGCTCAGCCTGGCCAGGTATTTGTATCCTTGGGACTCCTCCCAGGGAGGAGAGGGTCCTCCTCTCTTTCCACAGAGGGTTTTTCTTTACCTGCCATCAGCTATCTTTTCAGTGCCCCCAGTATCCGAGGACCCATTCCCTGACACGGAGAGAAGTTGCCATGGACCCTGGTAAGCTGCCACACCTGGATCCTGTTCTCTCCAGATGTACCAGGAGCTTGTCTGGCTTGGAACCTGGACCACCAGGCCTGTTCTTCTGAATCCCCTCCCAGAGGCTGGGCCTGGCCTGCCTGTCTCCTCCCCACCTCCCCACATACTGGATGGTCCCTTCATTTCCTCAACTCCCCACAGCATCTCCTCACTTCCCTCCAGCTCCTGAAAGGGCACTAGGCAGCTGGCAGTGGGTGGTGGCAGATGTGGCACAAGCTGACTCAGATGGCAGAGTTGGCATGGCAGGGTCTTCCCAAGGATGGCACCAAAGGGAATGATAGTACCACCCGGTGGTAGGATGGCATGGGGACGCAGAGATGGCAGTAATGACACCAAAGCGGTCACTGAGTAGCTTGGGTGCAGGGATATGATCCAATCTTGGTGTGGGCAGGAGGCTGGACTTAGGCTGGCAAGAAGGGCCCCCCCCCCAGGGGGCCCCAAACACTGATGAATAAGCCTGGAATGTTGGCTTCACTATCTAATAGACACCAGCCCCCTCTGTTGTACCTGCCTCAAACTGAGTTTGGTAGGCCATCATCACTCTCCCTTCCCCCTCCCCAAGCCCTATAGTCTGGAGACCAAAGCTTCCTTGGGACTGGTTAAGGTGTGGAGAGCTAATGGGGCTGGCAGGGCCCTGAATCTTCTCCCTGCCTACCTCTGCCTTCCTGGGTACTCCCACTACCTGCACCCAGAATCCCCAGCCCAGCCTCTGTTGTTAAAACAGTCCTTCACAAGGGTGAGATTTAGGGGAGGAGGGTGAAGGGGCAAGGCAAGGTATGCAATCCCCCTCCAGTGGCCTGCTCTTGTGATCTCCATGGCTCAGGGTCAGAGGTGATAGCACTGGACAGTCCTTGCGCTGGGAGGAGGGAGGTGCAGATCTGCTAGGCCTGACCTCCCCCTGCCCACACAGCTGAGCTTGCAGCCTGTGGGTTTGCTGAGGCAGCACTGCCCTGGCTCCTGACTGCTCTTGGAAAGCTCTTAAGAAGGGGGGGCGGGCAGCCAGACCTCCTGTGGGAAGCAAGGCAGGGGCCTGGGAGACCCCCATGCTCTTAGGAAGCAAGCAGGGAAATGTGTCTGTCTGTCCTGGGGGACTAGAAGGCAACTGGGAAGGCCAGGGATATTGGCGCTCAGGATGGGGCTCGGCTCCTGGGACCCTCTGCTTTAAAAAAAGCCAACACAAATATTCCAAGTAATATCCTCCCACCCCAAGACCTCACTCCTAGTTGAGACGTGGATCTCTGAGAAGGGGAGTTAACTCTGTGCTCTGAGAGAGCCAGAGTCTCATTCTCAGAAGGGAGCAGAAGAAGGTCAAGTTCAGATCCGAAGACTGACATGGAAACCAGTGGGTCCTTCTAGTTTAGGGGTGAGGAGCTCCCTGGGGTGCCTCCGCCAGGCCCCACCTTGCTCCTACTCGTCTACTCCTGGTCACTCTCTAGATGACCTTGACCTTGAATTAACCTCATATCCTGAGGTGTGGCCTGGACAGAATTAGGAGCAAGAGGGGTATTGGAAAGAGCTATAGATGAGCACTCCACACCAGGAAGGAGCCGAAGACCCCACCCATTTTTTTTGGTCTTCAGTGCCCCCCTCCTTACAGGAGCAGGTGGGAACAAAAAACACCAGGGTGCAAGGGAGAGGGAAGGAGGCCTCGGCCTGGAGTCTGGGGAGGAGGCAGGGAGTGCCCTTGACACAGCCTCTTTTTTCTCTCCCCATCCCCAGCCAGCTCAGCTCAGGTTGCTCCCCGCAGAACTTCTGGCGGGTCAGCCTTGAGCGTTTAGAACTTGAGGAGGAAGTGGACAGATTAGAGGTTGGGTGGGCGTTAAATTTAATCGGTGGCCTCCCGGAACCCCTAAAGCGCTGGGAGTCTGGGCTCCGCCTGCCTTCACTGGGGAATAATTTATTCATTGTGACTCCCGCAGGAGTAACAATCATACATAATTAGGGTTAATTATGACATTCATTAATTACGATGACTTCTCTTTTCCCTTCCGCCCCGCCCCCTGTCCCGCTCCCGGGGTGGGGGTGGGGCTGCCTGTCCGGCTCGGGGGCCGCAGCACTGTGCCCGGGTGCCCGCCCGCGGTGGCCAGCCTGCCGCAGCCCCCAGCGCTCACCGGGAAGCTGCGCACCCCCGGCCGCGGCCTCCCGTCCCCGAGCCTAACCTGGCGGGGCGGGGGGAATGCAGGGCTGCGGCGGGGCCGAGAGTCATCCGGAGAGACTCGGGGTAAACACACATAGACGCCGAAAGGAAGCGGAGAGACCCCCACACAGACAAACAGGTCGTGGAGACATTTTCAGGGAGACCGGCGGGGAGCGAGCCTCGGGCTGAGCTGCACACAGGGGCTGGCGGGCGCGGAGGGGTGCGCCTCGCACGCACACACCAGCGCGTACACCGGCCCACACCCGCTCGCTACACACCGCTACACACTCCCTCCGCCTTCGCTGCGCCGATTCCCTCCAACAAAGCCGAGTTACAACCTCCCCGGAGGGTCGCGGCAGGCGTCCGCTCCTCGCGCGCAAGGGCGTGTCGTGCCTGCGTGCCGGGGGCTCCCCGTGGCCCCTCGTCGCGGACCACTCGCCCCGGGCGCCGCGCAGAGCCTTAGGGGTCGCGCGGGTCCCATCGGCGGGTCCCGTTGCCGTGACCCCAGGGCACCCGAGCCCACGGTGGTGACCGCGTCGGGGAGGGGGCGACCCGGGCTGGGGGCGCACCGGGCAGGGGTCCGGGCCTCTCGCTTCCTGAGTTACCTTGGTTTCCTGGAGGGCTGAGACGGTCCCCGGGGGCGTGTGGGTGGCCGCGTCATCCGGTTCGTTCTCCTTCTCGCTCATTTCGGTCATGGTTGGGGGAGAGGGGAAGAGAGGGTGCCGAGACCCGACGGGGGCAGGTGGCAGATGGCAGATGTCTCCCTGGGACCCTGAGGCCCTTCTCCAGAGACTGCCCCCCCAGTGAACCCCAGGAACAATCCGCCCAGGCAAAGCGACCCCCCACTCCCGGGAGCGGGCGGAGAAAGTTGCCGGGCTGCCCAGTGAAGAGGGGTAGTTACACGGAGCCGCGGGAGCCCGACGACCCCGGGAACGAGGACCGAGGGTCTGCAGAGGATGCTGCTCGGAGCGAGGGGAGGAGGGAAGTGGGGACGCGGGGATGAGCTGAGGGAGGGAGCGACGGAGCAGTCCGTGTCCGGCCGGCCCCGCCGTCCTCTGCGCCCGCCCCCCATCCCCTTCCCCTCCCCCCGCCGGCCCCGGCCCCGCACCCGGAGGCCCCTCCGCCCAGTCCTCGCCTTCCAACTTTGATTTAGGAGGTCGCCTGGTCCCTCCCCCTGCCCTCGGCGGCTCCCCCGCGCCGCTATGCAAATCAGCTTCTCCGCTATTGGCTGCCGTGGTGGCCAGGAGGGCGAGTTGGGCGGAGCCTGGGGGGGGCTCGACCAGATGGGGAGGAGCCTGAAAGGGAGAGATGTGGGGAGGGGGTAGTTTTACACCAAAAGACCCGGAACGGGTGGGGGTGGGGGCCGGGGGGGGGGGGGAGTTGGGGCGTGACAAAGTCGTGGAGAGACTTGGGAGATCAGAGTCCGTATGCGATTGAGACGCACAGGAAAAGGTCGGATCTGCAGAAGGATAGTTGAGAGTCAGATCCAAGTTAGGACTTTCTGAGAGCGAAGTCGTGGAAGAATGTGGACCCTTCTGCCCCATTAACTGGATCGCCTCTGCCTTGAGGACTCCAAGTATACACATCCCTGGACTATGAGGGGATGTCCTCATAGTCCTCAAGGAGAGGACTCTGCTCCTCAAGCAGAGAGAGGACAATTGAACATCAAACGTCAAAGGCCAAGCCTGACAGTCCCTCCTTAGTGGATGGAAAGCAAGACAACTGTCTTCCTTTCCAGGCTTGGTGTTTGGAATTCAGCAGAGAAGAGGCCTCAGTCTCCATACCTAAGGTCCCCAAAACTCTTCAAGACACGTTCTCCTCCTAGAGATCCTACTACAAATAGAGTTAGATGGGGAGGGGGGAGGTTGGGAGAGGTGGAGGGAAGACGGTTCTTACTCTCCAGGTTGCCCTCTGTCCACTTGGCCCAAAGGTACCTCTTTATGCATGTTGCTTACTTGCCATTTCCCCGAGTCCTCCCTTACCGCCAGCCTTCTCCCTGCCCCTTTTGGCCCTGACCAAAAGTCTAGCTTTATCTCTTGGCCTGTCCAAAGAAAGGAAGGTAGGTTGGAGGTTGAAGGAATCCTTCCTTTGCTGTGGTTGGAGAAACTTCTGGATCGAAGTCTGGGTGATACGATGGCAGGGGGTGGGGGTGTGGTGGCACTCGAGAAGGTTCTGCCTTTATGGCAGCTCTAGGGAACAGAGGCTGAGCCCTGTGGCCTCTCTCCTGCTGGCCCTTGCATATAGCCATTCATGCCATCTCTGTCCTCCCAGAGTGAGCTCACCATTGGAGCACTGCTCAGGTTACTGTGTGCAGGAGTAGAGATTTATTTGCCAGTAGCAGAAGTAGGACACAGGCAGAAGTGAGGGTTTGTGGTTGTGGGGGCTTAGTCCCCTCCCCCTCCGGATCCACCGACATCAGCTGCAGACTGACTCTGAGCCTGACTGACTAGCTTTCCTGAAAGGAGATTCGAAGGATCCTGGCCTCAGCCCTCAGACCAGTCTCCCCAAAGGCCCATTCATTAGCCAGCCTTCTGCCAATGCCCTCTGAGGTGAGGGCTGCCATCTTCCCTCTGGCCCAGCCCAGATTAGCCCAACATCCCTCCCTGGGCACTCAGACATAGGAGTGCTTGACGCACCCTGAGGTAGGGCCATTAGGCCCTCCATCTAGCCTGGGTGGGAGCGAACAGGGGCCTTTTCTGTGCTGGAGACCTCCTGAGGGGAGGTATGCCTGTTTCCCCCCAAAGAGCAGAGATTCTGAGTTTCTTAGACTCTAATACCCGTATAATCATGAATTAATTGTGTGATCTTGGGTAGGGACCAAAACCATTTAAAGCCTTGATTTTTTCATTAGCAACACAGAGGTAATATCTACCTTTCCATGAGAAGAATGACTGAGGTAGCTCCCCTTCGCCCAGGGAAGATGACAGGGCAAGTTGTTTTCTTTCTTCCCTCCTTTCTTCTGAGAGATTGGTCCCTTCCCAGGGCTTTCCCTGGGATAGAGAGAAGAAACGGCTTCCTCTTTCACTTTCCTGTTAATTCATGTGGGAACCACCTCCAAAGGAGATTCTGACTAGACTTAGGGAAAAATTCCCAGGGGAAGCAGCGCTCCTGGTGACCCAGGAAAGCCAGGGAAGTTGGTGGGCCCTGGGGCCCATCTGGCATAGGCATCAATAGCTCAAGATGGGGCAGATGTGGAGGAGACAGGGGGCTGCATCTCATGACCTCTGGATGTCCTTTCTGGCCTGCAGCCTTCGTGTTTCAGAGCAGTCTTTCATGAACTAAGTCTGAGTCATTGCTTCAGTGCTGACAACGCCCACTGCAGTGACTGGGGACAGGGCAGGAGTTAGCCAGGCTAGCTTCTGGAGAAGGAACATGATCCCATCTCAGAGTTAGAGGGCAGAGATGAGGAGTGGGCAGAACCAAGGGCAAGATGCTATAAAAGGGTAGGTAACAGTCACCCCAGGAGGGCTCCCTAGACCTGAAGTCATAATAGAACTTGCAGGTGCCTCTTAATGGGACTGCGGAATGAGTGAAAGTGGGTGCTAGGCTCTTGGGAGCTTGGGGACAGAGGGAGGGACTGGATGACTCCAGATCTGCAGGCAACACAATATCCAGCACATGAAGAAAGACTGGTTCTCATCCTGGCCTGAACTTTTCTTCCTGTCCTGAGACCTTGGGCAGAGACCTATCAGTCTCTGAAGGGACTTTGTTTTCCTTCTTTTTCGATTAGCACAATTGGAGTAGTAGATTAGGTTGAAATAGGGAGTTGGAGTAGAATGGGGGCAATAATTGTATATCTTTTAGTGTTCTTTTGAGGACTAAGTGAGTTAACATATGTAAAGAGGTGGACAGAGTAAGGACATAATAGTCTTTATCATCTATCTGTCCATCTATCTATCATCTATCCTATTTACTTATTTAGAGATACTTAATCTTGAGGTTGTAGGTGAGCTTCAGGGAGTTCATGAATCCCCTGAAGCTATGTAAAATGTTGGAGAATAAGCATTTTCTGGGGGGTAGTCTAGAACTTTCACCTTCTCCTCAGAGAATCTAAGATCCCCAAAAGACTAAGAACCCCTGGCCTGAATGACTCCCAGGATTCCTCTACTCAGATTCTCTGATGGCAGGGATTGCTTCTCCTTCCATAAGGACCGACCTATTTTCTCTCATCTTCAGTTCAAGCCTCTGCCCCCACGGGTTGCCAAGGACAGCCCAAGCTGAAGACATGAGTGGCTGGTCTCTCTCTCCAGCTTTAGAATTGGAGCTCCTAGGGTGAAGGAGTCTGTCATGGTTGAGCTCAAGTCCGGTTCTCATCTCCCAGCTGGGGAGAGGAAGAGGGCCGAGGCTCGGTGGGGCTGGGGATGCAGGGAACGCGGTGAGAGGCCTGGCCTTGCCCAATCTCCCCTACCTCACCCTGCTGGCCCACCGAGGCCCCAGAGACAGATACTGCTCTAATGAACAAAGGCCTATGGCAGGCATCGGTAATTATGATTTTATGGAAATATAGAAGGCTCTTACGCAAGTGCCTGACACACTTCCTGGCTGTGGCATCTGGGACAGCCAGGTCCCCAGGGGCTGGAGGAGAGCCCTTCTACTACTCCCTGCTGCCACCAACCCCTGGAGCTCGGGACACTGGCATAGAGCCGCCCTCCCACTGCCCGTGGCACTGTCCCTAACACACTCTGGGTGAGCTGTTCCCTCTCTCTGTGCCCCAGGCTCCCTGGAGGGGAACAACATGGGCTCCAGTGTGTGCAATCCCTACCCTGCCTCCCCAGCCAAGCTGAGGCTGTCCAGGAGACATATTCTCATGTGAGTGGGATAGTGGCATTGGGGTTATTTCCGTCTCTTCCATGAAGAGATCTTCTTGAAAGAGATCTCCTTTTTTCTTTCTTTCTTTCTTTCTTTCTTTCTTTCTTTCTTTCTTTCTTTCTTTCTTTCTTTCTTTCTTTCTTTCTTTCTTTCTCTTTCTTTGATTTTATTTATTTATTTGAGAGAGAGACAGCCCAAGTACAGGGAGAGGCAGAGGAAGAGGGAGAAGCAGACTCCTCACTGAGCAAGGAGCCCAAAGTGGGACTTGATCCCAGGACCCCAGGATCATGACCTGAGCCACCCAGGGGCCCCTTCTAATCTGTTTCTTTTTTTTTTTTTCCTTGGGGCTGGGGCCATAGGGTGGACAAGAGTCATGGGGTCAGGAGTCACAGCCCCTGGCTGCACCCTCCCAGGGCCCTGTACCAGTTTGTCCCCACCCCCACCTCACTACCTCCCAGGGCTCTGATGGTGCCCTGAAGCCACAGCTTGCTTTCACTAGTCCATTCCCCCTACCCACTCACAAAGCATCTGTTACCAAGGTAACAGCAATGTCATCACTTTGGGGTGAGCCAAGGAGGTGGAACCCAGTAGACTGGTAGAGGAGGGTGCTGTTAGGGGTTAGAATTTTGGAGAGGTAAACAATGAAGGGCCCCCAGACCCTTAAGGAGGATCTTTGGTGCAGAGTGGCCCAGGCACAGACTGGGGCGGAAGGTTGTAGAAAGGTTGTGAAAAAGAGGGAGGATGAAGTCTGGAAGCAGCTGGATCCAGATATTAGAGGTGAGGGTGACTCTGGCTTGCGATGCTGGAGAAGCGTGAGGGTGGTGATGCCAAGGCCGAGTTGAGGCAGAAACAATGGAGACTGCCTTTAACTTCTCCCTCAGGGTCCAGCTTGCTAACTTGTCCTCCGGAGAGGGAGAGGCGGGCTGAGAGAGTCTAGACCCAGCTGAAGCAACCCTGGAGAGCCTGGGGGTCAGCCTGAGTCCCCTACAGATTGCCCCCTACAGATTGCACAGAAAACAGCGCAGGGGTGGCCTTCAGGGAGGGGCGTCTAGGTGGCGTCTTTGAAGGCCTACGTTTGACACATCTATTTTTTTAAAAGATTTTATTTAATTGGGATGCCTGGATGACTCAGTGGTTGAGCATCTGCTTTTGGCTCAGGTCATGATCCCAGGGACCTGGGATTGGGTCCCTTGTCAGGTTCCCTGCATGGAGCCTGCTTCTCCCTCTGCCTGTGTCTCTCTTTATGTCTCTAATGGATAAATAAATAAAATCTTAAAAAAAGATTTTATATAATTATTTGAGAGAGAGAGCACAAGCAGAAGCAGTGGGAAAGGGAGAAGAAGCAGGCTCCCCCCTGAGCAGGGAGCCCAACTCCATCCAGAGACCCTGAGATCAGCACCTGAGCCAAAGATGCTTAACTGACTGAGCTACCCAGGTGCCCCTACATTTGACACATCTACACCATGAGGTCCTATGAGGAGCCTCAAGTGGCTCTGGGCACCAGGGACACCTGAGCCTTGCACTGAAAGCCTTCATGTAAATCCTGATCCATGGGACGCCTGGGTGGCTCAGCGGTTGAGCATCTGCCTTCAGCTCAGGGTGTGATCCTGGAGTCCCGAGATCAAGATCGAGTCCCACATCAGGTTCCCTGCATGGAGCCTGCTTCTCCCTCTATGTCTCTGCCTCTCTCTGTATCTCTCTTTAAAAATAAAAATAAAAATCTTAAAAAGAAATGGATGAGAGTGGACAGACAGCCCTGAGTGCTGAACCCGGAATGGATTTTCCTATGAAAAGTGGCTTCTCAAGCACGCTCACTGGAGCCCAGCTGAGCAATCCAGCAGTCCACTGGAGGCATGGGAGTGAGGTTGGGGGTTGGAGGAAGGGGCGGGAGAGGAGGCAAAGTGGTTCAGTCAGAACTCGAAAGGAATTTAGATACATGGCTCTATATTAAATGTTTCTGCAAGCCTTGCATTTGACTCCAAGAATATCCATGCTGGTTTTCCTGCCAGAAAAACTGATTTTAAGCACTAACTGTTCTGTGCTAATGATACCCTGGAAGATGGACCATGGTTCCCCAGGGGTTTCCATAGCCCAGCTTGAGAATGGTGCTGAGAACAATGGGGGCAGAGGTTCTCCCCTGGGGAGTGGCTCAGTCATTCCTGTGTCTTAGGGAGACTCCGCTGGATCCCAAAGGCAGCAAAATGGAAACAAAGAGCTGGAATAGTGAGCTTTCGGGGTCCTCTGGCCAAAGGCTTCACCATGCGGATGGACAGGAAGCAGTCCTGTGTCTTGGCCTGGGTGGACGGCAGGTGTGAGGTGACTCAGGTTCCAGCTCATTCTTTACTAGTTCATTAACTTGGACAACCTGCATCCCTCTGGTTTCCTAGTCCATAAATGGGGATCATCTTACTTCATGGGATGGATAGAGTGGGTAGCGGGACTGGGCCTCCTCCTCCCTGGATCAGACATCACTAAATCCTCAGGGAAAGCTGCTTCTCTGGTCAGTAATGCCTTTCTTTCCCTCCTTGCTGCAGCCTCCGCAGGCTACAGGCTAAGCAACCCAAGGGAATTCCCAAATCAGGCAGGACCCCTGAGGCTGGCACTCCTGCTGAGACCACAGGTCCTGCTTCCTGCCCCTGCTTCCTGCCCCCATTTCCATCATTAGCCTACCCTGCCCCTCCCCCTCATCTATGAAAACCACCGCAGCCCCGCTACTGTCATTCCTATTACTCATCCTCAGGGTTCATGGCCCAGGAGTGGAGTGGGAAGTATTTTGTCCCCATTTTGGACTGGAGAGCCAGGGCTTAGAAAAGCCCCAGGTCACTGCCATGCCTGGAATCCAGGTTGCTGGGTGGGATTCTTCTTTGGGACTTGTTGAATGAGTGAATGAATGAATTCATAAATGAGAAACGCTTCCCCCATCAGCCCTCTTTCTTAGGGGGAGGGGTAGGCTTCATTCTTTAGCTCTCCGGGTTGGAATGTTGCCTGGAGATTCATTTTTAAAATTCCATACATATTTATCAAGCAGAGTGGGGCATAGTACCATGATTAAGAGCAGGGACTGTGACCCAGAGGGCCAGGGTTCAAATCCTGACTCTATCCTCTATCCTCTCCTGTCAGCTGTGTGACCTTGAGATAGCTACTTAACCTCTCTGAGCCTCAGTATCTCCATCTGTATACTGAATGGAAGATGATAAGGGAATAACAGAAAAAAAAAAAAACCCTGCAAACTACCTTAGAAGGTAGATCTGTTGAAAAGCACTCTATAGTTGTACTGAGCAGTTTATTAAATAAGGACTCTCTTTACTTATAAATGTTAAATAAATAAACCCATATGATGTACTAGGCACTGGGGATGCATAGAGAAAGATACAGCTACATTTAGTAAGGGCTCAATTGTTATCTCAATCGGTTTTCACTCTAGCCATATGGGTTAGAGGTTCTCATCAGCCCCTTTTTAGAAGTTGCCAGCCACATGAAGCTCAGAAAGGTTGTTATTTGCCCAAAGCCACACAGTAGTGCTTGAACTCAGAGTCTATCTCAAGACACATACTTTTTTTTTTTTTTTTAAAGATTTTATTTATTTGACACGGAGAGAGAGAGCACAAACAGGGGAGCAGGAAAGGGAGAAGCAGAGTCTCAGCTGGGCAGGGAACCCCACTGGGTTCCATCCCAGGACCCTGGGATCATGACCCAAGCTGATGGCAGATGGGCAACTGACTGAACCACCCAGGCGCCCAAGACACATACTCGTAACCCCAACTCTGGCACGCTTCTTAGTCCCTACCCTCAAGGGGCTTCCTGCTCTGATGGGAAAACAGACATTGGACCAAGTGCTCAAAGAATAAACAGCATGTCAGATGCCCACTCTGAGGGATTTGGAGAAGGGCAGAGAAAGGACATGGAGAACATAAGCACCGGTTGGCTGGGCTGCAAGAAAGCTAAGAAGCAAACAGTCCGTTTGAAGTGAACAGAACGTACTTTTTCCAAGGTGAGACTCCTGGTGACAGAGAGGGAGGCTCGGGAGCAAAAAGGATGGGGGCTCAGAGTCACGCCCGGGCACTGTCTTAACTCTAGGGGGCGCCCCTCCGCGCGGAGCTGGGCTCCAGGACCCCGCGGCCTCGCCAGGTGGGGGCGTTCGTGTACACAGGCTCGCAGACCACACGGGGACTGCCACGTTCCTATTTATTTATTAATTTAGCAAATTTTTAAAAAAGATTATTTATTCATGAAAGACAGAAAGAGAGAGGCAGAGACACAGGCAGAGGGAGAAGCAGGCTCCACACAGGGAGCCCGACGTGGGACTCGATCCGGGGTGTCTAGGATCAGGCCCCGGGCTGAAGGCGGCGCTAAACCGCTGAGCCAGCCAGGGTGCCCAGGTTCCTTTTTAAAATCATTTAGGTGACAGAGCAAGTGAAGATGAATGCCAGAGGACTTGGATCTCAGCTGAAGGACAGTATTCCCGTTACTGAACTTTCAGCAAGTGGACCTTTCGAACAGCATGATCTTCTTCGAAAAGGTCTGCCTTGTGTGAAAAATGAACTTTTGCCCAGTCATCCTCTTGAATTATCAGAAAAAAATTTCCAGCTCAACCAAGATAAAATGAATTTTTCTACACTAAGAAACATCCAGGGTCTGTTTGCTCCACTAAAATTACAAATGGAATTCAAGGCAGTGCAGCAGGTTCAGCGTCTTACATTTCTTCCAAGCTCAAACCTTTCATTGGATATTTTAAGGGGTAATGATGAGACTATTGGATTTGAAGATACTCCTAATGACCCGTCACAAAGTGAACTAATGGGAGAACCACACTTGATGGTGGAATATAAACTTGGTTTACTGTAATCTGTTGTGCTGTTCATGAAAATAGAGGGGCTGCATGTTGTTTATAGTCATCTTTTTACTATAATTTGATGTATACAACATTAAAAGTACTGACACATGAAAAAAAAATCATTTAGCTGACAGCTTATGACCAAGACCCCCCCCCCTTTTTTTTTTTTAAGATTTTATTTATTCATGAGAAACACAGAGGCATAGCAGAGGGAAACCAGACTCCCGGGCGTGGAGCCCAAATGCGGGACTCGATCCCAGGCCCTGGATCAGGTCCTGAGCCAAAGGCAGATGCTCAACCACTGAGCCACCCAGGTGCCTCTAGGACCCAGGACTCTTTCGGGGTAGTGGAGGCAGCAGGAGGTGCCTGAGCCCTGGATGGGGCAGGATTCCGTCCACCGAGGACTCTGCCCCGGGTCCCTGCACGGAGCCTGTGTCTCCCTAGTGAGAGAGAGAGAGAGGGAGAGGGAGGTAGGCTCCAGCCTTGTAGGCACTCCATAACATTTGTTGGATGACCGCATGGATGGATAGATGAGGAACATGTCTCCCAGCCCCTCTTCCTTGCTCCAACTCTCCAGGTTGGAATGTTGCCTGGGGATAGAAAACAAAACAGAACAAAACATTTTGGTCCCAGGAGAAGGACGCTCAATTGTTATTTCTCAGCAATTTTTACAGCTAAAAATTTGCTTCCTCACTTTAGGGAACCCAAAGGGTATTATTATTAGGGTTGGGTTATCCATGGCATAGAAAATGACAGAGCGATTGGGGTGGGGAAAAATCCATTAAAAAAAAAAAAATCTCCCTCACAAATTCTCTCTGAAATGATCTGTGTGTGTGTGTGTGTGTGTGTGTGTGTGTGTGGAGGGGGATAGTTTCTGGGACAGTTATGTCTGTATCTCCCAGGACTGGGCTCTTGTGGGGACACTGAGGGTCCTTGGTGGTGTCTGCCACCACCCCAATGGAGCCTCTGAGGCTTAAGCCCTGGGATCAGGGATTAGGGGCTCCCAGGTGGCTCAGTAGGTTGAACGTCTGTCTTCTGCTCAGGTCGTGATCCGGGAGTCCTGGGATTGAGTCTCTCATCAGACTCTCCCCAGGGAGCCTGCTTCTCCCTCTGCCTGTGTCTCTGCCTCTATCTGTGTCTCTCATGAATTTAAAAAAAAAAAACAACCCTGGGATCAGATGCAACTGCATAGAATTTCCTTTAATCCTCGCTACCACACTGAATAGGAGAGAGGCCTCCTCACTATTTTACAGAGGAAGAAAGTGAGTTCAGGAAGGTAACATGCCGAAAGTGCCCCTGCTTTGAGGAGCCTCACACCTTGCACCTCCTAGGGCCTGAGACTTCTCTGAGAGTGGGGGACCTGGGCCAGAAGTTTCTTAAGGCCCCTCTGGCCCGAGGATGGGTCATTCGACCCTGTGCTGTGCTGGCACAGAGGGCGCAGTGAGAGTGAGGTGGGGGCTGTGACTGGCCAGGCTCCATCTGCCTCGAGCCCGGCTTTTTTTGCCTTAGAGAGAGAGAGCCAAAGAAAACCAGGAACAGGCCCAACACCATCTGCATGGGGACAGAGCACAGAGACTCTGAGATGGGTGGCAGGAGGGAGTAGCCAAGAGAGCTGGGGAGAGGCAGCCTCAGGGGAGAAGGGGGAAATACAGAGAGCTTTGGGGGTAGAGGCCGAGTGGTGGGGGATTGGGTTCTGGAACTGGAGTCGCACCTACTCCCCTGACCAGCTCTTCACAGTGTCCTCATAGGAGGCCCATACCAGCCTCTACCTTTTCTACCTCTGCCCCTATAACAAGCCTCCACTCACCTGCTCATCTCTTCTGCCCACCCCCACTTCCCCTACTCCCTGCTCACCTTAGGCCAGGGCCAAGCCCTGTTGGATCCCCTCCTACTCCCCTTCCCCTGGCCTTCCTGGAATCCTGCTCTGTCCAACCTTGGAGGGTTTTGTGGGGGCCTTCTGGCCTTGAGTCCAACTCTGGGTGGGTTCTCAAAGTCTTGGGGATCTTATCATGGGGATCTTGGGGCTTCAGGCTTCTTTGGTCCCTATTGGCAGGCATGTTCCCAACCCCCTTTTCTCCCCCCTTCCATTTTGTCTGGCTTCATGGGAGGAGAAAGCATGTAGAGGACCAAGAGCTAGGTACCTGGAAATGGAGGTGCCCTGCCTGGTGTTGGGGAGGGGGGTACTCTTTGGCTTTCTTTCTCCCCCAGAATCACAAAGCCTAGTTAGCTAGGGTCACATGAGGTCAGGCCACATCATTTCTATCTTTCTATCTTTTTTCTTTTTTCTTTCTTTCTTTCTTTCTTTCTTTCTTTCTTTCTTTCTTTCTTTCTTTCCTTTCTTTCTTTTTTCTTTCTTTTTTTCTTTCTTTTCTTTCTTTCTTTCTTTCTTTCTTTCTTTCTTTCTTTCTTTCTCTTTCTTTCTTTTCTTTCTTTCTTTCTTTCTTTCTTTCTTTCTTTCTTTCTTTCTTTCCTTCCTTCCTTCCTTTCTTTCTCTCTCTCTCTCTCTTTCTTTCTTCTTTCTTTCTTTCTTTCTTTCTTTCTTTCTTTCTTTCTTTCTTTCTTTCTTTCTTTCTTTCTTTCTTTCTTTCATCACATCTTTAGAGGCTGTGTCTGCTTTTTGCAAGACCTTGGTCTGTTTATACCAAACACAGTAGTGTGGGTGGGGTGGGCATAGGGGGCCTGGGCTGTCTGTGTACAGTGACAACAGAGGCTGAGTGTGGGGAAGAAGCCGTCCCCCAGGCAGACCTTATTTGTCCATAAACACAGTCTGCCTCAAGCCACCAGGCAGAGGAGGAGCAAAGCCATCACCAGACTGGGACTTCTGTCCTTCTACTGCCCTGGGAGGGGGCATTCCCAGGCACAGCCCTCCTCCCCACACACGAGCTCCCCCTCCTAGCACCACCCAGAGTTGTTTCCACAGCAAGCTGGACTGTTCTGTAAACCATAGTCCCCTAGCCATGCAGCCCTCAGAAAAAGGACAGGTGTCCTGCTTTCTTACACCTGTAGCGGAAGGATGGGGGGAAGGGGAGGCCAGTGAGAGTAAAGGCCCTTTGTAGGTCCATGTGATTCCGTGTGTCTACTTGTCCTGTCCCCTGGAGCAGTCAGGCTCCTCTCACAGGGTCGTGTGAAGGGCCCAGGCCTGTGGGGCTCCAGGACTCTACATGGCTTATGGATCTGGGGCCAGTCTCGAAGCCCAAGCCTGCCCCTCCTTGTCCCTAAGCTTCTTGGGGAGTGGTGGGGAGTGGTTGTCCATCCCTGGCACTTTGTTTTGTGGCACCACCATTTCCCCTTTGAGTTAACGATTGGTGGAGAGCTCTGGGGATGCCATTTCTTGGTTCCCCTTGCCTGGGCTGCCTGATAGGTCCTGTGGTTTCTAAAGCCCTGGGTGCTTAGCCAATAGAAGGTTCCTGGCCTTGCCCCACCCTTTTGTGAGTTTGCTTCTGTGTATAAAGGCTGGGGCCCCAAGTGGACAGTCCAGTGGGTCCAGCCCAACCCAGGCTGAGCTCTCTGTCACACAGCTGGCCTTTCTCCCTCTCCCAAGATGTTGTTTTGGCACAACCAGCCAGATCACCTGTGGCCCAGTCCCGGGGAACTGTACCCAGGGCCACCAAGTGGCTTGCTCAGGTAAGGGCCAGAACCCCTTCCCCCAGCCTCTAGGGAAGGTCCTGGTCTGAGTTGCATGGACAGATAGAGGAGGGAGATGGGCTTCCTGTGCCTGGGTTCCTTTTGGAGAAGAGAAGTGGTCATATGGTTAGTGGATCCTGGAACATCTCAAAACACCCTGACCACCCACCCTCTTGAGGCACTTTTGTTGGGCATTTACTTGGTATCAGACAAGCCCTGAGATTGCAAACAAGTAATTGACAGCTGATTCTTGGAGATGTTTAGTAGGATCTGGAATTTGCCCCTTAAAGGAGGTCTCCCAGAAGCCAGAGAGTTGAACCGGGGACTCTGAGGCCCTGGCTGCTTCTGGAGTGCCTGCTACAGAAGCCTTTGGTTCCCCAGAAGGTCTGGCTGAGAGCAGCAGAGCCCCATAGGGAATGAGGTGGACGGGGCAGAAAGCCACCAATGCTCTCCTGTTCCCGGCAGGGAGTCCCTGCCCTTGCCATACCTGAAGCAGGAAGAGCTGCACAACATCCCCAGCTCTGAGCCTCCCTGCCCCACATTCCAGTACGTGCTCTGTGCAGCCACGTCCCCAGCTGTGAAGCAGCAGGAAGAGACCCTCACCTACTTGAACCAGGGTACGGGGCCTGGGGAAGGGAAGGGCTCAGCGGGGCAGCGAGCTCTGGAGCTGGGTCGCAGTGTGAGATGGGGGTGGACAGGCTCCATCTCTACCCCAGTGGGGCTCACACATCCCCTTGACCTCTCCCAGGCCAGTCCTATGAGGTGCGGATGCTCTGCAGTCCCAAGCTGAGTGATGCCACCCAGTGGGCCCGGCTCTTGAAGGTAAATGCATCCCCTTCCTGAACTGGCAAGGGCTGGGTATGACTGTCCCGCTGGGCAGGAAGCCAGTGTCATCGCTGTGATGTCACTGTCAAGTTAAAACCCTCTCCATGTAACCCTCACCTTGTAACTTGACCTTCACAGCAGCACGGTGGTAGGGAGGAATTGCTGAGGAGAGGCGCAGAGAGGTTAATCTCAAGGACATATAAGTAGCAGATCTGGGATTTAGAAATACATTTACATAGCATTATTCACATACAGTATTCCTTCTCTCAAAAAAATTATATATTTAGCTCCCATGCATTGCCAGAAACCGTTCTGTGAGCTAGGGATGCAACAGTAAAGAAACAGATGTGGTTCCCTTCCTCAGGGAGCTTGCATTCTACTGAGACAAACATGTGATTACACAAATTTTATGCAATGACAAATTGATTTACCAATTGCAATTTGAAAAGTGCAGCAAGAAAAAAAATAAGTAGAGTGACGAGGAGTGGGAAGGGATTCACTCCCCCATCTTACAGATAAGGAAACTGAGGCTCAGGACCTCTAAGTTACTTCCCTAGTTTCACAGCTTGTTGGGGGGAGGTGGGCATCTGGACACAGACCTAGTGATCTAAGTTCTTCTGTCCCCGGACGGCAGGAAGCAAGGTGGGGTGAGGAGGGCGGGATGGTTGGCCTGCCCCAGCTGTGGGAACTGGTTCCCAAATGCCCAGGCACCCTCTGACCTGTGAGCCATGCTCTTCTGTGCCCACAGAGTGTGGTACGTGTGGTTTTCCATGACCGACGCCTGCAGTACACAGAGCAGCAACAGCTGGATGGGTGGAGGTGGAGCCGGCCAGGGGACCGCATCCTGGACATCGGTGAATGGGGAGGGACCAGAGACTCTTCAGGGCCACTTTCTGGCTCAGAAGGCCTTGTGGATGGGGAGGGCTGAGCCTTGCTCCCTACTTGCCACCTTGTGCCTGCAGATGTGCCGCTGTCTGTGGGAGTGATAGAACCCCGAGTGCTGCCCTCACAACTCAACATGGTGGAGTTTAATTGGGACCCAACCAAGAGGACCTCCCTCTTTTTGCAAGTGAGTCTGAAGCTGGGACTGGGAGGAGGCCGGAAGTCAGATGGGGGTGGTAGCTGGGAAAGGAAGATGAGTTTGGGTTGGGGTGAGGGAACAGTAAGAACAAACTGCTTACAGAAAGCACCTTGAAGATCAGATATGGCTAAATGTTTATTTTTACTTTTAAGATTTTATTTATTTATTTATGAGAGACACACACACACACAGAGAAAGGCAGAGGCACAGGCAGAGGGAGAAGCAGGCTCCAAGCAGGGAGCCAGGCATGGGACTTGATCCCGGGACTCTAGGATCACGCCTTGGGCCAAAGGCAGTGCTAAACCACTGAGCCACCTGGGCTGCCCCAGATATGGCTAAATGTTTATTGAATCTCATTGCAGGGAAGGATTTGTTAAACCTTGAAGCAATGAAAGAAGCTAGGAAACTCAGAACAGAACTTAGCTTCATAAAAAGTAATGGTCTGCAATACATAGGCAAAATTAAAAGAAGACATCAAATGGGAAAAAATAATTGCCATATGTGACATATAATGCATAATATCCTCGATATATAAAAAGTTCTCATGTATCAATAAGAAAAAATAGATAAGGGGCATCCCTGGTGGCTCCGTGGTGTAGCACCTGCCTTTGGCCCGGGGCATGATCCTGGAGTCCCAAGATCGAGACCCACATCAGGCTCCCTGCATGGAGCCTGCTTCTCCCTCTGCTCGTGCCTCTGCCTCTCTCTCTCTGTGTCTCTCATGAATGAATAAATAAAATCTTTTTTTTTTAATTAATTAATTAATTTATTTTTTATTTATGATAGTCACAGAGAGAGAGAGAGAGAGAGAGAGAGGCAGAGACACAGGCAGAGGGAGAAGCAGGCTCCATGCACCGGGAGCCCGATGTGGGATTCGATCCTGGGTCTCCAGGATCGCGCCCTGGGCCAAAGGCAGGCGCCAAACCGCTGCGCCACCCAGGGATCCCAAAATCTTAAAAAAAAAAGAAAAAAATAGATGAAAGCTCAATAGAAAAATAGGCCAAGGATATAAGCAGACATTTTATACACGAAGGATATAAACTGCCAATCATTGTAGAGAGTTCAACCTCAGAAAATGCTAATTAAAATTACATATAAAAAAGGTTCATTGGTGAAGTTTGGGGAAACAGACACCCTCATATCCTGAGAATGCAGATTAGTGTACTCATTCTGTGGGTAGAGTGGCACTTGGGCAAAATTTATTAAATTTTGGGTTCCTAGTCTTTTAACTAGTCATTCCATTTCTTTTCTTTCTTTTTTATACATACAATTTTTTAAAAGATTTTATGCAGGGAGCCTGACATGGGACTTCATCCCATGGACCACACCCTGGGCTGAAGGTGGCACTAAACCGCTGAGCCACCCGGGCTGCCCATAAATAAATAAAATCTTAAAAAAAAAAAAAAAAAAAAAAAGACCCTGAGATCATGACCTGAACTGAAACCAAGAGTCAGACGTCTAACCCACTGAGCCACCCAGGCACCCACCCCCTAGTGGTTCCATATCAAGAAATTTATCTGACAGCAGTGTTCAATAAGTACACAAAGATATATTGACTAGCTCTTCATAGCAGCGTTCTTTCTCATATTCAAAGATTTTAAACAATCAAAGCATCCGTTGGAAGAAGATTGACTTTTACCTAAGTTTGACTGCAGATGTATACTGGAAATTATGTAGCCAGAACATGATAAAAGAAACTGCTTTCCTATAAGTAAAGAGAAAGTAGAAGACAAACTTGCATTTAAAGTTTGATGTCCGTTGGATAAAAACAACATGTGTATGTATACAACTTACTGTACTTTTTCCCCTTTTTCTTGCCCAGAGAAAAGGGAGGAAGAAAGGATCCTTGAGTGTTAACAGGGATGTATTCCTTACTCTGAGGCAGAGTCCTCCATCTTTTCTAGGTTGAATAGGTTTCCCTTTATAATCCAACAGTATTGTCAAAAGTTACCTGTGTGTCCCTCTTTTGAGTGTTCATCATGGTCTAAGCACCTGGACTGGAGGGGAGGTCAGGTGGATGTGGTACAATTTCACTTCCCCCCTTCTTAGTGGGACCTTGCCCAGGTCACATGATCTTTGTTTCCCCACCTGTCAAGTAAGATCCTTTAACTGTTCTTCGCAAGATTGTGGGAGAGCTGGGGCACCTGGGTGGCTCAGTGGTTGAGCATCTGCCTTTGGCTCAGGGCGTGATCCCTGGGTCCTGGGATCGAGTCCTGCATTGGGCTCCCCACAGGAAGCCTGCTTCTCCCTCTGCCTATGTCTCTGCTTCTCTCTGTGTCTTCATGAATAAATAAATAAAATCTTAAAAAAAAAAAAGATTGTGGGAGGACTATAGTGGGCAGTGAAGGTAAACAGAGGGGAAGATCTGCCAGGCAGTACACAGAGGCCACAAGCTGTGTGGAGTGGCAGGGTGGGAAGGCTTCCTGGAATAGACTGTTCTATTTAGCAAATAAAATACAGGACACTCAGTGAAATTTGAATTTTAGATAAAAAACTTTTTATTTTTTTTTATTTTATTTTTTTTTTTTTAAAATTTTTATTTATTTATGATAGTCACAGAGAGAGAGAGAGAGGCAGAGACACAGGCAGAGGGAGAAGCAGGCTCCATGCACCGGGAGCCCGACGTGGGATTCGATCCTGGGTCTCCAGGATCGCGCCCTGGGCCAAAGGCAGGCGCCAAACCGCTGCGCCACCCAGGGATCCCTAAAAAACTTTTTAGTATAAGAATGACCCATGGGGTGGGGAAAAGAATATCCCATGAAATATTTGGGACATATATATACGAAAAAATTATTTGTTTATCTGAAATTCAAATTTAACTGAGTAGCCTGTATTTTAACTGGCAACTCCACCCTGGAATGTGATGTTTTGGCTTAGATGAGAGAAGGCATTGCTTTCCAGGTAGAAGATTCTAGGGAGCACTGTGCAAGTGTATTGGGGGCCATAATTAGGCTGGCTAGGTGGGTCAGTGTGTTCACTGATGGGTGAGAGAGAGCAGCCTCACAGAAAGGCTTGACTTGACTTTTTAACGTGCTCAAATGCGAGAGTCAGGAACTTTGCTTCTCGGCCCAGAACCGTGGGGAGCTACTGAAGAATTTTGAGCAAGGGAAAGAACCTAATAAAGTCATGCATTCAGAAGAAATTTTAGTTGGGGATGGAAAGTTGCTGCAGTAAAAGGCTGACAGGTGACAAGCAGGTAGCAGTTTTTTTTTTTTTTTTTTTAATTTATTTACTCATTCATGAGTGACAGAGAGAGAGATAGAGGCCAAGGGAGAAGCAGGCTCCATGCAGGGAACCCAACATGGGACTCAATCCCGGGTCTCCAGGATCACACCCTGGGCTGAAGGCGGCACTAAACCACTGAGCCACCCGGGCTGCCCCAGGTAACAGGTTTTAAGTGGACTTTCTTGAATGTGGGTGGGACCTGCAGTCACCCTGCTTTCTCTTTGCTTCTTCTTCACTTCAGGTTCACTGTATCAGCACTGAGTTCACTCCTCGGAAAAAAGGTGGGGAGAAAGGCGTCCCCTTCCGCCTCCAGATTGACACTTTCAAGCCCAGGGACAAGGAACTTCCCCCTGAGCACCTGCACTCAGCTGGCTGCCTCATCAAGGTGTTCAAGGTACAGGCAGGTCCCTTCCCATCCTTCTCAGGACTATCACCCTTGCTTGGCTGGCTGGGCGGATGCCAGCCTGCAGTCCCCTTCTTTCTCTCTCTACACGGAGGGATGGGGCTGGAGCTCGTTCTAGAGCCTCTTCTGTAACGAGCAGTGGGCAGGTGAAGGGGGTGCCGCTGAGTTTTCCTTGTCACTCTCCTGTAGCCCAAAGGAGCTGACCGCAAACTGAAAACGGACCGGGAGAAGATAGAGAAGCAGCCCCTGCAGGAGAGAGACAAGTATCAGGCCGCCTGTGAGAGGACGGTGTTTGTGCAGGTGCCACGAGGTGGTGGGGGCCAGAGAGGGGTTTGGAGGAGACATCCTTATTGTACACGTGGGGAAATTGAGGCCCGAGGGCTGTGGCTGCTCCAGGATCATCACAGTGCCCTGTGACTCCACCTATTTCCTTGCAAGGACGAGCTGCACCGTCTGCTGGAGACTCGGCGCTAACGCCTTGCAGCCTCGGGGCTCTCTCCCGCACCTGCACCTGCCGTGGCCCCACCTACCTGCTGCCCCCTCTGCCGGGCCACCCCGCTCCCGGCTCGCTCCCTGCCGCGCTGCTGCTGGCCAGCTGCTCCTGGAAGCTTTGCCCGCTCCCGCAGCCAGGCCTCGGCTAGTGTTCTCTCCTGCTTCCAGGGGAGTCTGGTCTGCTTGTCAGGGCCTCCTGGGGCAGGGACCACGCCTGGCCCGGCGCAGGCCCCTGTCCGCTCTCACGGAAGGGCTGAGGAGCGCCGAGGCTGACCCCTGTGGCTTGTTCCCCACAGTGCTCGCCGTGGCCGGACCCCGGCACTGGGCCCTACTCGCCTCTCAGCCCTCTTGCTCTGACCTCTCCCCACTCCTGCAAGCTCCTGTCCCCGGAGAGGTGAGCTGGGAGGGCACCTCCCAGCCCCGGGGGGGCGAGCGTGAAGCGGAGAGCGCCTCAGCTCAGCGGTCCGGGGAGGGGCCGGGCTGGGGGTGCGGCGGAGGGGAGGAGGCTCAGCCCTGTGCCCTTCGGGTTACACGCGGGGTGACCCAACAAGCTCTGCAGGCCAGGGAAGGAGGGGGCGGGGGGAGCGGGGCTGGCCGCGTTGCCGACTCTCTGCTCCCCCACAGGCTCTGCTCCTCCCCACCGTTCGCCTTGGACGCCTTGGGGGGCAGCCCGGCTGAGGTGCGTCTTGCTTTTCCGATCCCCCCCACCTCTATCCCAGAGCCTTCTCGGGCTTCACCCTCCAGAGTGGGGTGGCCCTGCCCCCTGGCGGACAGAGCTTGTATGGCCACAGAGGACTGGGCACTTGCCACCGGCAGGCTGAGCCTCCTGAGTGCTTTCAGACTGGCGGCCCCCAAGGGCAGGGCTGCGTTGCTCCTACCCCTTGCTCTCAGTCCCTAGGCCCCCGGTGATACCAGGACTGCCCTCTTTATGCCTCAGGATCTGAACCCTGGAGCCTCCATCCTGGAGACGCAGCAGTGGTTGCACCAGCACCGGTTCTCCAGCTACTGCCGGGTGCTGGCCAATTTCACTGGTGAGGCTGGGGTCTGGCAGGGACCTTACCTGTAGGGGACTGAGGGCAGGACACTCACACAGGGATCTGCCTATGGCCTGGCTTGCTGTGTGTTCTTCAGCTGACTTCTATTTAGGACTGAAAGTTGCCAGGCACTATGCCTGCAAGGCTCTCTTCTGTATTATCCCATGTAATTTATATAGTACCCATGAGGATAGGGCTCAGAGAGGTTAAGTAAGTTGCCCCAAGACACAGAGCTAAGAAGCAAATGGCAAAACTGGGATTTGAATCCCAAGTTTGATCCCCATGTCTGCACATACTTAAGGCTATTTGTAGACTGATGTTGGATTGTGTCCTTTGCCACCCTTGATCCCAGGCCTCTTTCCCCCAATCTGGTCCTGTCTGATTCTGCAGGCACTGATCTGCTGAAGCTTACCCGCCAGGACCTTATCCAGATCTGCGGGGCTGCCGATGGGATCCGCCTTTTCAATGCTCTTAGAGCCAGGTGCTGGGTACTGCCAACCAGGAGCCCTTTTCCTCTGTAGTGGCGTTTACCAACTCAGCTAATGGTTGTGTCTCATGGCATGTTCAAGCTGGAAGGTACCTTAAGGACCACTTAGTCCCACACCCTCTTTTTAAAGAGGAAGGAACTCAGGCCCAAGGACAGTGACCTGAGGTCACAGAGCAAGGCTGGCAGGGATGCGCTGAAAAGTTAGGTCCTGCGATCTTTTTCTGTAGCCATCTCACTTGCATTACTCGGAGGATAGAGATGAATTTTTCTCATCTTCTCTTCTCCCAGGGCCCAGCATTCATTAAATTTGTGGTGATCTCCCTGGAGACCTGGGAGGAGTGGGATTCCCCTCCTCCCCCGCTAGGGATGGGGGCTGTTAATTTAGGTAGGAAGTGTTGATATGTAAACTGTTTTTCTGATCCAGACCCATTCGTCACCGGCTGACTTTGTATGTGGCGCAGGAGGCCTCAGGGCGAGAGAATGAGGTTCCTAAGAACCATGACTCAGGTGAGGGTCTGGCCTCTGTTTCCAGAAGGCAAGAGATCCAGGTGTAGCTGCATTAAACCTTTTCTGGCCTGAGGAGAGGATGATACTCCATCATTCCTGGGATCCAAGGATGCCCTCCTTGGCATTCCCGTGTCTTCCATGACCAGATTAGTCTTCTCCTTCCAAGATGTATCCTAGGTTTATTCTTTCATGTTCTACTCCCCAACCCTGTCTGACTTTGTCATTCTGTTAATATGTAGGTTTAGAACATTGTAATCTTATTGTATTTGGGTTTCAGCCATTCATATGTAGGTGTCTCACCTTTTTAAATTGGGGCTCCCTACAGTCTGAGGCCTCCCCAAAGCTGAGGAATAGGTGAGGATTAAGTGGATTTATAAGCCTCTTTCCTTCTTTATTCCTTCCTGAGTCTGTCCCCCAAGAGGCTATCACCTTGCACTCTCCTTCCCAGTAAAGGGCACCCCACTGATCCCTGCCCTGTGCTGCCCACACCCCCAGGCTTTTATCAAGAGATCCCTCTAGATGAACTCAGTGCTGTGGAGCTGATGGGGAAACTGGCTGAGCTCTTGGCCCTCCCAGCCAATCAGATCCACCACCTCTTCCACCAGGGCCCTGGGGGCATCCTCATTCTCCTCAGCGACCAGGTAAATAAGTCATGATTCTCAGTCAGGCCCCACAAGGGCCTTGATCACTCTTCCACCTCCGGCCCAGTTTCCCTCTTCCTGCCCTGGCTTATTCAGTTTGGCTCTGAGAACAGAATTGTCTTAGTGACCCCTCCTCCCTTGCAGGTGGTTCAGAATCTCAAGGATGAATCATACTTTGTGGCTGTGGTTAAAAAAGGTAGGGGTTTTAGAGAGAATTGTGTCTGGCAGAACCTAGAAAGATTAAGATTCCTCGAAGGTATGTATATGCTGGCAGTGGGGTGCAGTGTGTGCTGTGTCCCAATCAACTAGTAAACATCTGAGTGCCAGCTTTGTTGATGTCAAAGGGACAGATTCATATAGCTGCAAGGCAACTATTTACTGCTCAGGAAGAAAACCCTGAATAAATGCATCTTCACGAGGGAAGAAATGTTCCAGTTTCTATGTCCGGGGATTTATTATTTTTTTAAAAGATTTTTATTTATTCATGAGAGACACAGAGAGAGAGAGACAGAGACACAGGCAGAGGGAGAAGCAGGCTCCATGCAGGGAGCCTGATGCGGAACTCGATCCGGGGACCCGGGGAATCACACCCTGAGCCAAAGGCAGACGCTCAACTGCTGAGCCACTCAGGGATCCCTGTCAGGGCATTTATTAAGAGGGTCTCTTCTGCACCCCCCCCCAATCCTATAAGGCAGGAGATGCTTCTGGGCATCACCAGGCATAGAGCACCAGACCAGTTGGCTTGTGGTTCTGGTTATTCAGATGCTTGCCCTCTATCCCTCCTACAGGATAGAGGGAGGTTTCCTCAAGACGGAGATTCAGTTGGGGGAGGAACACGTGGGTATGGCCAATGCCCTGCAGGCTGCTTGGTTTGGGAGCGGCAGAGGTGGTAGCTGGCCAGTCTTATCCCAGTGGTGCTCTTTTCACTGCTTGCAGTGCAGAATCCAGATGGCTACTACCTGGTTCTCACCTAGGCCCAGGGACATCCCACTGCAAGAGTTGGAGACTGATGCCAGCCTGGTTCTCTGGGGCCCCATGTTCACCAGAAGCCTGGTTTAAATCCTCAGCTGCTTCATCAGGCTCCAGGTGCAGCGTCACATCCTACCCCTAGAGAGACAGGGAGCAGCCCTCAGGCTCACATCTCTTTCTGCTCAGCTGGCCAAGCCTGTGAGGCATGAAACCTGCCAATATGGAAAAGGCACCTTTGCCCCAAGCAGTGCTGCCTAAACACTGGGTGCATCAACTCCTGTTAATTTAAAATTGTATTCACCTCTTCTTTTTCTTGAAATTAAAAGTTAATTTTTAAAGGAACATATATATTTAATGTATTGTTCAATGCTTATTAAACTTTCTGGGTGTTTTGGTCCTCTTGGGGAAATGTTCTCTCCTTAAACTATAGACTAGAGCAAGGGATGGAGTCTCAGAGGAATAGATTAATCTGGCTGGATTTTTTCTTTTTTCCAACTAGTGTGGGCACCGAGCCTCTAAAAAGCCCATTCAACTATCAAATTACTATGCTTATTTAAAACTTCTAGAGACTTAGAGCTCCAGGGTGGCTTAGTCAGGTTAAGCATCTGCTTTCTGCTTGGGTTATAATCCTGGGGTCCTGGAATCGAGCCCTGCATGGGGATCCCTGATCAGTGGGGAGTCTACTTCTCTCTCCCCCTCTGCCCCTCCTGCTCATGCTCTCTAAAATAAATAAATCTTAAAATAATGTAGTGGTATTTTAGGTCTTAAGAAATCTTTCCATATGTTAAAGTCATAATTTCCTATGCATATTTTGCAAAATTAAAATTTTAATTTTGCATTTCACTTTTAGGTCAATAATTGACCTGAAACTGATTTTTTTTTTTTTTTGCATATCCTTTTCCATGTAGAAAACCAATTTTATATTAAATTAACTGTTTTAAAAAGTGAAAATGCAGGGGCATCTGGTTGGCTTAGTTGGTGGAGCATGCGACTCTTAATCTCGAGTCATAAGTTCCAGCCCCACGTTGAACGTTGAGATTACTTAAAAATAAAATCTTTTTTTTTTAAAGGGATGAAGTAAAGAGAGAACTATTTAGGGTAGGGAATTTTATTTTATTAAGATCTTATTTATGAGAGAGAGAGAGAGAGAGAGCGAGCATGAGTGGGCATGGGGGGACAGGGGGAGCAGAAGACTCCCTGCTGAGTAGGGAGCCTGATGTGGGCTCCATCCCAGGACCCTGGGATCATGACCTGAGCCAAAGGCAGACACTCAACCGACTGAGCCACCAGGTGCCCCCCCTCGGAATATTATTAAAAATCTCAAACACTGAGGAGCACCAGGGTGGCTCAGTTGGTTGGGTCTCCAACTCTTGATTTTGGCTCAGGTCATAATCACAGGGTTGTGAGACTGAGCCCCAGGTTGGTGCTCTGCATTCAGTGGGAGTCTGCTGGAGATTTTCTCTCTCTCTCTAAAAAAAAAAAAAAAAAAAATATATATATATATATATATATATATATATATATATATATATATATATATATATAAGTCTTAAAAAAAGAAATTTCAAACACGAAAACAGAAAACTCACATGTATGGAGTGGAAGACAAGCCAAGATGCCCTCTTAAAAAGATCTGTTTAATTCCTTATTGATCATTTATCTCAGCACTGATCACATGTGGCCTATACTTCCATAGGGCTCCCCACGGGTGTTTCACGACAGGGTGGTTAACTTCAGACTGAAATTCAGGTTGCTGTTTTGGCTCCACTGCTCATCTCCACCAAAAGGACAGGAACCCTACTGGATTAACCTTTGTGTATGTGTCTCAACCCGGGAGCCTCTTGCACAGACTAGATACTGAACTTTGTTGACACGAAGGGCAAAAAAGCAGGTAACAAGTATCTACCATGTTGTCATTATCTTTTTAATCTTCATTCTCTAAAAAAGTAGGTACTGTTATCCTCATTTTACCAATGAAGAACGGAGACAGAAGGGTCAACTGGCCAAGGTTATTCGGATGGAAGTCAGGCAATCTGGCTTGGAGTTGTTTTAACCATTATACTAGTCTATCATCATTCCTTCCTAGTCAAGGTGAGGGCAATGCTCTCACAGGGGACTCAGTTGAACTGCTGCTGTCAAATGAATTAAAACAAAGGTTTTTAGAAACTCTGATTTATATTAATTTATATTATGTTTTCTGTTTTTCTTAGAGACAGGTGTTCAGGGTATTAAAGGCTATTAAGCCTATTAAAATAATTAATAAGGGTACTGGTTAAAGAATATTTTAAAAATATAAGGATGCTGGGCAGCCCCGATGGCTCAGTGGTTTAGCGTTGCCTTCAGTCCAGGGCATGATTCTGGAGACCGGGGATCGAGTCCCATGTAGGGCTCCCTGCGTGGAGCCTGCTTCTCCCTCTGCCTGTGTCTCTCTCTCTCTCTCTGTGTGTGTCTCTCATGAATAAATAAATAAATAAATAAATAAATAAATCTTTAAAAAAATATAAGGATGCCAAAAAGAAGTGCCTTCATTCAGCCTCAGGAGCCTTTGTAGTTCTAGGGTTCAAGGAAGTTAAGAATCACAGCTCCGAGTCAGGCTATTTCCACAGCAAAATGAAAAGTCTTCACAGCTTATTTCCTTTAATTACATCATAAACAAAATTAGAACATACAGGAAACAGTAATAGTTACATAACAATTTACTTTATATATTTATATATAAAAAACATTTTTCTTTTAGTCCAAAGATTTTAAAGCAAAAGGAATCCTCTACTGCCACCTTGGATTTTAAATAACCCTCCCTCCCCCCCCATCCTCAAGCGCCAAAAGTATCGGGTGGAAGCAGTCACTTGGACAGCTAATGGAGCCTGGTGTTCAGTCACCAAGTCGGGGACTGTGTGTCAGCCGCAGGGACCAGCTGAGTGCTGGTGCAGGCCTAGTGGAGAAACAAGCAAGCAGCAGTTCTCACGCACTGAAGCACTCCAAAGCAGAGCTGAAGGAGGCTTAGGCCACAGCAAGTCTGGGATCAGACCCTGCCATTCAACCATCCTCTGCCTTCTGTCCCCTCAGGGGAAGAGGCGTCAGAGGGGGTCAGTGCAGGGATGAAACAGCCTGGTTTGAAGGTAAGAATTTCTCTCCCAGCACCATTTGCCCACCCATCTGCGTCCTCAGGCAGAGTCCAATGGGCAGAGGTTGTCCTCCCTGCTGTCTGAACTCTGCACAGGTCTGTGCTCTCAGTGTCACCAGAAGGTGGGCAAGGCTGGAGAGAGCGGCCAGGAACTGCACTAGGCAGGTGACCTGGAAACAGTTCCAGATAGGAAAAAGGAGGCAGCTAGGGTGGGAGGAGGCTAAAGGCTGAGTCATTAAACAGGAACGGAGAAAGGCAGATGCAGAAGGCCTTTTTCTCCCCTACCAACAGTAGCTTGGAACCCTTCGTCCTGGGAAGTCACAGGCCCTCAGGGGCCAGCTCCCACAGCAACGGTGGCAGCATATGAGAAAACACCCACACAGCTTCTGCTGAGTCCCGGCTCCTGGTCTTGTGTGTGTTAGAGGTTAGCATGTAGTTTGGGGGTAGGGTGAGAAGGGGAGTCAGAGAAACAATCTCAGGCTCACCTCCTTCCTGCACTTATTAGAAAGTAACAGTCATCAGAGAAGCACAGGTAAGAAATTATTAAGGGCAGGAAAAAAATATGTAAACCCAGAAAAGCAGCAGCAAAGGTTTCACTTTTTACAGGTCTATCATATAGCACTAGGAAAGAAAATCATTCAAGTCTTTGGGGGTGTAGGGGGAGAGGGGGTGGGCAGGTAAAGTATTAATCAAACCATGCCAGTTAAAGACTCCTTTTCAGGTTAGGATTTCCTAAGACTTTCGGTTGTCATTTACTAGTGCCATTAAAAAAAGAAAAAAGAAAAAGAGAAAAAAAAAAGAAAAGAAAGAAAAACAAAACAGAAGTAATGACTCCAGGGGCTGAGAAGGGTTAGGCTAAGGTAAGAAACACATGTATATGTGTGAGCAGCAGTGTGACACAGATTTGAATTAGTGAAAGTTAGTAGTAAGCAATAGTGACAAGCAAAACTTAGTGGGGCAAAGATTTCTTCTACTTTAATAAAAAAGTCATCGCTTCAAAGATTTCCCTGGGTTCTTTGGGTATGGCAGAAGAGAAAGGGTATGTGTCTGGACACCTCTCTTGTCCCATCTCTTCATGGGGTAGGGATTCTCATTTACTGCCTTCCAGCCCTTGCCCTGGTGAAAGCCATGCCCAGAAGCACTGGTGGTTCTGTGAGGGATGCCAATCCCCATCTGGGTGACTCTGGGTAGGTGCCTGGTAGGCAGAAGCCCTCCTTGCAGTGAGGAAGGCGTGGAGTTCACTGGATGGAGAGGAAAAGTGAACCTACTCACATATGTGAGGGAGGTGTTGCTACATATTTGGGACAGATGCCTGTACCTGAAGCAAAGTGCCCCAGTTCTAGAACTGATTCTTTCCTTTACTTTGAATCTCATCTACCATTTTCCCACCCCAATTCTTCAAAACAAGATGCTGAAAAACAGAAAATAGACTTGATTGACACAGTTCTGGCTGTTCATGGTGTTTTCCCTAAAAGGGCAGTGAGACACCTTGGCTGAGGAAGCAGACACTCAACACCTTTGAACCAAACTCCACCGAGGCCTTACTCAACCCATGAGGCAGAGTCAGAAGCAGCACAATATGGAATTTCTCTTAATACCTCACATGTGAGCTTATCCAACACATTTTTCTCTTGCGGAAAATTAAGTGTAACTCTGTTGGGCTCCAAAGATTCACTCAGACTCAGCTGAGAGGTTCTTACTGACCATCTTAAGGGTCAAAGCCTTCAGAGATGCAGATCTGATGTTCCTAATAAAAATGGACAAACAGGTAGACTTGCCTCGTGAAGGGGAGCTGCAGAAGCTCTTCGTGCAGAAAACTCACTTGCCTCAAATGGTAGTTTCTGGCAGGCAGAGTTTGTCTCAAGTGAGACGGCCAGTTTAGAGAAGCATGTTCTTTGCTGGAGAACCAAGCTGTTAAGTTAGGGCACCTGGATATATCAAATACAGCCAAATGTTATTCCCAAATTACCTGGGTTCATTATATCCTACCAGCATGGTCTTATATAGTTTCCTGTATCTTCCAATATTACAATTAAAATTTATGATAGATAGGTGACGAGGGGTTTAGACTCCATATTTCCCCTCACCCTCCTGCTGCTTTAGGGGTCTTTGGTCTAAGGGAGGGTTTGCTTCAAGACTTCCAATCAAACATCTTCCTCCTATCAAACAAGACTCGGCTAATTCACACTGCCTGGGCATGAGGCGGTTAAAGATCCTAGAACTGGTGGGCAGATAGGAAGGCAATCTTCAAAAAAAAAAAAAAAAAAAAAAAAAAGGGTATTGGAAGCTCGAAGCATACCACTGAAGAGTCCTTCAGCCAGGATGCACAATGGAGATGGTTAATCTTAAACCATGCACTCAAAGAGGGGAAGGCAGGATGGGCCCATTTCCTTTAAACCCTTCCTCTCGCATTGGTACCACCTGTCACAAGCAGCCTGTGACTTTCAGCCCAATAAACATTAAATGGTCAAGGGTCAACCATGATCCACAAGTGTTCCTCTTCTTCAAAACCACAGTCACCTAAAGATATACTGCCCACACAAGTAGGCAGACAATACTCTCTTCCTTCTGGTGCCACACTCATACTTCCCTACAACTTCAGACCAGGATAAGTTCCACCGCACATTTTGTTTAACCCCCCATGGCATGAATGGGCTATCAAAAAGGTAACAAAGCATTTTAAAAGGCAATAAGGAGAAATAAAGGAACCCGACTGCTGTAGCATTAGAGCTGTATTGAACAGTTCAAAAGGCCTGTAAAGCCCAAAATAAAGCATCATGAAAATATATGCCAAGTGTCCCTCTAAAATATGTGCTATAAAGAATACGTAAAGTTTCTGACTTATAGGTCTGCTATGTCAACCTGATGTGGAAAATAAAAAAAAAAAAATTTAAGAAATACTCTTACATCCACTAAAGAGGAGAATAGGAGGAATTTTTTTTTTTTTTTTTTTTTTTTTTTTTACATAGAGCACAATGTGCTTTCATATTCCAAATATTGGGGGGAAAAAAAAAAGGATGAAGCCAAATCCCCTTATTCTTCATACCCAACAGCTTGATTTCAAATTTGGTAAGCAAACATTCAAGACCACTCACTGAAAAATGGCCCAAGCCATACTATAGTTACTATATTCAAGGTTGCCCACAGACTTTGCTTAGATTAGGAAAGGACCCAAAGAATAAATCAGTAGCACCACTGGGAGTGAGATGGAGGCTTTAAATAGAAAGCAAGGATGAATATAGGAAGAAAATGGGAGAAGTTAGTGCAAAAAAAAAAAAAAAAAAAAAAAAAGCTGGAATCACCTTGATGGAGCCAATGTAGAGGCCAGAAAAGATACTCACGTAGCAAATGATGCTGTAAAATGTAGAGGGAAAGGCTGCTTAGAAAGAGGTAATCTGGATGTTTAATAATGTCCTCCACAGACACAGCAATAACCCCTCCTGGCTACCTGCGGGTCTATGCAATAGCTCTGAGGGTATCTTTTGACTTCCCTCAAATCTCTTCATTCACCCTGTATTCATCATAGAAGGCAGAGTCCTGGGACTCTGGAGTCAGATGAATGGACCAAGGAGTTTTTCCTAAACCTCTGAAGCCTTACTGAATTTTCAAAAGTGTCCTTGATATTAAGAGAGGAAGCATTATGTTCAGATGGCAGAGCCCTTTCCACCTAACCAAAACTTACCATGTTCTGGGTTCTTAAGGTCCTGGTACATTTCATCAGCTGGCGTAGATTGCAGACTGGCATAAAAACGTATTTCCTTCCATGCTTGATGGGCCTGAAATTTTCTTGCAAAAAGAACAAGGCCTGACCACATACAAGCCAGTGCCACACGCTCCTTTTCTCTCTCACTGGACTCTGTTCTTGACCCAGACAGGAGTGGGTATGCTCTTTGAGTTGAGAAATGGCATTTCCAAGATGTTCATGTCCTCGTGAATAGGGTCTTTTACATTTATGTACTTTTTAAGTAAAGAAGTGCCTTACTAGCCTCAACTGTGGGCAATTTAAATCCATACTCGCTAATCAATCAGAGTTTTATGGTTAATTTGTTCAGGCAATACTAAAAAAAAAAACTTAGTATGTTAGAACAGATGGCTCCTAAATATTTCTCTTCTTAGTTTTGTTTGAATGAGTGACCTGGGGATCTGAATATTATTAACCACATCTGGAAGTGTGTGTATGCATGTATCTTTGTATAGGTAGAGTATAATCAGGAGAATGAATCTCACTTTAAAAAGTATATTCCTAGGGCAGCCTGGGGGGCTCAGCAGTTTAGCGGTGCCTTCGGCCCAGGGCCTGATCCTGGAGACCCGGGATCAAGTCCCACGTCGGGCTCCCTGCATGGAGCCTGGCCTCTGCCTATGTCTCTGCCTCCTCTCTCTCTGTGTGTCTCTCATGAACAAATAAATAAAATATTTAAAAAAAGTATATTCCTATGTCAACTATGCTCAAAAAATTCTTTTAAGTATATTCCTCATGTGATAATTTAGAAAGAGGGTAAGGAGAAGGGGGAAGGAAAAATAAAAGTAATTTGAGCTTTTACAAGGGAATAATAAAATTGGATTTGGATTTAAAATAAATTTAACATGCGAAATAATGCCGGATAGTACAGATTTCTAGCACTCTTTCATCAAATTGCTTGTGGAGAAAGAAGTCATACTTTATTCCTACATATGCTGGTAGAGCCAGCACCTTCAGTGTTATAACAAGCCTTTTAACAGCCTGGATCATGTAGAAGATCATGAGGGACTGCACAATAATGTCCTGAAATACCCCCCTCCTCCAAAAGAAGAAAGTTGTCCTCTTAAATATCACACAAAGTTTCTAACTTTGGGGTTTAGATTTAAATCTACTTCTTGTACTTCAGAAACTCATTTTATTTCCCTCATCCTTTATGACTTTTTTTGGGCATAAGATAAGGAAGCCTCTTCTTTGACTCTGAGTCATGGTCACTGAATACCTGCCTTCAGCTCTGCTGACCATGCTCAGCAGAGACACTGAACACCCTTCTCCTTTTCAATGTTTTCTTTCTCCGGCCCCAAAGTGTTCACCTGGTTATCCCTGCATTTCATTCATGGGAAGTCTGGAGCACAAGAGAGAGAAGGTTGACAGGTTTTGAAATGGTTCTGGTCCTTCATGGTGCCAACATTCGAGATAGACCATCAACACCGACATACGGTTGACCAGCTGTTCTAGGGTCATTCTTCTATCCCTGGTAGGCTGGAACAGGGGGGAAAAAAGAGAAACTGACCAGCTAGACTGCATAGCAACTGTAGTAGCGTTCCTGCTATAGCAAAACCACCTTACAGACACAAATCAGGGATGCTACTGCTCACACTCAGATTCCAGTGAACATACGACCTGTCTGAACTTGGGTTGGGGGGCTTTCAGCTCAGTTTTGGGATTCACCATTCCACTGTTTACTAGTAACACATTTCTCTTCCCTTATTAAGTTAGTGGTGTCTGATGGAAGGAAAAATGTGTAGGGAGAATACTGGGCCTATCATGCGTATTATTATATATCACAAAGTAGAACAGAAACCAAAAAGCAACGTTTGTTTTCATCAAAATAGTTTTAGCTCAATTTCTTCTTATAACATTTCTTGTTTTTATTATGGTTTCCCTTCAGACTGGCAAAGATTCAGGCAGGGTCCCCTAATGATAAAATTTAGAATTAAAAAAATATTTATTGATAATGTCTCTTTTAAAAATGTTTGGTAACCCCAACTAATCATCCCAAATGCACACTGTAAACACAACAACGGCAAAAGAGTAACAACTGAGTGTGAGTAAGCAGACAATGAACAGGTGAACAGATGGAGCCAGAATGCAGGAGGGAGCAACAAAGAATGGAAGACAGGTGTGCAAAGTGTGCTACAGACAGTGACAATTTGAGTAAGTCATCACATTTGGACCACAGCGATTTCGGGGCAACCACTTGGGAAACCTCTGGGCCAAATACTGAGAACATAGGAGGAGGAATGGATGAGCCTTCTTGGTGAGCATGCTCAGCATGTTGGCTTAGGGACAAAGAAGCACAGAAGCTCTGTAGTCATCTCCTGATGGACAGCTACCATTTAGAGGATGCAAAGAAATTTTCTTTCTGGTCCCTGGATACAACAGATATTGTTTTCCTATGCTTTCCTTGACCCTGGAGGACTGCAGCTGCTGTTCCAAAACCACCAGAGAAACCCCCTTCACAAAATGAAGAAACTGCAGGAGCAGTAACGCTGGGTTTGCTGGAATGCCCCCTTCCCTCCACCTTGCCTACTATTTTCTTCTTGGCATGTCCACTGGGAATGGTTAAGTTTTACCAAACCACGTGATAAAGCCAGCATGGGCTTCAGTCCCCTGGTCACAGAACTTGAATGGGTGGAGGTGAGGGTGGGTATGCATGTTATGTGTGGCTCTGGGGATCTGGACGCTGCCCTCACTTGATAACCCTTGCCCAGAACACTGGGGTTGCTTCCACTGGAGACTCCATTGTAACTCTAGAAGTGTCATTAAATACTCAGTTCACCAAGGTTGACCACCTCCATTGTCATAGGATGATGCAGCATCTGCAGAATCGCTGTCTGCTGCCCCCTACTGATGGGGGTGGAGTGACAGGTGCGAAGTAGGCGTGGACTTTAATATTGGGCAAATGGGTCTGAAACAAGACAGAAACATTACTGAGAGAGAGGGCTTAAACAGAAAGAGCAATGTTGCTTTTCAGAAAAAAACAAAACAAAACAAAACAAAAACCCCAACAAACCACAGGGGCTGAGTGAACATGAGAGCGAGGCAGAGGCTGAGTACCAGTCAGGATGTTGAGAGGCCTGGGTTCTGCTTTGTAGCATTTCAGGTTATTCTAAATGACTAAGTAGCTCACATAACTTTGGTACCTGCTTTTTAATAATAAAACTGGGGAAAAACTTCAAACTAATCTCTTAACCTCTCCCAAAGGGATTGCTAATTGGATTCCCAAAGTTGAAGGAAATTATTCAAGCTTAAAATAATTTTTTCCAAGTCATTGTGGACAATGTTTCTTCTGATATTTCCTTAAAAACCTCATTATCTTCTTTTAACAACACACTGCTAGTTTTTACTACATAAATAGCTTCTGAATTCCTACAATACTCAAGGCACTGTGCTGGTTATCTAGGGGGTATAAAGATGGTCAACATGGAGATCCCACTCTTATGGAACTTAATAGTCCAGACATAAATGGCTAAATTAAAATGGAAAAGTACTAAGTGATTATTTGAAGAACAGATAAAAAGTCTTGAGGACTCAAAGATGGAAGAGATTCTGTACAACCAGGCAAGTCTAGGAACCCTACTGTAAGGAGTCCACGGAAGAGGCTTTGGTTGGCCTGTGGTTCTCCTCTTTCAGTGTAAAGGGAATATGGCTGCAAGGCCTCCCCACTGCAGTTATGCTCTCAGTCTTCTAGGTCAGAAGGAAGAGGAAGAACAAAGGTCAACTGGAACTCAAGATGAGATTTGGTGCTCCTTTATGAGTCAGATGCCATATGGCCAACATGAATGTTTGTAGACACTGGTTGTAAGGGCCTCACTAAGCACAGTGCCTTTCCCACAGCAGGTATGAAGCAGATGTTCCAATAAATCTGTTCTGTTGAAGTGAATAACCTAACATAGAGATTCATCCATCCTTTTATAACCTCCTTGCTGGCAACCTGCCTTCCGTTTGACTATCCATGGGTCTCTTTAGTATGGAGGATGGGGGCTAAAAGAAAAGGTAAAAAAACCCCAAAAAACCTACTTAATACTTTAATACTTGTTGTCTTAAAAAAATAAGAAGCCCAGCAAAAGGGTTTGATGTGAAAGGAAATACAAATTAAATTTTTTTTTTCAAATTAAATTCTTAAATCCCATTTAACTCAATATATATTTTCTTTATGTTATTCCTTTCTTTCCTGAATCTGGCATGTGTTTTTGACTCTGGGTATGTTATTAAGCCCTGGACATTACAGGAGAGACTCTGCTGGGAGGAGACCTACTTTCTTCCCCTCAGTGAATATTTTCACACTAAATTTCCATCTGGAACAACAGGTAAAAACTATCTACCCTTAGGTTTGCTCTCTATTTTTTTTTCCTCTTTGCTAAATGTCCAAGTAAATATAAAAATCACAGAAATCTAAATCTAAAACAAAGGCAAACACAAACAAAAAGGAAATGGAGGACAGGAAAAAATAAAGAAGGAAAGGTGCCGAGAGCACAGAGCTGGAGAGTGTGCAGCCATCTTTACCCTGAGTCTCTTGATCCCAGCCCGTGTGATTTGCTGGCAGTCATAGAGTTCTATCCGCTCAAGGCTGTGACAACTCTTCAAGTGCTCCAGGGAAGCATCTGTGATTAGCGGGCAGTTGTCCAGTTCAATCACCTCCAGCTGGTCATGGGCGCAGGCCCCATTCCCCAGGTGACGAATTCCATCGTCTGTGATCAGCTCACAGTGAGACAGACTCTGCAGCCAAATAGAGCAAGGAAGGACACTGAAACATCTCGTGTCATTCTTCTAGCCACTGGCCTGTGTACAGCCAGAAAGGAAACCTTCTGGGTTGGACTGTGATGTATACGAAGCCATCACAAGATCTATATGGTGAAATGAAGAAAGCAAACTAGAGTTGCTGGGTTTCTGCTTTTGACAATCAATACTGACATTTTTGTGTGTGATTCTTTTTTTGTGGGGGAGAAGGGGCAGAGGGAGAGGGAGAAACAGAATCTTAAGTAGGCTCCATGCCTGGTGTGGAGCCTGATGCAGGGCTCGATCCTACAACTTTGAGATCATGGCTTGAGTCGAAATCGAGTTGGGACATTCAACCACTGAGCCACCCAGATGTCCCTCTGTGTATGATTCTTTTTTTTTTTTAAAGATTTTATTTATTTATTCATAGACACAGAGAGAGAGGCAGAGACATAGGCAGAGGGAGAAGCAGGCTCCATGCAGGGAGCCCGATGTGGGACTCGATCCCGGGTCTCCAGGATCACACCCCAGGCTGCAGCAGGCGCCAAACCGCTGCACCACCGGGGCTGCCCCATCTGTGTGTGATTCTAAACATACTGTGTGAATTCATGCAATGACTGAAAACAGTTCCTGAACAAGATACGATATCCACCCCCACATACAAATTAACACTTTTCTACAGGGACAAGAGGGGTTCAAGCTTTTCTTGAACACAATTTTCTGGAATTTGGACTAAACACTGAATACCTGATACAGAGAAATGCCAAAATAGTTAACTAACTGAAGATGATTCCTACACCTGTTAAGTGTGGTCATCTCTTCACATAAACCTCTTTATCAATTTTCCTTAATACCCTGGTTCCTCCACGTGAAACTCAGAACCCCTTGTCCCAATTCTGGGTAGTAATATGTCATCAAATACACACAAAAAATGAGCCTGGACACAAAATAGTTAAGCAGAATGTTTTCCCACAGTGTGTTACTGGAAACAGTAACAGAGAACACCCCCAGTAAAGCCATGACTAATTCTGTTTTACAGTACCATTTAATGTCAGGCTGAAGCAAACTGTATTTTGGGCCACCTTGTCTCCTGGATCTTTGAAATTTATTTAAATTTTTATTTATTTATTCGACAGGAGAGAGGGAATGCATAAGCAGGGGGAGCGGGAGAGGAAGCAGCAGACTCTCCACTGAGCAGGGAACCCAACTCCGGGCTCGATCCCAGGACCCTGGGATCATGACCCGAGCTGAAGGCAGATGCCTACCCGACTGAGCCACCCAGGTGCCCCTGGATCTCTGAAGTTTAACATCCTTCAGGGTTAAGTGTAATTCATGTGGGAGAGAACTCATATTCTCCATGTCACTTTTCAATCTCCAAGTACATAATCCTTGGTCCTCTATAAGTTGGCAACTTGTAGAAATATGTTTTCCCCAAAATGGTAGCCAGACACCAAGAAGAAAATAAGAGCTAGGTTTTGACTAAATCCAATGAACACATAAAACTTTTAAAAAGTCAAACTTACCAATACTTGAAGTCGAGGACAGTGTATAGAAAGTTGGATTAATGTGCTATCTGTTATCTGAAAGAAACACATAAGTTTATTATAGGTATAATTCCAAAAAAGCTTCAGGGCTGTACCTCATTCTTGAATACATTGTATTCTAAACTGGTATCCTGATATTAATCACAAAATAACAGAATCTTAAGATTGAAATCCTATTTGCTACTTGAACCTGTTCTTTGAGAACCTATCCAGGCAGGTTTGAACATATCTAGTCATCTGTAGTCTTCATCTTTGAACAAGTCTGTTGAAAAATCCTTTGTTTTTGAAATGAATGAAAATCTGTCTCCTTGTAACTTCTACCCACTGGACTTTGTTTTACCGCCTTAGAACCACCACAGAAAAGAATAAGAAGACACTGCTCCATAAAAAAAATTAATGTGGGAATATCCTCAAATTTTTAAGAATATATATTTATCCTATATTTTATAAGCCATGTCACAACTCTGATTTGATAACCTGGGAGTCAGGTATTTTCCTGAAGGTGGCAGAAAAGGGGCTGCTGGAATCTGAGTCAACTATGAACATAGTTCATAGAAGGAGGAACTCTTTTTTTCTTTTTTTTTTTTTAGAAGGAGGAACTCTTGAAGGAAGAACAGTCTTTTATAGTTATCTTAGGCTGGAAAGTAAATCAGTGCTTCTTTACAAATGCTTCTCTTACTCTGAAATGATGATGATGATTATAATGTACATAGCTTCACAGGGGCTAAGAAATGGTGGAAGATGCAAGGCACATGCATATCACTCAGGAGTAACACCAGAGAGGACACAAAGGACACTCAGGCATGTGCAAGAGATAGATGGATGTCAGTAAGTTTTAACTTATTTTATTTTTATTTTTAAAAGATTTTATTTATTTATTCATGAGAGACACTGAAAGAGATAGGCAAAGACATAGGCAAAGGGAGAAGCAGGCTCCATGCAGGGAGCCTGATGTGGGACTCGATCCCGTAACCCCGGGATCATACCTCGAGCCAAAGGCAGACACTCAACTGCTGAGCCATTCAGGCGTCCCAGTAAGTTTTAATTTAGTAAGAACAGTTGCTAAGTGGTGTCTGGATAATAAGTAATTTAGAAAAAATTAACTTCTATAGTCACTAGAAATATCTTTATTTTTATCATTTTTTTAAAAAAGGGCAGTGCCATATTATCAATGTGATGGGGCTTTAATTATTTCTTAGTATTATAACCCTATAGGTCTAAGGAAACATTTTAATTTCTTTATGGTCTGAATGCTTGGGCTTGCTTTCTTTCCACTGGTAACCTTACCGATGGCATGTATTTTCCTACTTCCTTACCACATATACCATGAGTACTTCTGCCTAGGAAGCCTGGAGGACACCTCAATAAATGGAGTCAGCAGTGCTGCCAGACACTACATTAGGGTAGGGAACTGAATGTTTTCATGTACCTGTATTATATAAGTTTTTTCTTTTCTGTAAGTTTCTACCATACTGTATGTATCTCTCTCTCACCTTTTTTTTTTTTAAGATTTATTTATTTGAGAGAGAGAAAGAGAGAGTGCAAGTGGGGTGGGGGTGGGGCAAAGGGGGAGAGAGAGAATCTCAAGTAGACTCCCTGCTGAGCACGGAGACCAAGCAGGACTTGATATCATGACTCTGAGCCAAATCCAAGAGTCCAATGCCTAACCAACTGAGCCACCCAGGTGCCCTATCATATAGTATTTCTGAGTAAAAATCCACACTCTTACCTGAACACACTCTTCCAGGTCCATCTTTTCAAGCTCATGGCAATTCTACAGAATATAAAACGAAACATTACAGCACCAACACTTAAAACACGGGAAAAGGGATGCCTGGGTGGCTCAGCAGTTGATTGTTTGCCTTTGGCTCGGGGCGTGATCCTGGGGTCTCCCATTCATGTCTCCCATGAATGAATGCAAAAATCTTACGTTTCAGAGTTGGTGTCACTTTCTGCCTTAGTCCATTAACACATTTTATTTATTTATTATTATATTATTTTTAAAAGATCTGATTTATTTTATTCATGAGAGACAAATAGAGAGGGGCAGAGACATAGGCCGCGGGAGAAGCAGGGTCCTTAGAAGGAGCCCGATGTAGGACTTGATCTCCGGACCCAGGATCACACCCTGACCTGAAGGCAGATGCTCAACTGCTAAGCTACCCAGGTGTCCCCCATTAACACATTTTAAAAGGCCTTGATCACAGTGGAAATTTCTCAGTTATTCTACATTTGAAATATCTATCTAATCTCTTACAAGTCCAAGGGAATAAATTTTCTGAACATTAATACCAAGCTAATACAGATCCTTCCAACCGTAAATAATTTAATGAAAACTATTTCTTTGGAAGAATGGAAGGTAAGCTTTGTGTCCTCATTTAGTTATGCCACATGCTGCCCCTCACCCATTAGTATTCCACCAATCTGCATGAAAGCAAATGTTCCTTCTTATATTCCATTATACTGCTTAAAGACAGCATAATTTTATTTTTTATTCACTTTCTAAAGTTTTCATTTATTTGATAGAGAGAGAGAGAGAGAGAACATAAGCAGGGGGAGCGGGAGAGGGAAAAGCAGGCTTCCCCCTGAGCAGGGAGCCCGATGCAGGGCTCGATCCCATGACCTGAGTGGAAGGCAGACACAACCAACTGAGCCACCCAGATGCCTCAAACAATCTCCATTTAAACTCAGGCTTCTATGTTTCTTTCAACGTTACTCTCACCCACCAGTCGCATACCAAATAACCAAGAAAGATTTTTTTCATGAAGCATTAGGAAGGCCCTGTGTAATTTACCATTTAATGAAAATGTGGCAAATCAAGTCTCATGAAGGAGCATCATGTTCTCCAAAGCATGGCTATGTTTCCAGAGTAGTTTGTGTTATACAGGCTTATAGCTGCAGCACAACAATGCTCAGGCACACCTACCAGAGAAGTTCCCTCATATCCCACACCCTCAATTCTACTGTCATTCCAATTTTCCCTCATTGCTCACTGTTCTGGGGGAAAAAAAAAAAAAAAAATCCCACACCAAACCTACAGGACCAGGAGAAAATACTTACCCTGGCCAGAGTGGTAAAGCCTACATCTGTTAACTGAGAACACCTTGCCACTTCTAATATTCTGTTAAAAAAACACAACACAAAAGTGAAAGTCAATCCTGTGTTCCCTGAAAACTGGGTTTATTAAAACAACAAGAAATTAAGAAAACAACCTCCTGTTCCCTAAGCACTGCATGATATAGTGACATTAACAGCCAAGTGTATACAGATCTTGCCATTCATTTTCATGGAGTCATCATAAAGTGGCCCTGTAAATAACACATTTCAGGGTGATGCAATCAGAAGAATATAATAGAAGCTTGTATTTAATGCCAAAATGCATGAAAAACGCACTTAAAAGCCTTCTTGATGGCATACTGCTAACCCCCAGAGGGCAGCCTGCTCCTAGAAACCAAAGGAAATGGAGATAAATACTCTGTTTCAATTAATCTGTTGCTCAAGTAAATTATTCTCTTTCCCTATTTTACATGTAAGTTCACTCAGATTTAAATAGCTTTTAAAAATGTATGACGGGACTGTTAATTACAGTCCTGTCCCAAGTATGAAATTCCATACTTATGAAAAAATGCCCTTAAGCTTCCTGCCTCTGCCCACAGGCTCTCAGGGAGGCCCAGGGCAGAGCAGGGCTGAGCTGGCAGCCTCTCTCCTCCTCAGGGACTGCTGAACATCAACCGAAAGCCCAACCACAGGACCAGGATCAAAAGTAGCTCTTTTCTGTGAAAAGTTTGGTGGCGTCTGCATGATAGTACCAAAGAACATTTTTATGTTTGCTTACAAATTGCTTACTACGTGAGATGAAACAAAGCTACAGTAAAAGAAATCATTATTAACTAACAATCAATTAGAAACGGATATTTAATGGGAAAGTGTGATCTGACTGAAACCTAACTTTTGATTATGTTTGAGAATCATTGTGTTCGACCAATAAAATAAACCACGAAGGAGTAAGGAGCTGAACACTCCTCTCTTTAAAAGAGAAAAAGGTAATGTGTAATATTCTTAGTGAGGAGTCTGGCTACCTCCTCAGCTCCCAGCCTCTGATATTATTAATTTTGACCAAGTCTATGATCAATCAAGGAGTTTTGATAATCTAGGCAAATTAAATTTTCTTTTAATAATTATGGTTAGGCCCCTAGCCAGGTGATAATCAAAAGCTTTAATAAAGTTATATGGGTTTACAATGATTATTATATGTGGTTTCCTGGGTTCTGGAGCCGGACTGCCTGGATTTGAATCCTTGCTCCTGAACTCACTAGCTGTGAGACCTTGAACAGGTTACCTGACTGCTCTGTGCTTTAGTTTTCTCATCTGTAATGGAGATAGTAACAGTGCTTACATGCTATTTTGAGGACTGAATGAATTAATATTTGCAAATCACTTAAAACAATGGTTAACATATCTAACATGTTAAGTACAATAAAGGTTCTGTTATAAAAACAAAAAAGGTATATGGGGATCATGCCTATTTATTACAAAACAGCATGTTGTGTGCTTTTATAAAACCAATATGGGCTTGAAACCATATGCATGCTAACATGGCATTCTTGGTAAATATTCAGCCAATCCTATATTTAGACAAAGAGGAGGAAACATAGAGAAATAAGGCTTGCTCTAAAAGACTATAAGCACAAAGGAAGTTTTCTTGCAGGGCTGTTTTTTCTTTTTAAATACTTAACTATGTATCTGGCATCATTACCACAACAAATAACCACAGGGTAGGCCCTTAAGAACTTTCTCCAGAAAGGAATTATATGAAAGTATTAAGAAGAGAAAATAAAATGCCTTTATTTCATTTCTCAAGTAATGAAATAAAATGTTAATTTTATTCTACTATGGATAGCAAGAAATAGGAAATGGGGGCTATCACCCCTTGGTTTAAGCCAATTACATGTAATTAAATGAGGTACAAAGCAAGCAGGTGAGCATCTAAAAGGGCAGCAGCCTTGTAGTGTCTACCTTAAAAATATCAAAGTTCCAAGAGATAAATTTGGGTGAAGAATGCCTTTGTTCCTTTCCCCAGATTTTTTGAGCTAAACAAGAAATGTTTACCTAAGCCGTGGACAGTTCTGACCTAGAGCATTCAGGATGGCATCTGTGATGTTGGAGCAGCCGGAGGCACAGAGGGACTGTAACTTATGGCACCCTCTGCATATAGTAATGAGACCTTCATCTGTGATTTGCTAAAAAATAAGAGCAAAAAACCCCCCATAGATATTAGTAACTTAGCAGAAGAAAAATAAGGAAAAAAAATGTTATCTCTGAAAATAAGCACCAAAAAGAAAAAAAAAAAAAAAAAAAAACACAACACAGATCTAATATTAATCAAGTAGCAGACCTAAAAGAAAATGAGCACACTTTGTTCCTCATTTTCAGTTCCTTTTGATTTACTTTGTGAGAGAATCTGCTCATTTTTTTTCCCTTCTTTTTTTAAGTAGACTCCATGCCCAACATGGGTCTTGAACTCACGACCCTGAGATCAGGAGTCACACGAGACTGAGACCACCACGCACCCACCCCTGTGCTCATTTTTGGTGTAAACGGAAGAAGCACTAATGAGATTCTTTTAACCTAATGAGACTGGGAACAGCATGAGGTACATCATAGGGTAGATTCAATTAAATTACTTTAAAACCTAGAAAATAGATAAAAACAGCAGTACAAACATATTTGTAAGTCCAAAATTGACACTGATATTAACTTACTGAAAAAATAAAACAACTGTGGATGACAGTTGCAACTTTATATCAACCACAGATCATTTCATTTTTTCCATTTATTTATCTTAGTTGTATAATAAAGAACACCCTAATTTATGGAGATAAACATCTGTATCCAACTCAAATATACTTTTATATTCTAAAAAAAAGGTGACACTAATATGTTATCCTAAAAAAAAAAAAGATGCCACTTATAAACACCTTAACATGTTGGATATGATTAGTACTTCAATTTGTCCTGCTAGATTCACAAATTTTGTGTAAGCCTCAGAATAAAGCTCACTTGTCATCTCTGCTTAATGAGTGTCCTTAGGTTGCCAGGACAACTGGGAAAAAAAAAATCAAGCTTTAAATATTCACTGCTTAAATCAGTATATTCTCAATATTGTATAACTGAAGCAAGATACAGATTTAAAAAAAGGATGCTAAGGCAGATACAAGATTTATCCATGAGGATAAATTAACAAGGATCAACACATGTGGAAGTAACTAAAAAAGTGCCATGCAAGTATGATGTGCAGTTATTACTAAATGAGGATAATTGAAATGTAAAAGGGGAGGCAGCAATCAATAAACATGCATATTTATCAGGTCAATGAGAATTTGTGTCACATAATATTGGGAAAATATTGTAGGGCTGTGTTGCTCTTTGCCTCTTAATGTTTTCAAGTCTATAAGGGATTACTGAAGAAGAAAGTCCTATGTAACAATTCTTCAGATTTTTTTTTAAAATTTTTATTTATTTGTGATAGTCACACAGAGAGAGAGAGAGAGAGAGGCAGAGACACAGGCAGAGGGAGAAGCAGGCTCCATGCACCGGGAGCCCGACGTGGGATTCGATCCCGGGTCTCCAGGATCGCGCCCTGGGCCAAAGGCAGGCGCCAAACCACTGCGCCACCCAGGGATCCCAATTCTTCAGATTTTAAAATAAAACTTACCAAACTTTTATGTTTTCAAATTAGACAAGAAAAAGAGAATGACCAAGAATGTACTTCGGTCATGTCAACAGTTTTGGGCAGAAACGTGAAGTCTTAGGAATAAGAATCATTGCATCACATTCTACAGAAGGAATGACTTATGTCCATCACATTCTACAGAAGGAATGACATATGTCCTTATGTCCTAAGATCTGGGTGAAGGGAAAGAGTAAAATACATGATAGAACTGGTTCTTTATGATTACTGGCTGTGATTTCTGTCTGCTGGAAGGATCAAGGAAATGAAACTAAAACAGAAAAGGTTAGGTATGGTATGTATGTATTTATATAGTTGTGCAAATGTGTATTTAACATATAGCCACACAAATATATACAGAGTCTATCTGTGTGTGTGTGTGTGTGTGTGTGTGTGTGTAAAATCCAAAGATGCCTGAGAACAATTTTTTTCCTATCACTGTAAGATGATGGTTTCATGTTTATAACAGTTGTGTAAGCTCTTCCTGTCAGGCCAAATATTTCAGTTTCATAAATGAAATTAGGCAAATTCTGAGAGCAATGATGGCAATCAGAATTAGAAGTAAGCAGTGATGAGAATTAAAAGGAATGTCATTCCTTTAAACTCAGTCTTCAGGAGGCCTCCCAAGCAGATCATTTATCAGCACCATCCCTTAAGGGCTAGATGGGGAGGTTGCTTCAATTGCACAAAACGTGGCCTTTTATGTGTCACCTTTAAACAAGCGCTATGCTCTTAAGTTTCAGGTGATCATACAAGAAGGGGAGGGTATAATGAGCAGAAGTTTTAGCAAAAACAAGGAAAACCCTCATCAATTTTTTTCATTGCTATGAGAGGCTCTCATTCCAAGGCAACAGATATTTGTAATTCTTAAGACAAGAGAGAAAAGCTAAAAGTGTATTTGTTGTCAATGTTCTAGGACCCTGAATAGTTTCAGCAAATTCTATGTGCAAAATGCAGGGCTTTGGAGATAGACCACCAAAAGTTGACAGTCTAAACAAGCCAAATGTGAACTACAAATACTACTTGGAAATAATTTAGAGAGTACATTTTGCTTGTCATCTGTTTAGATCAGTGGTTCCCAATAGTTATGACTGAGATCTTATTGGCATGACTGCAATTAATTTACCAAAAATATTCTAAGTACTAAAGTCTGTGAATAATTCACTTCTAAAAGTAGAAAAGAAAAGGAGTGGAGTTATAGTTTGCTTATTTGGAATTCTTTTTTTTTTTTTAAGATTTTATTTATCTATTCATGAGAGACACAGAGAGAGAGAGAAAGAGGCAGAGACACAGGCAGAGGGAGAAGCAGGCTCCATGCAGGAAGCCCAATGTGGGACTTGATCCCAGGTCTCCAGGATCAGGCCCTGGGCTGAAGGCGGCGCTAAACCGCTGAGCCACTCGGGCTGCCCGCTTATTTGGAATTCTGCATGAGGTATCTTTATTACCTATGTCAAAACCCTCAGGAGTGAGTATCATTAAGCACGCAAAGAATCATCTGTGTGTTTACTGTGTCGCCAGGGCTGAGGGGGAAAAACCACTGATCTCGATAACTGAAGCTCTTACAAAATATTACTGAAATGAATTACTGAATACAAAAGAATTGTGGGAAGTGCTGCTTACTAAGCAAGTCTGCAAGTTCAAAGTCACCAGTTCAGGACAGTGTGCACCTATGTACTTGAGAGCTTCATCTTCTAGCTACAAAAATTAAAAAGAGAAAAATAATTACAAACACCATTTCAAGGGATAAAGATTCAGGACTATATATACACATTCTAAATACAGCCAACCAAGTTTCAAAGGAACAATGAACCAGAAGCTGTGATCACATAAAGGTGTAATTCATATCATTAGTATGGCTATCAGTATTTTTCATCAGTTCCAACCACATCAAATTCATACAATCACTACATCAAGAAAAAGATAAACACTACCTAATGTTTATGGATTTTTCTTCTGATAAATATGCCTCACAGCATTTTGCTCAGGGATTATGAAGCTAAAATAATTTTCACACTTCTATACTTCCTATATAAAGTTTTTTAAAAAGAAACTTTTGGGAGCAGGAGCTGAGAAAGGAATCCGGTTTATCTCCTGCTGGAAGATCAGTGCCATGCATACAGTGCTGAGAACAGATGGTAAGTAATTGATTATAATGGTGCATCCCAATCAATATTTTTCAGGATTCCATAAATAACCAGAAGCTCAAGCTGTTGTTTTAAGGCAATTTTACTTCCAAAGCTCTGTCTCAAACAATGGAACTCCTCCCACCATGGTGAAGGAATAAAGGCCCTTTTAACAAAATCCAAGGAATGGTTTCAGTAACCATTAATAAAATAATGTTACAAGAGCCTAGCCCTACCTTGTGTCACTTCTAAACTCACTTTTGATTTTTCCTTCAAATGCTGCAATGTCAACTCCTCTCTCTCTCTCTCTCTCTCTATTTTTATCACAGTAAAATAGGAAAACAGTAAACTTTTTAATGACAAAATATGTTGGAATTTGTAATGTGACTGGCAGGAAGTAAACATCAATACTATGAATTGTAGGATCTGTATACCTGGCACATTTAACCCGGTAGTTAAACCACTAGCGAAAACTGCTAAGACTGCCTTCCTTGCCTCTCCAGTTCACAGTCTCAGGCAGTGACAACATGGCAAGTTTTCTTTTCAGATTAAATTGTGTAATATGCTTCCTACCCATGGAGCATGCTCAGTGAGATTTTATCGCCCCATCTCGCCTACCCTTAGAAATTATCTTCCATCAGATGTTAATTCTTTTCATATATATTTTTTACTCTATGGAAGACACTTTAATTTTTGGTAACCATGTTTTTTTTTTTTTTTAAGATTTTATTTATTTATTCATGAGGACAGAGAGAGAGACAGAGACACAGGCAGAGGGAGGAGCAGGCTCCATGCAGGGAGTCTGATGTGGGACTGGATCCTGGGACTCTGGGATTACGCCCTGGGCCGAAGGCAGGCGCTTAAACCGCTGAGCCACCCAAGCTGCCTGGTAACCATGTATTTTTTATCAATAATATAGAACTACATATTTCTTCAGCTACCACAGCTATCTTTGGGCTACCTACAAAGTTCCTGGTTCTTCTAAAATTTACAGGCATGACATGGAGTATTACCTGTGTGCAGCCTTTTAAGAATAAAGCCTTCAGACCCCCACAGCCTCTCACTAGTGCTTGGATGCCATCCTTGGTTACTTGGTCACACCAGGAAATGTTTAATTGCTCCAACAGTGGACATCCCTCACTGAGGACAAAACAAAATGAAACAAACTTATGACTAAATTCAGTTCCAAAGGCACCAAAGTCTCATTTTATTGGCTATTTAGGTCAGGGAAAGGCTACAGCTCCATGCTTTCCCACAAGAATAATTACATTTACTTAACATAGATTTATAATATAGGCAATCCCACAACAACAACAACAACAAAGCATATTTAGCAACGCTGGTGGAGTTCATGTGGGATTTTATCACTATGGCAATCAGAATTAAAAGGAAGTGGTGATTAGAATCGAAAGGAATGTCATCTCAAATCAGCTAAACAAGCATAAAGCACAATACTGTTTTTCAGATGTATTAGATTGTTATGGAGGTTTATCCTTTGCAAATATATTCTTTTTGCACATATCACACATGTTTAAAACATCTCTGGGAAAGAAATAGGAATTAAGTGACCTGTCACGTTAACAGAGTAATTAGTGAAGTTTAGATTCATATTCCTTATCAAATAATTCTATTACTTGTCAAAGTAATAATGAAGACGTTTAAATTATTTAAAAAATTATACAGGATCCATAAATTTTCCTTATCTCTGAAGTCTCTAGGGTACTGTCTCCGTAGACTAAATTTAGGATATATTGTGTTTGATCTCTGCCTTCTATCAAATACCAGTTTCATCTTTGATTTCACATTTGAGCTATGCAAGAATCCCAAGCGCAAGGTGGAAAATATTGCTTTAATTGTTTTATAGAATGAAGGTGGGGGATCTTGTTCAAGTCCATTCTTCAACATTAACAGTGTGACTTCAAGCAAGTCCCTTTAGGATCCTGCCTGAACTTCTCTTAATCTAAGATCAGCCATAGCCTATATTCTCCCCAAATGGATGCACTCACTTCTATAATAGCACTTATCACTATGATATAACAACATGTTTATTATTTTTTCTCCTACTAGACTCTGAGCAGCTCATAGGCAGTAACAATACCTTATTTAGTGACATCCCAAGGTTAATCACATTACCTGGCATTCAAAAATGTTTTAGATTTTCTTTTGTTGTTGTTGTTGTTGTTTTAGATTTACTTATCTATTACATGTCTGTCCTATATGCCTCACATAGTTTTTAAATACATGAAATTATTTATGTGAAAATATTTTATAAGCTATAAATGTTGTATTATCCTACTTATTATCCTACATGGCAAATGGCCTTCGATACATATGTACTCAATATTCATAGGAAGGTCTAGAAAAAGCCACATTTCTAGGTTACTTATACTTAACTAAACCTACATTTCTTCTTTTAATAGCTTAATTTTTATTACTCATGAAACATAACCAATACATGGGACTATAGTAACTTGTAAAAGACTGATAAAAAAGTAAAGGTACAAAGAGAATGGACATTTCACCTTCCTTAAGGCACACCTTCCGTAATGTACTTTAAAAAGCTGTCATTTTTATAAGACAAAAGTTGTTATTAAACACTGGCAACTTTGTATGGTTTGGCCTAATATTATCAAACAATGATAATACTGTTTAATCCTAACAACAGCACAATGAGATGATAAGGAAAAGTTCACAAGGGTTACATTTGTCAATCACCTGACTCCACAGAGTGCTGCTTTAATCACTAGCTATAATGATATGTGGCGTTTTGGGGAGCGGGGGGGAATCAAACCTTCATAGAAATCTAATCATTTATGGATACACTGTACCAGTCTGTTCAGAATCCTAGTTACCTCTAGTCATTTTACCCTGAATGTGTCCTGTAATTTGGGCAAATGATAAAACAGAAGATCTATTCTGAACTATAGTACATATCCATAAAACAGTTTCCTTCAATTCCAACTTTATTTCAGTTATTTGAAATGAAAAAAAAATCAGTATTTGTTCTGATTACTGGACATTCTTGTTATAAGAAATTTACCTCAGAGCTTTAAGAGACATGTTTGTTATTGATGTACAGGAAGCCAAGTCAAGGTGCCTGAGTTTGGAACAGAACTTGCTAAGGCTAGTACATGTACTGAAAAATGGAAAAAGGAAAAAATAATGAATAAGCAAACAGGAACACATCTTCAGTAAATCATACACGATTCTCATTAAACATATGTGTGTACATAAGAACTGTAAAATTTCCATACCCCAAATAAAAGCAGTTATAAATTCTGAGACCTTTCTTGCTGAGATAGAGGCAGATGCCATTCACAAAGAAGAAAGGCTGTACTGCATAGGAGAATCTGCATGAGGGGATGATGGTACTTGATTCTCATTTGGAATTTCTTTTTAAATTTAAAAAATTTTTTTATTTATGATAGTCACACACACACAGAGAGAGAGGTAGAGACACAGGCAGAGGGAGAAGCAGGCTTCATGCACCGGGAGCCCGACGTGGGACTTGATCCGGGGTCTCCAGGATCGCGCCCTGGGCCAAAGGCAGGCGCTAAACCGCTGCGCCACCCAGGGATCCCCTCATTTGGAAATGTTTAACAGCAAACTACCTATGTCCTCACAGGAGACCTATGTGCATTTTGCAAATACAAAAATACCAGAAAGCTAGCTAGTACTTGTTAGCACGTGGTGCAACATGAAGATGAAAGCTCTATCTCGACTCTTTATTATTATTTTTAAAGATTTTATTCATCCATTCATGAGAGACAGAGAGAGAGAGAGAGAGACAGAGACATAGGCAGAAGGAGAAGCAGGTTCCCCACAGGGAGCCCGATGTGGAACTTGACCCAGGGACTCCAGGACCACACCCTGAGCCGAAGGCAGACACTCAACCAAGCCACCAAGGCGCCCCTCTACTCTTTTTTTAGATTATTTATTTATTCATGAGAGACACACAGAGAGAGGCAGAGGCCCCATAGGGAGCCTGATGCTGGAGTCTATCCTGAGACCCCGGGATCACGCCCTGAGCTACAGGCAGACACTCAACCCCTGTGCCACCCAGGTGCCCATCTCTGCTCTTTCACTTAAATCTCTGTTCAAGATAACTTTTTGCATGGCAGTAACGAAATGGCTGGATTTTTGCAAGGTATACTGAGGATGGACCAGCATCAAGGCTCAAACAAGCTAAGTTATGTAATATTACTACCTGTCTTTATGACTTTTTTTTAAAAAACAAGATTTTTGAGAGTGAGCAAGCAAGAACAAAGGGGAAGGGCAAAAAGAGGCAGAGAGAGAGAATCTTTAAGCAGACTCCCCGCTAAGCGCAGATTCCAACATGGGGCTTGATCCCAGAAACCTGAGATCCTGACCTAAGCTGAAATCAAGAGTTAGCCACTTAACCAACTGAGCCTCCCAGGCCCCCCCCCCCTTTTGCATTGGCTACAATCTCCAACAGAATGTTGATAGAAATGGTGACATATAACATCCTCACCTTGCTTCTGATGTTAGGGTAAAGGACTTAGTCTTTCATTGAGAAGTATGATGTTGGTAGTAAGTTTTTTCATAAATGCTTTTGATCAGATTGAGTGAACTCCCTTCTATTTCTAGTTTGTTGAGAATTTTTAAATTATGAATGAGTGTTGGATTTTGTCATGTATTTTTTCTGTATCTGCTGATGTAGTAATGATCTACTGTTACTTAAAACAAATTACCCCAAAACTGAGCAGCTTAAAACAAGAAAACATTTACTATCACAGTTTTTGAGGGTCAGGAATACAGGCACAGGCAGCTTTAGTAGAGTGCCTCTGACTCAGGCTCTCTCACAAGGCTGTAATTAAGCTATTGGTCACAGTTGCATTCATCTAAAGGTTAACTAGGTGCCAATTCCTTTCCAATCTTATTTAGGTGACTACTGGCAGACCTTAGAAGATCCAATTCTAAGCTCACTCATGTTTTTTGGTAGGTTTCAGGTCCTTGCTGGCTGTTGGCCAGACCTCAGTTCCTTGCCACGTGGCCCTCTCCACACGCTACTCAAAACAGGGCAGCTTGCTCCCCCGAGAGCCAGAGTCCTGAGAGAAAGCACAGCAAGATAGAATCACAGTCTTCTGGTAACCTAATCTCCAAAGTGACATCCAATCTCTTTTGCAGTCTTCTATTGTTAGAAATGAGTCACTAGGTCCAGCCCACGTTCAAGGGAAAAGATTACACAAGGTTGTGAGTAGTAGGAGGTAGGGGTTACTTGGGGGCCATTTTAGAAGCCACCAATTGCACTGAGATGATCATGTGGTTTTGTCCTTTATTCCAGGCAGCAGTAAATCTCACCAGCTGCCTATCTTTATATGGCTCACAAGTTAAGAATGGTTTTGGTGTTTTAAATGGTTGAAAAAACATTTTTTTTTTTAAAGATATAGTTTGGGGCAGCCCCGGTGGCGCAGCGGTTTAGTGCCGCCTGCAGCCCAGGGCGTGATCCTGGGGACCCTGGATGGAGTCCCACGTCAGGCTCTCTGCATGATGCCTGCTTCTCCCTCTGCCTGTGACTCTGCCTCTGTCTCTGCCTCTCTCTCTCTCTCTGTCTCTATGAATGAATAAATAAAAAGATATAGTTTGCAACATGTGAAAATCATATGAAATTCAAATCTCACTGTCCAGAAATAAAGTTTTATTGGAGTACAGTTATGCCTATTTGTTTGTGTATAATCTATGGCTGCCTTTGTAAAACACTGACAGGGTTGAGTAGCTGTGACAGATTAACTGTATGGCCTACAAAGTCCTAAAAATATTTACTTATCTGGCCCTGTACAGAGGTCTGCTGACCTCTACTCTATTCTACTAATTACTGAGATATTATATTAATTGATTTTCAGATATTAAGCCACACTTGTATTTCTGGGATAAATCTTACTTGGTTATGATTCAAAATCCTTTCATATATTACTGGATTCAGTTTTCTAACACTTTGTCAAGTATTTTTGCAGTTCTGTTTCTGAGGGATAACAATCAGTAGATCCCCTTTTTTATTGTAATGTCTTTGGTATGAGAAAAACATTGGCTTCATAGAATGAGTTATAAAGTACTTATTTCATTTTATGAATCAGTTTGAAGATTGGTATTATTTCATCTTTTAAATATTTGATGGAATTCACCAGTGAACCCATCTTGGCCTGGGCTTTTCTTTATGGGATGCTTTTGAATCATGCGCTGAACTTGTTATGAATATGTTTAGATTGCTTTTTTTTTTTTAATAAGTCAAATTTGGTAATTTGTGCCTTCCCAGGGATTTGTCTCTTTCATTTCGATTGTCTAATTTGTTAGTATAAAGTCTACCAACTGAGCCAGTCACACACCAGTCCCTGATTTTAAACCTTTCTTTTCTAACATACACATCTGAAACTGTATTTTCTCTAAAGTATTGCCTTTGGTACAGTCTACAAGTTTCACATGTTGTATTTTCATTTTCACACAGCAATACATATTTTATAGTGTTCTTAGTAACCTATTCTTTGACCCATATTATTCTGAAGGGTGATATTTAACCTTCAAATTTTCCATATGTTATTGATTTCTACTTTAATTCACTCAGTATGATTTCAATCTTAAGTTCGTTGAAAGCATATTTTAGTGTGTCTCACTGAATACTCTAGGGGCACTTGAATGTTTATTCTGTTACTCTCTGGTATAGCATTTTGTTAAGTATCAATTAGGACAAGTTCATTGACAATACTGCTCAAGTACAGACCTTTACTGGTTTTTTGTCTACTTATCATTTACTATTTAATATCTTTCATGTACATTTTTCCTGAAGTTTATATCATCTCATATTCATAATAACCGCCCCAAGTTTCCTATGATTAGTGATTATAATAGTATCTCCTTTTTCATCCTTCAAGTCTGTATTATCTTTAGGTTTTCTTAAATTCTAGAGCATATTTGTACTTGCTATGTTTAAAATTTATTGGTCGGGCAGCCCGGGTGGCTCAGCAGTTTAGTGCTGCCTTCAGCCCAGGTCCTGATCCTGGAGACCCAGGATCGAGTCCCATGTCGGCCTCCCTGCATGGAGCCTACTCCTCCCTCTGCCTGTGTCTCTGCCTCTCTCTCTCATGAATAAATAAAATCTTTAAAAAAATAATAATAAAATAAATTTTATTGGTCAATTTTATAATCGCTATCATAATTTCTGGGTCTATTTCTTTCTTTTTTTAAGATATTATTTATTTACTCATGAGAGACACACAGAGAGAGGCAGAGACCTAGGGAGAAGCAGGCTCCATGCAGGAAGCCTAATGTGGGACTCGATCCCAGGACTCTGGCATCACGCCCTGAGCCGAAGGCAGACACTTAACCACTGAGCCACCCAGGCGTCCCATCTGGGTCTGTTTCTATTGACTAGTTTTTCTTCTGGTATCATTTAATGCCTTTTTGCATGCCTTGTAATTTTCACTGAATGCTAGAAATTCTGTCTGTATGCTGAGTGTCTAGGTTTTGTTGCCTTCTGTAAAAAAAGAATGTTGAATTTCACCTTAGCAGACAGCTGAATTAGTTGGATCAATTTGACCCTAATTTTTTTCTTTTAACCTTTATTGGGACAGGTCTAGTCTAGTTTTACTATCAAGGTGTGATGTTTCTGAAGTTGCTTATTAAATGTCCCAAGGTATTCTCCATTGAGGGTAGTCAGAACTTCTCCCAGCGTTATTTTAGCTCTTGCCAGAAAGCTAATTTTTCAGTTTACAGTTTTCCAGTAATTGTTCTTTCCTTATTAGATGTTCTTTGACTGACTTTGTGGGGTCTCAATATGTGCATTTACAGTTTACTATTCAGCTAAATTGATGCAGATTTCTTTTCTTTTCTTTTTTTTTTTAAGATTTTGTTGATTTGAGAGAAAGCATAAGCAGAGAGGGAAGGGCAGAGGCAGAGTAACAAGTAGACTCCCTGCTCAGCAGTGAGCCTGGACATGGGACTCAAACCCAGGACCCAGGGATCATGATCTGAGCCAAAGGCATATGTTTAACTGACTGAGTCACCCAGGCACCCTCAATGTATATTTCTATGCCCTTTTTGAGTAGCTCCCCTGTCTCAAGACAAAAATTCCAGTTACTTCCGTCTCCCGGAGCTCTGATCTCTGACTCTTCAAATCAGCCAGAATTTAGTTCTCTGCTTGGGCTCCTTCTCCTTATACCATCATCTGGAAAATACCACCAGGCAGAAAGAGTGGTCATAGGGTTCACCTGATTTGTTTCTCAGTCCTGTGCTTGCTGCATATTGTCCAACATCTCCAACTGGTTCTTTGCTATGATTTGTATAGTTTTATAGTTGTTGATGGCACGAGGGCAGTTACTGTCATGGCAGAAGCAGACGTCTCCACCTTTTATTGAAGTTTGTGTCATGTTTCTTTTAGATTGTGCTTAAAATGTTGTGTTTTTTTTTTTTTTAAAGATTTATTTATTCATTCATAAGAGACACTGAGAGAGAGGGAGACACAGGCAGAGGGAGGAGCAGGCTCCCTGTGGGAGAGCCCAACATGGGACTTAATCCCCAAACCCTGGGATCACGCACTGAGCCAAAGGCAGACACTCAAACACTGAGCCACCCAGGCATCCCTAAAATATTGTGTTTCTAAAGTCACTAGAACAAGTAAAAATCTGAACTGACCAGTGGTTATTTGATGATTTTAAGAGATTAAGTTTTTTTTTATAGGAGTGATGAAGTTAACATGCATATATTAAAAGCTTTTATCTTTTAGAAATATATATTTACAGATTAAATAATATAATGTTCAGGCTTTTTTCAAAATACGAAAAGTTTGGGGATACAGATGAAACAAGATTGTCCATAAAGTGGTAATTTCTCAGTTTTATCAACCTGAAGCTGGGTGATGGGTTCATTATACTATTTTGTCTACCTTGGTATATGTTTAAAACATTTTGTAAGAAACCAAAAGTCAGGGACGCCTGCGTGGCTTAGCAGTTAAGCGTCTGCCTTTGGCTCGGGGCATGATCTGGAGTCCCGGGATTGAGTCCCACATTAGGCTCCCTGCATGGAGCCTTCGTCTTCTGCCTATGTCTCTGCCTCTCTCTCTGTGTCTCTCATGAATAAATAAATAAAATCTTAAAAAAAAAAAAGGAAATCAAAAGTCAGCACAAGTAACTTCTCTGTGTAGTTATAGCTCCACTTGGTATGATTGGGTTCATGTGTTTTATTTTGTTTTCAATGTTTAGGGACTGCTTTGATTTCTTTTTGAGTTAATTCATATTTTAATTACGTAAAACATTTACACAGCTAATAAGGTAAAACCATAACACATGATATTTCAGAGTCTCCCTTTCATCCCTGTTTTCTCTCTCCCATAAATCACCTTTTGATTCATTCTTTATCTTTCCATTCTTTTTAAAAATATAATATTTGTTTACATTGTCTCCTGGTCCTATAAAAAGCATATTTTTAAAAAAGATTTTATTTATTTATTTGAGAGAGAGAGAGAACATGTGCAAGTGGGAGCATGGGTTGGGTGTGGGCGCAGAGGGAAGAGAAACAGACACCCTGCTGAGCAGGGCTTGATCCCAGGACTCCAAGATCATGACCTAAGCTAAAGGCAGACACTTAACCTACTGAGCCACACAGGTGCCCCTACAAAAAGTATCTTATAAAACTTCTTTGCAGTTTGCTTTCTTAACAGTATGTTAAGATCACAGAATACTACAGATCACTCCAGAATACTATATATTCTCTTCATTCCTTTTATTTAACAGTCTCCTATGGAATGACATTTGGATTGTTTCCTGTCTTTTGCTACTTCTTATTAGAAACAGCAAAAATGAATAGCCTTGTAATAAATTATATTACATTTTTGTCAATTTATCTTTGGTATATAGGATAGATAGCTAGAAAAAAGTGTAAATTTTATGTCACTTGTCTAGATATCAAAGTGGTCAAATTCTTAATCTCTGTAACATTAAATATTCAAAAGCAAAAAATAAACAGGTAATTTATCTAAAATAAACGTAGGCTACTGGTATAAAGTCATAGTTAGGGGAGGTGTTAGATTCATTTCTCATGTTAAAGGTCAAATCAATTCACAGAAATAATACTTGTTAGAATTAATAACCACAGTAGAATTAACAACCACAGTCGTCTTTCAGACACTTTCTTGTATTAAAAGTTAACAATGCTGTGAGCTCAAAGAAAGGAATGAAATAAACTGTACCCTGTGTCTGGAGTGTCTTCCACTTGCCTTCATTAAGCAATTCTAAAGATCCCATCTCCTTCCCGAGGCCTTTTTGAACAGGAACATTCACTGAATAATCCTAGCCCCACCCTGTATAAACAAGCTTCCTCAATGGCTTCACTTCATAATAGGCAACAATTTCCCTATGTAATTTTAAATGTTATTTGATACATATTATTACCAATAGATACCCTGGATTGAATGGGTTTTATGTTTACCTTCCTTGTCTATTATGTCTGTGATAGTAAGCTTTCAAGGATAAAAGATTGCTTTCATTTATATTGTAACTGACACAGACACAATATATTTAAAAGGTCATTTAATAAATGCTCTCAATATTGATTATTACAAGCTGTTTAGTATGTGTTTAAGATTTTATAACTTTTTGTAGAATTATCTGTTTACCCTGTGTGTTTCTTTTTTAAGATTTTATTTGAGAGAGAGTTTCAGAGAGTGAGCCAGCATGGTTGGGGGGAGGGGCAGAGGGACAAGCAGACTCCCTGATGAGCTGGAAGCCCAACAAAGTGTGGTTAGATCCTAGGATCTTAAGATCTTGACCAAAGCCAAAGTCAGACACCCAACTAAATGAGCCACCCAGGCACTCCTGTTTACCATGTCTTTTGACACGGTAAAGCTACTAGTGTCTTCTTGAAATATAAGTAGTCCTAGTAATTTATATCATTAATATCCCTACTATAAAAAAAAAAATCCCTACTTCATATCCATGGTCTTTAAATTTCACTTTAAGTATCAAGAAAGAATTTGGAAAAAAAAAAAAGAAAAGAAAAGAATGAATTTGGGTCAGATTCCAAAACACATTTCTTATGCCATTTCTATTTTAATGTTTTTTCCTTTTAAAATATCTTTCTTCTGTAAGACTAAAATGAAATTTACTAAATATATTTAATAGCCCACATTTAAAGCTAATACAGACAGGACACAAGAGGCTATGACTTACCCTTCTAAAACACAAAATACTTACGCATCTGTAGTCTTTGTACAACCATTTAGATTCAGTACTTCAATGTTCCTACAATTTTGTGCAAAAGTCCTTTACAGGAAAGAAAGACAGTTAAAGGTTTGAAATGAAATGGGCATAATTCTAGGCATTACAAAAAATAATAAAAGACATTACTGTCTGTAATATTGGATACTGGTACAAAACTAGCTCACATTTACAAATAAATTCATTTTTAACCATAAACTTTTAAACATTGATCTTTATGCCAACCAAGGTTAAAATTACCCTAACTTTGAGCCAACAAATTAAAAAAAATTTTTTTTATTCAAAGCTCCAAAAGAGCCATTTATGATATGGGGCTTTGTTTTATTCTCAAAACCATACATCCCAGTACTGGATCTTTTTGTGTTATAAGCTATGTATGTGTGTTTGGGTTCTGAATAGCTTCAGAACATAAAAATCATTTATATTCAGTTAAGAAGACCAGTTAACCAATAGTGATGTTCTTACCTTAATGCATTGTCTCCTACTCCAAGACACCCACGAAGACTTAACTTTCGTAAAAAGCCCCCACATCTTTTTGAAATATTCTCCACTACCCGGCCCTGTAAAAAAAGACAGGTAAACAAAACAAAACAAAAAAGTAGGGATCCCTGGGTGGCGCAGCGGTTTGGCGCCTGCCTTTGGCCCAGGGCGCGATCCTGGAGACCCGGGATCGAATCCCACATCGGGCTCCCGGTGCATGGAGCCTGCTTCTCCCTCTGCCTGTGTCTCTGCCTCTCTCTCTCTCTGTGTGTGACTATCATAAATAAATAAATGTAAAAAAAAAAAAAAAAAAAATTAAAAAAAAAAAAAAAACAAAAAAGTAAGGCACAACATTGTTTTTGAAGAGAACACATCCTCATTTTTTTTTCTTTTTTTAAAATTTTATTTATTTATTCATGAGAGATACACACAGAGTGAGGCAGAGACATAGGCAAAGGGAGAAGCAGGTCCATGCAGGGAGACTGACATGGGACTCCAGGATCATGTGCTGAGCCAAAGGCAGACGCTTAACTGCTGAGCCACCCAGTGTCCCACATCCTCGTTTTTCAATAATTTATAAACAAAGAAGAGGCTTCTTGTTTTCAAAACCTAGTTAATTCAATAAAGAAATTTCTTTTTTTTTTTAAAGATTTTATTTATTTATTCATGAGAGACACAGAGAAAGAGCCAGAGAGAAGCAGGCTTCATGAAGGGAGCCTGATGCGGGACCCGATCCCACGACTCCAGGATCACACCCGGAGCCGAAAGCAGATGCTCAACTGCTGAGCCATCCAGGCATCCCACAATAAAGAAATTTCAACTTACTTTGAGAAAGCTTTACTGATCAACTCATCTACCTGAAAAACGCTTAAACCCTACATTGTTTATTTTGTTCAATTTGGAAGATACTCTGTAATTGAGGAAATGGTGTTCTGTACTTCTCATGCTATTACATACATATTTTAAAAAGATTTTTTTTAAATTTTTTATTTATTATTTATGATAGTCACGCAGAGAGAGAGAGAGAGAGAGAGAGAGAGGCAGAGACATAGACAGAGGGAGAAGCAGGCTCCATGCACCAGGAGCCCGATGTGGGATTCGATCCCGGGTCTCCAGGATCGTGCCCTGGGCCAAAGGCAGGCGCTAAACCGCTGCGCCACCCAGGGATCCCTAAAAAGATTTTTTTTAAAGATTTTACTTATTTATTCATGAGAGACACAGAGGGAGAGAGACAGAGAGAGAAGCAGGCTCCATGCAGGGAGCCTGATGCAGGACTCAATCCAAGGACTCTGGGATCACGCCCTGAGCCAAAGGCAGGCATTCAACCACTGAGCCACCCAGGTGTCCCTAAAAAGATTTTATTTATTTACTTGACAGAGAGACAGAGCATGAGCAGGGGGAGTGGCAGAGGGAGAAGCAGGTTCCCCGCTGAGCAGGGAGCCAGACATGATCCCAGGACCCTGAGATGATGATTTGAGCCAAAGGCAGACACCTAACTGAGTGAACCACTCAGGCACCCCACTCACACCACTATATTAATGCAGACCGTCCTCCTGGTTAAACTGCAGCTACTGAAGGATATTAGCTATCTTTATTACTGCTGAATCCTTGCCAAAGTGTTTACTATATCATTCTAAACACAGCAGAGACAAAATGGACATTTAACAGAAGCTTGCAGAATGATTTTGTGGGTCATGATTCTTTAAACATTTACATCCATGAAGATTAGACAACTGTGAAAAACTAAGAATCCAGCATAATGTCAGTGGGTATTATTTTAAAAGCACTTTGTGTAGGGATTCCTGGGTGGATCAGTGGTTGAGCACCTGCCTTTGGCTCAGGTCATGATCCCAGGGTCCTGGGATCAAGTCCCACATCAGGCTCCCCACAGGAAGCCACCTTCTCCCTCTGCCTATGTCTCTGCCTCTCTGTGTCTCTCATGAATAAATAAATAAAGCAGGCTCCCTGCTGAGCAAGGAAACTGATGTGGGATTGAACCCCAGGATCATGACCTGAGCCAAAGGCAGAAGCTCAACTGACTGAACCACGCAGATGCCTCAAAAGTTCTGTTTCTAATGAAAGGTTCATGTGAGGCTTTTGAAAAACTTCTTACATGAATACAAAACAAGTTCTACTGGACCTTTAAAAAAATATTTTTTAAAGATTTATTTATTTATTTATTCATGATAGACATATATATATAGAGAGAGGCAGAGACACAGGCAGAGGGAGAAGCAGGCTTCATGCTGGGAGCCTGACACGGGACTCACTTCCGAGACTCCAGGACCGTGCCCTGGGCCAAAGGCAGGTGCTAAACCGTTGAGCCACCCAGGGATCTCCCTAAAAAAATTTTTAAACTGAATCTAAATCTCATCTTATCCTTATAATATGATGAGGAAGCTATTATTTCTACTTTCTTGAAAAGAAAACCAAGGACCAGAGAACTCAGGTTCATGTTCAAATAATTTAAGCTTAAGCCATTATCCTTCTCCATTTGAGATAATACGCTATAATAAGAGATGAAAAATAGGGAAGAAGTGAGAAGAGAAAAAAAATCTCACTCCAGCAAAAATTATTCATTAGATGACTTTGGCTTTATTCATTCTCCACAAAAACTGTCTGTAGGCTCCCCCAAACCCAAAATGCTCATCTCGGTTACAATTTATGCAAATACCACTCCCTCCACCCAAATTGTTAACCCTATTCATTCTTTAATAATCAAATATAAAGACTTCCTTAAAATGAGCAAACCCATGTTCACATTTCTACCACAAAAATAAAAACAAAAAATTTTAGCCTAAAAATACTAAATAATTTAGTATTCCATCAGTAAAGTAGTTCTGCTTATCCTCAAAACATTGCAGGTTCCCATGAAGTTCAGATACACTGAAATTAATACTTTCTCTCTCCAGGGAAAGGAGATTTATATGGTTGGAGCTAATCTGTTCCATGCTGTAATTACATCCTAACATGAGAAATGGGGCCACACACCACATAATTATACCTCAATATCCCTCTGGAAATCAAACAGGTCGATTCGCTGCCAGTTACTGCCATCCAGAGCCAGAACATTCCAGGCCTGTTTTGAAGAAAAAGAGACAAAATGAGCAGTCACTCAAGGGAGAAACCCAGCATTATTCAAGTTTACAATTCAAACTAAAGATTAAAATAGACTAAAAAATTTCTCAGCTCCCCGCCATTAACTCCCAAAAGGTCTGCTTTGTTTCTGATTCATACTTTATCCAATTAGATTATCTTATAAATTAGTGGATACAGAAACAAGCAGCTGGGGGGCGGGGTTGGGAAAGGACAGGTTGTGTGAAGCATCCTAGCCAGAAACTCCTTTCTAACTGGAAGATTTAGTTTCTAATCTCCAAATAAGATACTTCTGCTGATGAAAAACAAGTCTCTTACTCCATGGTTCAACTAGGAGCAAGATGAGGTGAAACCACAGAAAGAGTAAAGTACTCTAAATATTGCTATGTTCAGTACACATATTTGCTATCCATAGCATCACCTGGTCAGACTTGACACTGATATGCTGACCTGGGACTTATAAAAGAAACTCTCATTTCTCCACATACACAACAGAATCTTAATGCTCTCTTCAGTTACCAATTTGCTCACTGAGGCATGTTTTTCAATTGGTCATCTCTCCCTCTAACTCAATTCAGCAGAAATTTTATAACAGTGAACGTTTAAGACTTCTCACACATTTCTTCCTTCAGTTAAGCTAAAGAGAGCCAAGAATTTCAACTTTTCAGGATTAGAAAAAATGACTCCAATAAGTCTTAATTTGTTATATGTCATATTTTAATGATAAAGCCTGTAAAAGTTTTCCCTATTAAAGTGTAAACAAAAGTCTTATTGTAGAGGTACAAACTTAGAATATTATTTCTTACTACAACATATCAAAAATGGAGCCAAGACTGAGATACTAAAAAGGAAACTGTGGATACATTCATAAGCCCCAGGGTAAGTATCACACAGCTAGAAATAGACCAGGGGTATGAGGGTAAATATAGTTATCATTCTGGAAATCTTTAAGGTTTTCTCAAGAGCTCAATGTTGCTTTTCTTTCTGTGGTCCTAATGGTTCCTTAAATGGCTAGCTGTGGGAGATAAAACTTTCAAAGATTATATGTTTACTAGATTCTTAGGCTAAGTATACTTCTGGTTTGATTTGATATTTTTCATTTCCTTACTTTCCCCCATAAGGAGGAAACACACACCAAACTAAGACTAAAGTTAGGAATGACAGGTTCCTTTCTGGAGCATACTTCAAATACAGAGAACAATAGCATAACTATTGATGTACTAATTCTCCAGATTTAATGAAAATTGGTGTTGTGCTCTCCTTTAAGTTAAAATATTAATGGGGAAAAACATTAATGGGGAAGAGGAACTTGAAGTGAAAACAAGTAAAATTCACTAAAATCAACATCCATGAGATGAGACTGCACCTAAACAAACAGATTTAGACACTAGTCTGGGCATTTTGTTTCTCAATGAAGACCTCAGCTTCATGTGGCGATATAAAGGAAACCCTATTCATTTGTACCAGCCATGTCTACAGCAACCATTCATGTACAAGGGTCAGAAAGTCATGAAGAGAAATCATCAAAATACTACTGATGGTTTCCAAAGTAGCTGATATACTGATTTGGTATGGCTGTGGGATGCAGAAATTATGTTAAAGTTAGTAAGACACAGTAAATTTTCTACGGCAAGTTTTGTGGGGTTTTTTTTTTTTTTTTTTTTTAGAGGAGTAGTCTTGGTTATTTGAAACCTGGACACACCTACAAAGATAAATACAACATGGTATAACCATGTTACAGATCTAGCACTTAGGACTGTATCTCATATACAGCAGCTTTTCAATAAATGTTTCTTAAATGAACAAGCAAAAAACCATTTTTTAAGTTTATTAAAAAATGATTACATGTGCTCATTCACTGTAAATCATTATATATCTGTATTACAAAAGAGAGTAGGAATGGTTCATAAGGCACTTTTCTCACAACACAGAACCCATTCTTCATATTAGTGGCAGCCAATAAGTTTATGATGCTCCAGTTTTGTCACAACAATGTCAACTGACAAAAATAGATAATAAAAGTGAAATTAAAATCTGACTTTGAGAATGGAATCTGGTTTGTCCTATAATTTTTAAGTAAATTATACTCTAGCTATTACATTTTGAAGAAAGCAATATGGGGAAATAACAGAATTAGAGCCTTCAGCCTTTTGTGTGTAGGTGCATATAAAATGAACTAGGAAAACATAATGAACACTATTTTATTACAATTCTGAGTAGAGTCTAACCCTTTGATTTTAATACTTATTCCTTGAAAATGTTTCTTCTGTTAGCATTATACAAATAGTTAAGATTTCCAAAAAAATTAGAGACAGTATATATTATAGAATCCCACTGTAGAATTGTATGGGTTTGGGAATGTCATGCACAAAATACCATCTTCTGAAATGTAACATACAACTAACATCTGAAGTAAATGGTTTGCCTCCCACAGAGGCATAGCAGCATCATCAGCATCAGGAAGGGGTCCCCCTATAATCATCTCAACCATTCTTACCCTGGAGACCTGAGCACAGCGACACAAAGTAACAACATCCAGAAAAGAAAATATCCTAAAAGAGAGGAAGACAAACTTGATTATATGATAAGGTACTTTCTCTTGATTTTTACCTATAAATAACTGTGTTAATACATGCATAAAAAGGGAGACATTCTTTAAACAAACACAAAAAGCTGGAGCAACTTACAACATAACACGGCTCATATAAAGCATCGAGGGAAAAAGTAATCTTATTTGAAAATGTATGTGCCTGCTTCGGCAGAGCATATACTAAAATTACTTGAAAATGTACATATAAGTACCAAACAAGTTCAATTACTTACATCAAGGGATAATAAAATACTTCTCATTGATACAATTTGTTACAAGTAAAAAAACAACTTTCAGATTTCTGGTAATCAAAAGAAGACTAGGAGAAGGATAACTTTATAAAGAATTTTACAGGGGCTCCTGGGTGGCTCAGTTGGTTAAGCATCTGCCTTGGGCTCAGATCATGATGGGATCAAGCCCGGAGTCTCCCTGCTCAGCGGGGAAGCCTGCTTCACTCTCTCCCTCTGCCTGCAGCTCTGCCTACTTGTGCACACGCTCTCTCTGTAAATAAATAAATAATCTTACAGGATTTTACAGTTATGAAGAAAAAAATTAAATAAATAATATAATAATACCTAAAAATTAGTAACTGTTAAATCTTTACGTATTTAATTCTAATTTAGGAAATTATAAAAACTCATCTAATCACTGCTGGGAAACACTGCCTAGAATTTTTCTCAGTCTTACAGAAGTGTTTATTTTGAAGCACTGTTATTTGAAATAATTGATTTGCTTAAAGCATGATAACTCTCTACACTTAAGCCACCTGTAAAAAAAAAGGTCACTTCTGTTTAAAGCCCTTTTTACTTATGAGCACCCTTTAAAGGTCATTTTGATCTGAATAATAAGCTAAACTCTTTTGCAAGTGTCAACAAGTGTGATATAGCATGTGATTCAAAGATTTAAGTAAATTAAAATTAATTTTGCCTTAAGAATTTTATAAACTTTGGGACGCCTGGGTGGCTCAGCGGTTGAGCATTTGCCTTTGGCTCAGGGTGTGATCCCGGATTCCAGGGACCGAGTCCCACATCAGGCTCCTTGCATGAGCCTGCTTCTCCTCCCTCTGCCTGTGTCTCTGCCTCTCTTTTTGTGTCTCTCATAACTAACTAAATAAATCAATAGAATTTTATAAATTCTTTGAGATTGGGCAGCCTGGGGCTCCGCGGTTTAGCGCCATCTTCAGCCTGGGGCCTGATCCTGGAGACCTGGGATCGAGTCCCATGTCGGGCTCCCTGCATGGAGCCTGCTTCTCCCTCTGCCTGTGTCTCTGCCTCTCTCTCTCTCATGAATAAATAAAATCTTAACAAAAAAAATTCCTTGAGATAACTGGAGATACCTAGAATGTTACAAAATGGAGGTCAGGAATCTCTCCCTCCCCCTCTGCTTCTCAACCCCCTCATGCTCGCTCTCTCTTGCGCTCTCTCTCTCTCTCTCTCTCTAAAACAAATAAATAGTATCTTGGGGCGCCTGGGTGGTGCAGTCAGTTAAGTGGCCAACTCTGGTTTTGGCTCAGGTCATGGGATCTGGCCCACCTCGGACTCCATGTTCAGTAAGAAGTCCACTTGAGAGTCTCTCTCCTCTACCCCTTCATGCTTTCCCTCTAAAATAAATAAATCTTTAAAATAAGTAAATAAAATCTTATAAATAAAAAATATTCCACTGTATCTGTATATATTTTGTACATGTGTCCATAGAGGGAAACGCCGGATGCCTTTCATGTTCCCATGAGGTGGCTCTGCTAACCACCCTGATAACTGTTTTTTATAGAATAAATCTCCCATCTTCTTCAATATAGATTACTAACCACTCCCAAATAAATATAGATATCCCCATCTTAGGTACCTCAATTCCTAAAACAAAACATTTTGAAAAACAATTAAAAAAAACATTTTTCTAATGCAACAAACATTTCTGAGTTGCTGAAATGCCCTTGCTTATTCCTCTCATCAGCTATGTAAGTACCTTTATGTGGAGTTTCATAATCTAAAGATCCTGTTTCTGCAAATTCATCACTAATCCCTGAGTAATTTGTATAAATATAGTATTACACCTCTGGGGACATAGGTGAACAGCTTTATAGGTGAAACAGCAGGCTGGAAGCCAAATGCAGACCTAGGAGACTCTCTGAAGCGCACATCTCAGTAATCCTAATTCCATTCTTAGAATGTACTGACTGGGGTTCTGAATATCAAGATCCCAAATGAGTTAGGTTTTCACCCGGATTTTGACATTACAGTACATTAAAATGAGAGAAAGACAGAAGTCACAAATAGTCACTATGCTTCTGTGTATTCAAGTAAAAAGAGCTTGGTCTCTCCAGTCCTGATTTGGCTCCCCAGTAAGAAAAATGATAAGCCTCAGTGCTGAAGTCCCTTCTACCACTCCATAATAGTAGTCCATCTAAATGTCTGCTATTATTTTGTAAACTTTGACTTCTACTTAAGAGAAAAGAAAAGCCTAATATAAGAATTGGTGGGATAAGCTGCCAGGGCTTTAGCCAGAGTGATGTTTTTTTTATGTTGGACTGGGAGGCTCACAATGAGCATTTATTCTTCCAAATATCATAATCTTAAATCAAAAAAATCAATACATGTATAAATGTATATCTATAGCATTTATATAATAAGTCAACATAATAAACTACGTTATGGGATGCCTGAGTGGCTCAGCGGTTGGGCATCTGCTTGATCTTGGGATCAAGTCCCACACCGGGCTCCTTTTGGGGAGCCTGCTTCTCCCTCTGTCTGTGTCTCTGCCTCTCTGTGTGTCTCTCATGAATAAATAAAATCTTTAAAAAGAACAAAACTACATTATACTGAGCACCTTCCTGCTTTTCAACTTCAGTCTAAGTACCTGAGATCATGCTGGTGGTGGTCCTTTTCTCTACATTTTAACCCTTTACATAATTCCTCCTAACATACCCATGTCTATAACCAGAATGGTTAAGTGATGCATGATAACAACACTTCTTGTGGTGGGCATTTCGTAATATGTGCAATTGTCAAATCACTGTTATATTTTTTAAAAAAGATTTTATTTATTCATGAGAGACACAGAGAGAGAGGCAGAGACACAGGCAGAGGGAGGAGAAGTAAGTTCTATGCAAAGAGCCCAATGTGGGACTCAATCCGAGGAATCCAGGATCATGCACTGAGCCAAAGGCAGACGTTCAACTGCTGAACCACCCTTTTTCTTTTTTTAAAAGTAGGCTCCGGGATCCCTGGGTGGCGCAGCGGTTTGGCGCCTGCCTTTGGCCCAGGGCGCGATCCTGGAGACCCGGGATCGAATCCCACGTCGGGCTCCCGGTGCATGGAGCCTGCTTCTCCCTCTGCCTGTGTCTCTGCCTCTCTCTCTCTCTCTGTGACTATCATAAATAAATAAAAAATTAAAAAAAAAATAAAAATAAAAGTAGGCTCCATGTCCACTGTAGGGCTCCAACTCTTAACCCTGAGATACAGAGTTGCATGTTCTACCAACTGAGCCAGTCAGGCCCCCGGCCCTGATAACCAGAATGGTTAAGATCAAAGAGACAGAAAACTAAGATGAAATGAAGGGTCTGCTATTGTCTAAGATCCTCTTGATTGCTTCAATAAGTCTTTCCCTATCTCTCATCAAAAGACTATTAAGAAACTGGACTGGATTTAGACTGCCCAAGTTTCAGCAAAATAGACCTTGCCTTCCCCACCCTTGATAAACAAAACCTGGAAGAGGGGATCCCTGGGTGGCTCAGCAGTTTGGCACCTGCCTTTGGCCCGGGGCACAATCCTGGAGTCCCAGGATAGAGTCCCGCATCGGCTCCCTGCATGGAGCCTGCTTCTCCCTCTGCCTCTCTCTCTCTCTCTCTCTCTCTCTCTCTCTGTGTGTCTATCATAAATAAATAAATAAATGTTAAAAAAAAAAAATAAAAGAAAACCTGGAAGAAAAAGACACTGAGACATTATGTGGAAGAAAATAGGGTCTAATCATATGTAAAACTCATTGCTGTACAAAAAAAGAAAACAAACAAACAAACAAACCCAAAACCTTAATACTAAATCCCTGGAGGAGAAAACGGGGGGCTGGCTGTTCAAATCAATACCGAAAGTAAATTTTAGGATATGGTTACCTATAGTATGTTTCTCTAAAAAGCCAACTTTCTTTGGCTACACAGTCTTATGACAAATATCCCAAACCTTCTTGAACAACACCTAATAAAATTCTTATTTAAAAAGTTAGGGCAGCCCGGGTGGCTCAGTGGTTTAGTGCCACCTTCAGCTCAGGGTGTGATCCTGGGGACCCGGGATCAAGTCCCACGTCAGTCTCCCTGCATGGAGCCTGCTTCTCCCTCTGCCTGTGTCTCTGCCTCTCTCTCTCTCTCTGTGTCTCTCATGAATAAATAAAATCTTTAAATAAAAATAAAATAAAATAAAATAAAATAAAATAAAATAAAATAAAATAAAATAAAATAAAATAAAATAAAATAAAAAAGTTAAAAAGCATAGGGGCACCTGGGTGGCTCAGTCAGTTCAGCGTCTGGCTCTTGATTTCAGCTCAGGTCATGATCTCAGGGTTGTGAGATCGAGCCCTGTGTTGGGCTCCACATTGGGCATGGAGCCTGCTTTAGATTCTCTCTCCCTCTGCACCCTCTTCCCTCTCTTAAAAAAAGAAGAAGAAGAAGTTAGAAAGCATACAATGGTCCTGGAGAGGTTTTAACTGGATAATTCTATTCATATAATGGGGATATCTATAGGTATAACTTTTTTGGAGTACTTTGACAGTGTCCATTAAAATAAAAGACATATATTACAACCTATAGAAGCAAAAGGAATAAAACTGGTTTATAGAATGTTCACGGCAGCATTATTTGAAATAATGAAAAGTTAGAAAAAAACCTTAATATAAATAAAAATGCTTAAATTATGGTACAGTCAATGAACTACTGTACATAGCTGCCTTTTGAAAGAATGGGGTACATGAACTGACCTAAAAAGAAGTCAATGATTATTAAATGACAGAAACAAAAACAAGTTGTAGAAAAGTATTTATACCATGTTTTCATTTTTGAAAAATATAAAATATGGATAAATGAAGATGCACATTTAAGTATTATACATATAATGTATCTAGATATAAGTGGATACATCTACCTTTGGAGGGGGAGAGGAGGCTTTTTTTGGTGTGTGTGTGTGTGTGAGGATATTGAAAGAACAGGGATTAAAGAAGCCAGCTGTTTACCACTCTGTATTTTTCAAAGTGTTGGGTTAGTGAGTAATTTTTTAAAAAAGATTTTGTTTATTCATTCATGAGACACACAGAAAAAGAAGGGCAGAGACATAGGCAGAGGGAGAGGGAGAGGGAGAAGCAGGCTCCATGCAGGAAGCCCGATGTAGGACTCGATCCCGTTACTCCAGGATCACGCCCTGAACCGAAGACAGATGCTCAATCTCTGAGCCACCCAGGCATCCCAGTAGTTAGCGAGTAATTTGTATTTTATTTGTTAAATAATGTTTAAAGGCCCTGGACAAAGATCTCTGGCCACATGATGTTTTAATAAGGCCTGCTCTGAATTTAAAGGTGTTTTGTTGTTGTTGTTTTTGTTGTTTTTTTAAGATTTATTCATTCATGAGAGACACAGAGAGAAGCAGAGACACAGGCAGAGGGAGAAGCAGGCTCCCTGCAGGGAGCCCAATGTGGGACTCAATCCTGGGACCCCAGGATCACGCCCTGAGCAGAAGGCAGACGCTTAACCACTGAGCCACCCAGGCATCCCTTAAAGTTCTTTTTTAAAAAAATGTTTTATTTATTTGAGAAAGAGAACACGAGGGCAGCCCCAGTGGTGCAGCGGTTTAGAGCCACCTGCAGCCCGGGGTGTGATCCTGGGGACCCGGGATTGAGTCCCATGTCAGGCTCCCTGCATGGGGCCTGCTTCTCCCTCTGCCTCTCTCTCTGTGTCTCTATGAATAAATAAATAAAATCTTAAAAAAAAAAAAAAAAAGAGAGAGAATACAAGCAGGGGAAGCAGCAGAGGGAAAGGGAGAGGGAGAAGCAGGGGGCTGGATCCCAGGACCCTGGGCTCATAACTCGAGCCAAAGGCAGATGCTTAACCAACAGAGCCACTCAGGGGCCCCTGAACTTGGGGGTTCTGATACTTGTCTACTGTCTGGCAGAAACTACACCACATTTTCATTTTTAAAAAATATTTTATTTATTCATGAGAGACACAGAGAGAGAGGCAGAGTCACAGGCAGAGGAAGAAGAAGGCTCCATGCAGGGAGCCCGATGTGGGACTCAATCCCGGATTCTGGGATCACGCCCTGAGCCGAAGGCAGACGCTCACCGCTGAGCCACCCAGGCGTCCCATACACATTTTCAAAAGTAAAAACTTCTTATTTCTCACGAGAGACTATTAGTTACAGGAATTGTTCATTAAAACTGCATGCTAGTGTCTTTACTATCAAACTATACATGCAGGTTTACCAGGCCCCTGTTTTAAGTGATAGGACATCAGGGATAATTATAACATTATGGTTATTATCCATCGTCTTGTGGAGAATTCTGCTAAAAGCAATGTACGTTACTTGTAGCTATCATGGATAAGATTTTTGACTCTTTAGACAAGAATCTGTTGTAGATTAAATTTTAGGAGCTCACTATACATACTTGGTTATTAATGTGAACATAAGAACCATAGCTTCACATTAGAAATGAATCAGAGCTGGCAGATATCACCACGAGATCAGATCATCTTCAGAATCTTAAATTAGGGCTGTGCTTTTTTGGCCTCCTTTTTAACCTGAATCTCAATGCAAAACTGCTCTTAAATAAACCAGATGCACAGTCCTGGCCATGAAGAATAGAAAAATAAGTATCCTGTGTGTTTTTTAAATAATTGATTGTTACAAATCTGGACACATGAGACAATTGGTCTTTTATCCAGCTACTCACAGTTAACTATTTAAACAAGAGTATATTGATCAGAAATTTATGCAAATCTAATCTACTCATATGTGGTAACCCCATGTAGCTGACTAAATCATTTAGTTCCTCAGGTGTACAAGTAACAACTACTTCATTATTAACTAGACCAAGTTGACAAGGAAGTTCTGTCTCTCTAAATGAGAAGCTCTATAGGAATGTTAATGAGGGGTTACTATGTTGAGCAACTGGCAATACCACCTTCTATGAACACTTTCTAGACAAAAATCACCTTAGCTATGCTCTGTGGTACAGAATTTTAAGCAATTCATTAACCATTTGTTGACATGCTGGAAAAAGTATATAATATCCTCCTGAGGAAATAAAACTCAATGCGAAAGTAAGGTAATGCCTTATTGGGGTGAAGTCATGGTTAGGACTTTTATTTTCCATCAAAGGATGATAAATCTACTTGTTTACCTGGTTTGAAGTACAGGAACAACCATCAATCCACAACTAAGGATATTTTGACTCCAGGATCTCCTAAGAAATATAATCCTTGTACTATCCTAATCTTATAAAAATTCCATATAATAGAAGTGATATTTATAGGAGACTATTTGAATGGCATCCGTGATTCCTTTAAGTATGCTATATTCTATCTGTGGTTGGCACTGTAACTAACTCTCCAATATCCCTTCAGCCCATTTTATTAGTCTAAACCTATCTCAGTGATTAGTTCAGGCCTAAAGACAACTTGGGCTAATGAGATCTGAGAAAGGGCTTTATTGGAATATAAATGCCTATCTCTCCCCTCAGAGTGAACGGAGACACATGTTGATCCAACACTGCTGGCATCCATCCTGTGCCCATAAAGAAAAGCGCTTTTAGGACCAAGCTGATGCTATTCCTAGCAGAACAGACAGAAAATTGTTGATGACACTGTGGATCCTCTAAATCAATTAACCTTAGGATGCAGGCAGCCTAATTTTGTACTTCCTTTTGTATGAAATAACTTCCCTTACTGTTTAAGCCCATCTCAGAATTTCTATTACCTGCAGCCAAAAGCAGCCTTGGATCAACTGGACTGTCAGAAGCATGCATTCATTTTTCCACGTTATTATTTTGTTTTTAACCATTACAAAGGTAATACAAGACGTGACCATATGAAATCTGAGATTGAATTTGCTATAGAACTTATCCACCAAATCTAAGTAGACTCTCATTGGAGAAATTTCTCTTAGAATGTAGTGCTAGGGGAATCCCTGAGTGGCGCAGCAGTTTAGCGCCTGCCTTTGGCCCAGGGCGCGATCCTGGAGACCCGGGATCGAATCCCACATCGGGCTCCCAGTGCATGGAGCCTGCTTCTCCCTCTGCCTATGTCTCTGCCTCTCTCTCTCTGTCTCTGTGTGTGACTATCATAAAAATAAATAAATAAATAAATAAATAAATAAATAAATAAATAAATAGAAAGTAGTGCTAGAAAGAGCTCTGATTTTATGGAATATATATATTTCTCCTTTTCTGTTAAGAATATTATTTTGTTTATGCCACCAAGAATTTTTTTTTTTTTTTTTTTTGCCACCAAGAAATTTAAAGCTAAATGTGAAACCCTTCTAAAGCAATTATGTAAGGTCTTACAAGGGTACATGTGTTTCCTTTCTGGCTTTGGTTTTCTACTTTAAAAAATATTTGGCATGGTCCTCATAGTCTATTTGTATTGATTATACTTGCTCCTGAGCCAAGCCGTCTCAAGTACTCTGGAGACAAATTAAATAAATAAAAATAAAATGGGTTCCAGAGTTTATAGTTGACATACTGATATATATATATATATATAAAAGGATATGCATATATATATTAGGATATGCATAAATATCGCTAACTCATAAGACTTCAACTATCTTAATATAGAACATTTAAGCCAAAAGAGAATGCTTGAGTAAAATTATCTGAACATATGGCCAAACCTCAACATCTGCCATACACAGCTCTTTTCTAGAGTTCTTACCACATCAATCACCAGGTAACGACACCAAGTTGGTATCTGACTGAGTCTACTTGGAAACCTGACCCAAAGGTTGCCAATCTATAGGATGCCCACTAGGCTGTATGTTTTGGTCCCAAAGCTCTTCATTTCAGTGTTTGAGAGGGCTTGTATTTCTTCCTGTTTTATTTCCCACAGGTACTAGTAAATCCAAAAAGAGCTAAATATGTATAATTTCTTACTTTTTCATGTGTTTATATATATGACTTTTAAATCATGCTGCTAAGCTTGAGAACTGTATAAACATCTGCCTGGATATCCATAGGTACCAAAACTGAACTCATTTTCATTATTTTCTTTCAATTAACCCTGTTCTTCCTATTTTCTTTATCTGAGTGTTCTAACCATCCACTGGCAGAAAGTAAAAAATTGGGGCACCATTCTTGCCTCCTTCCCAATACCCTCATTAGTGATCACATCAAATTAATCAGCAAATACACTGTCAATCCCAACTCGTAAAAATCTCTTGATAGAGTCCATTTTCTCTCTTGCCCATCACTATGATGGAGTTTAGGCCATCATTTCCCCCCAGTAAAGATTACTGTAACAACTTTCTATTTGCTGCTCTTGCCTTCAGCATCCATGCATGCATGAATAAATAAATATTTTTTTATTTGATACACTGGGAGAGAACATAAGCAGGGGGAGCGGCAGGCAGAGGGAGAGGGAGAAGCAGGCTTCCTATAGAGCAGGGAGCCCAACACGCGGCTTGATTCCAGGACCCTAAGATCATGACCTGAGCTTAACCTAACTTGATGCTTAACTGACTGAGCTACCCAGATGCTCCGCAAAAAAAAATGTTTTTGTTAAATAAACAAGTATGGAGTCAAATACCTGCTTCTTCAATACCATTTTATCAGAGGTAACCACTAGCAACCTAACGGCTATGAAGAAATCTCTAAAGTGGGGTCATTCTTAACAGAAGACTACAAATCACCCACTTAAGAAGTCACCTATTATTAGTCTACCCTTCATGCTGTCTTTGGGACTGACTGCATCTATGGAAGAGATGCCAGCATCAAAGAAAATACCCAGGGGTGCCTGAGTGGCTCAGTCAGTTAAGCGGCTGCCTTCGACTCAGGATGTGGTCTCGGGGTCCTGGGATCGAGCTTGGCTTCTCCCTCACCCTCTGCTGTTCCCCCCACTTGTGCTCCCTGCCTCGCTCTGTCAAATAATTAAAATGAAAAATTTTAAATGTCTAAAAAATAAAAGAAAAAAAGAAAATATCCACAAAACCTTTGCTACAATGAGTCACCAAAAGTGGGATATGGCTGAAGAATCAGTGAACATAAACAGCATAAAATAAAGCAATACACTGTGTTTGTCATATAAGCTGATTTTTTTTTTAAAGCTTTTATTTATTTATTCATGAGAGACACAGAGAGAAAGAGGCAGAGACATAGGCAGAGGGAGAAGCAAGCTCCATGCAGGAAGCCCGATGTGGGACTCGATCCTGGAACTTCGGGATCACGCCCTGAGCCAAAGATAGACGACACTCAACCACTGAGCCACCCAGGTGTCCCAAGCTGATTTTTAAAAAAGATTTTATTTATTTATTTATTTATTTGGGAGGGTAGCACAAGTGGGAGGAGGGGCAGAGGGACAAGCAGACTCCCCGCTGAGCGCAGAACTCAATGTGGGGCTCTATCCCAGGACCCTGGAACATGACCTGAACCAAAGTCAGATGCGTAACCAACTGAGCAACCCAGGCGCCCCTGAATTTTTATTTTAAATTATATAATAGGGCAGCCCAGGTGGCTCAGCGGTTTAGCGCCGCCTTCATTCCGGGGCGTGATCCTGGAGACCTGGGATCGAGTCCCACGTCGGGCTCCCTGCATTGGGCCTGCTTCTCCCTCTGTGTCTCTCTCTCTCTCTCTCTCTCTCTCTGTGTCTCTATGAATAAATAAAATCTTAAAAAAAATAAATTATATAATAAATACTTATTATATAATTGCATATTTTATTATAACTGTATTATTGAGGGGCGCCTGGGTGGCTCAGTGGTTGAGTATCTATCTGCCTTCAGCTCAGGATGTGATCCTGGAGTTCTGGGATGAAGTCCCGCATCAGGCTCCCTCCATGGGGCCTGCTTCTTCCTCTGCCTATGTCTCTGCCTCTCTCTTTCTGTGTCTCTCATGAATAAATAAATGAAATCTTAAAAAAAAAAAAAAATCAACTGTATTATTGAAATTTTTATTATAAATTGTATTATAAAATTGAAAATATAAAAATTATATACATATTACAGAGGATCCATATTCCATAAAATTTACCTCCCCCGCCTTTAAAAATTTTTTTAAATTTATTTTTATTTATTCTCTAGAGACAGAGAGAGAGATAGGCAGTGGGAGAAGCAGGTTCCCTACAGGGAGCCCAATGTGGGACTCAATCCTAGGACCCCGGGTTCATACCCTAAGCTGAAGGCAGATGCTCAACCACTGAGCCACCTAGGCATCCCAAAATTTACTGTTTTAAAGTACACAATTCAGTGGTTTTTAGTATATCCACAATCATTAATTTCAGATCATTTCATCACTCCCAAAAGAAACCCTATTAGCAGTCACCCATTAGCAATCACTCCCTATCATCTCTCACCACAGCCCCTGGCAACCCCTATTTCCATGGATCTGTCTATCCTGGATATGTCATGTAAGTGGAATTATACAGTATGTGGCCTTTATGTCTGTCTTCCATGAAGAAAAACTCTAATAAAACATAAAAATGTAAACCGTAACAGGGGGCAGCCAATTACCAAAGAATCAAATAATTTCCCTGAATCTTAGTCTTTAGGTAAACTACTATAGTACGAATTAATTGTCATTATTTAAAAAAAAAAAAATTGAAGTATGTCTTAGTGTACTCAGTTTATAGTAACAGTAAAGAACATAACCCATTTAAAAATATTTATCTTTTCAATGGCTAAAATTTTGCTGAAATTTGAGGGATATTCAAGATATCCAGGATACATTCTCCATAGCCCTGTAGCTTAGGGTGTATTGCTATGATTTCGATTATAGTCAACCAGCATGTACAAAAGCATTACTTCCATGAAAAAAATTCATTCCAAATTCAATGTCGTTATTTTTTTTCTTAGTATCTCCAATGTATAAGGTATTATATAAAGATTTATAAGAAAACAGTCCCTGCAAAAAAAAAAGAAAAAAAAAAAAAAGAAAACAGTCTCTGCTTACAAGGTACTTGCAATATAGTGAAGGACTCAGACATGCAAATACTTAGAAATGCCAGAAATACTCTTCTTCACCAGCACTAGCATGAAATTATTTTCCACCTTGAGTAGGAATTGGGCTGGTTATGGCTGGGCTGCAGTAGCAGCTAAGAACAAGAGTTAGATACCCCCAAGTACAACTTGTTAAATTTTAACATTTGCAAATGACAATATACCTAAGTTATAGGTGCCCAAATAATGGGCGCTGAAAATAACCCCCTTAGTTTTTCCCTAGGTAATTTCTAGGTCAGATATATATAAATTGGAGGCTTTGTGTTTTATGTTGTGGGTGATCCCAAATGTAATTTCTACTTGTTAAAAATAAGGAGGATAAAATTACAACCGTAATACAAGAAAGAGTTTCAAATAACTTTTACCTTTTTATTTTTTATTTTTTTCAAGATTTTATTTTCAAGTAATCTCTACACCCAATTTACAATCCTGACATCAAGAGTCTCATGCTCCACCAACTGAGCCAGTCAGGCACTCCTACCTTTTTTACCTTTAAAATAAAGGGCTGTAACTCTTCTATATAGTGCCTCACTATATGTAATATTTTGTCTCAAACACAAGTCATTTTATGGACATATTTGATATTGGGAATGGGAAGTGGGGGGGGTGAGTTAGAATCACTTAAAAAATCAGCATTATAATAAAATAAAATATATCTTTCATATTATATACAAGAATAGAGCAAGGGAAAACTAGCAAACAAAATCATATAGGTACAAATCAGGTAGGAGAAAACTGTTTTGAAATGAAACATTTGAAATTTTGATCCATATCTAAAAAATACAGTCAAGACTATTTAACAAAAGAATTAATAAATTTACAAATTCAGATAATCCAGTTCCTGTAAATACACAAAAATTAGCAGTAAGTCTAAAAATTTTTAAATAGCCAAATAGGATACATACACACATACACACACACACACAACCAAACTAAAATTAGCATTCAGACTTACCGTAATAGGAGTTCTTTGGGAAGTTTTTTATTGATTACAGCTTCATCACTATTTGAGAACATCTGCAAAAACAAAATAATTTAGTATTACTCAACATTTTATTATGTTCAACTCAAAGCTTAGAGGCAGTCATCTAAAGAGAGACATAAATAAGTACAGTGATTATTATAAACCAAAGTCATATTTTTAGGGACTCTTTAGGCTAAAAAACATCTTTTTCAAAATATTTATTTGACACAGGAAGAGAATGAGAGAGCATAAGTGAGATGGGGAGCAAAGGGAGAGGGAGAAGCAGGCTCCCCTCTGAACTGGAAGCCTCGATGCGAGGCTCGATCCCAGGACCCTGAGATCATGACCTGAGCCGAAGGCAGAAAGTTTAACTGACTGAAGCACCCACATACCTCTAAAAAACATCTTTGAGACATTTAATTTGTTTTGTAGCTTTAGAAACAATCAATTACAATCAGAAGGATGACATTATGTGGCAGGTATTATGTTAAGTGCTTTTCAAGTACTAATGTACTGAATCTTCATATTATCGTTAATCTTCATTTTCTATGTAAGGAAACTGAATTGGAAAAGATTTATTTGCTTAAAAATTGTATCACTGCACAGTGACCATTTAAAAATGCCATTAAGTTAAGGTGATTCTCCAAATCTAAGTCACATTTACTTGTTCAAGGAGGTGCTCAGAAACCTAGGATAGGGAACATTCTGAGTTTTATATAATATGGAGAAAATTGGTAATGCTTCATAGCCATTACCATATGCAATCTTGATGTACACAAGTGATCATTTAACAAATTTTTAAAAAAGATTTTATTTATTTATTCATGACAGACACAGAGAGAGAGGGAGGCAGAGACACAGGCAGAGGGAGAAGCAGGCTCCATGCAGGGAGCCTGACATGGGACTCGATCCCAGGTCTCCAGGATCATACCCCAGGCTGACGGCGGCGCCAAACTGCTGGGCCATCGTGGCTGCCCTTCATCATTTAACAAATTAATCAAATAACCCATAATGGATATTTTTATTTATTATTTATTATTTTTATTTTTTTTTAAATTTCATTTTTTATTTACTCATGAGAGATACAGAGTGAGAGAGAGGCAGAGACACAGGCAGAGGAAGAAGCAGGCTTCATGCAGGGAGCCCCACGTGGGACTCGATCCCCAGTCTCCAGGATCACGCCCCGGGCTGCAGGTGGCGCTAAACCGCTGCACCACTGGGGCTGCCCCATAATGGATATTTTTAAATAGTCATCCTTTGTCCCACAGAGGAGATCACGACTATAAAGCTTGTGTAGTTAAGCTACATAAAAAAACAAATACCTATACTTAATAAAAAGCAGAGTAAAAACAGCAAACATACATGTCACTGAAGCTGAGGAAAATATGCTCGGTCCCTGATATTAAGTATTACAAGAGATACCTCTTGACTTCATGCAATGAAATTTACTGAACACCCTCTCAAATCAGGCACTCTTATAGGCAGTGAGATACAAACAGGAGATGTTTCTTTATATTTCAGGAACTCTTGTTCTACAATGAACACACATAAGTAAATATTAAGTATTAGAAATAAATCACAAGAGGTATACAAGAGCAAGGCAAGAAATAACTAATTCTGCCCACAGGTGACATCTAAACTGGGTCTTAAAGGAAGGCCAGAAACTAATAAACTAGGAAAAATGGGGAAGGTAGTATGTATAAAATCATGGAGTCATATATGAAGGCCTTAGCATTTCACGATTCAAAGTAGAAAAAGTAATGGAAGGGAAGTAAAGAGGTAGGAAAGTAGTGGAGAGAATGTACCTCCCCCCTCAATCTCAGACATTCAAAGAGTAATTACGATAAATATTTTCTGATAACTATAACAACATACCTTCCAGCTAAATGGAAAGCTCTGTGAAGGCAGGGACTGTGGCTTTTATGTTTGCCATCATATTTCCAGGATTGAGCACAGGGCCACACACATGCTAGGAACTCAACCAATTTAACTGTTAAGTGGATGGAGGGGGGGGGGGTGCTCATGAAGGAAACTTGTATATCAGGCTAGAGATTTGAAATAATCCTGTAGAGAAGAGACACCTTAAGAAATTAAACTCCAGATTGGTGGCAAAGACATAAACTAAGAATATACTGAAATTATAGTTCAAGTAAAAAATGACGCAGGTCTCTGTGAGATTATAGGGGTGGTGAAAATTTAAAAAAAAGAAATTGGAGAAAAGGAAGATTTTTGAAGAAGCAAATGGACTTGATGATGGAAAGTGCAACTATCAGGTTTCAGTGCAACAGAAAATCTTATAATAATAAAAGTAATGCTGTTGACTGACAATGACATATTTTAGTAAAGTATATGACATCAAAGAATAATCTGCTTTCCTATAATTTCTACTCATTAGTGGAAGCTATTAAAAATCATACCCTTCTTCTATAAGGCAGTCTTTCAAAATGAAGCCATCATATTTCCTCCTAAACAAGCTTAAGTTTTTCTCAAATTATATGGTTTCTAAGATGCTACATTATAATGATCATTACTCTCTGGGTACACTTAAAGAAAATAATGCATTGTAACCCATTTAAAAAGCCAAATAATCAAGGGTTGATGACATAAATAACAATGTCTTGTAAATAAAGTATCAAAAATGGAAACCTGGAAGATTTTCAGAGTTAGATAGCACATAACATTTATCTTAAGCTTAAGATCTTTGGGGGGAAAAGTTTTTAAGTACCAAACAGACTCCTCAATCTACTAGACTCTGCCCCACTAAAATTCACAAAAGGACAATCATTTATATACTAAAAATGCTAACCTCCTTATCTCATGTACTCAAACTATTTTTTAAAAAGATTTTATTTATTTATCCATAAGAGACACAGAGAGAAAGAGGCAGAGACATAGGCAGAGGGGAAGCAGGCTCCATGCAGGAAGCCTGATGTGGAACTCAATCCTGGAACTCCAGGATCATGCCCTGAGCCAAAGGCAGATGAGCCACGCAGGCATCCCTCAAACTATTTTTTTAAGTGCTACACATCTCACCTAGTAAGGCACTTTGTTCACTTGAATATACACAGTAACTAAACTGATTAAAGATATAAACCTGCCATAGGTCATTCATATGCCTTCTAAACTCTATATATAAAAAGGAACAAAAATCACACCCAATAATTAATTTCTTTCCTCACATCAGTCCACATAGACTGAATGGTCTTGTCCCCTTCATGTGGGAGCATGAAGGTAAGTGAAGGGAAAAAGGAACAACGTCCCAGGGGGATTTGGGAAACACCAAGCTAACAGGACATCTGTTCAGATTTACATATCCCTCCTCTTCCTTCTGCACATTTATAGTCTACTCCAAAGTCCCAAGAAAGGATAAGATCAATGGTTCACAACCTGTGGTTATCTGACCAGTAGCATCAGTATCAAGTGTGACTTCATTAGAAATGCAAATTCTTGGGCTGTACCCAGACCTATAGTATCAGAAATGAGGTGGGGAGGAGGTGGAAAGAAAGAATGGCAATCCATATTTTAACAAGTCGTTCAGGGACGCCTGGGTGGCTCAGCGGTTAAGTGACTGTCTTCGGCTTGGGGCATGATTCTGGAGTCCCAGGACTGAGTCCCACATCAGGCTCCCTGCATGGAGACTGCTTCTCCCTCTGCCTGTGTCTCTGATTTTCTCTGTGTCTCTCATGAATAAATAAATAAAATCTTAAAAAAAAAAAAAAAGTAGCCCTTCAGGTGACACCACTGCTTCCTAAAGTTTCAGAACCAATGGACCAGATGAGGCAGATTGTGAATCTCATAATTTAAGAAATTACAGTTCTAGGAAGTCCGACTCTTGGGATGCCTGGATGGCTCAGTCGTTGGGCGCCTCCCTTCGGCCCAGAGCATGATCCTGGAGTCCCAGGATTGAGTCCCGCATCAGGCTCCCCACATGGAGCCTGCTTCTCCCTCTGCCTATGTCTCTGCCTCTCTGTGTCTCTCATGAATAAATAAAGTCTTGAAAAAAAATAACAAAAAACAAACAAAAAATCTGACTCTTGATTTCAGCTCAGGTGTTGATCTCAGGGTCATGACTAGAGCCCCATTTTGGGTTCCATGTTGGATATACAGCCTACTTAAAAAAAAAAAAAGAAAAAGAAAAAGAAATGTGTGGGCAGCCCGGGTGGCTCAGCGGTTTGGCGCCTACCTTTGGCCCAGGGTGTGATCCTGGAAACCCAGGATCGAGTCCCACATCAGGCTCCCTGTGTGCAGCCTGCTTCTCCCTCTGCCTGTGTCTCTGCCTCTCTCTCTCTCTCTGTGTCTCTCTCATGAATAAATAAAGAAAATCCTTAAAAAAAAAAAAAGAAAGAAAGAAAAAGAAATTACAGTTCTAAGAAATAATCCGAATATTTCATTATTTGGAGTGACATAACAATGGAGCTTAGAAAATAATCCTAGAGGTAGACACAATAATTTTAAATATTTTCTAGGAAGCCCATATGGCTTCTGCCTCAGTTCATGGCATTGCTGGTAAAATAAACGTTTCACAGAAGCAATAGAATATGTTTTAGGTATTCTACTATTTCAGCTGAATCAAACTTTGGTTTCTCATGCAAAATATAAAGGTTGCCAAAACCGGTTAGGTCCAGGATATGATGAATTGCAACAAATTTGTCAAAGATTTTGGATATAATTGTTGTAGAGGAAGTTGACTATCCAAACATCTGACATTCTTAGGTAATCTGGTTTTATATTAACAGGAATATATAATTTCATTATGTATATTTATAATCTATCTACATTACAAGGACAGGGTAATGGGTAAAACATGAGAGCAACTAGGTTGTTCTCTATTAATTGTTTCAAGGTAGGACATCATCCTCTGAACAAGCAAATAGATATTGCAACAGTATTTATCTAGGATAAGACATTCTTAAATATTCAGGCTTTAAAAAATCTAATTGACGTGTCTTGTTATACACTAGCATTTACTGCTGCTTTGTATAAAACTATAATTGTTTTTATTTTTTGCATTCATTAAAAATTTTTTAAATTCAAGCACAACAGCGTTTTATTATTTTTAGGTGTACAGTACAATGATTAAATATTTCTGTACATTACTCAGTGTTCATAACGATAAATGTACTTTTTTCTCCCTTATCTCTTACCAAGTTTTTCTTTTTTTAAGATTTTATTTATTTTTTAATGAGAGACAGAGAGAGAGAGAGAGAGGCAGAGACACAGAGGAGAAGCAGGCTCCATGCAGGAGGCCCGAAGAGGACTCGATCCCCGGATGCCAGGATCACGCCCTGGCCAAAGCGAGGCGCCAAACTGCTGAACCACCCAGGGATTTCCCCCCCACCACCACCAAATTTTATTGGTGAGCAAAGTACATAAATGTGGGATACACATTTCAGTTCTCTGAAGGTATATTCTTAATTTTTCTTTTTTAAAATTTAATTAACTAGCATATAGTGTGTTATTGGCTTCTACAATTATAATTGTTTTCTATAAATTATATAACTAAGAAATGTAATGGAGTAATGGCACGTAGGTTTAACAAAGGAAATAGCAAAGAATGTACTTGCTCAACAGCGACCCCTGCTGGTTGAATTAGAGTATAGTTCCTGACTTAAAAAATTAAAAGATCTCTTTCAGCTTTATAGAACACAAAATTTAGTGAGTACTTTGGTAGAGAATATTAGTTATCCATTCTCCTAGTGTAACAGAATTCCCAACATTTAGTTAGCACATGGCTGTATGTAAAGACAACTTTATTTCTCCTGCAGCTATATAAAGCCAAGTCACTGAGTTCTGGCCAATGGGTTAGAAGAGAAAATTATGTGTGCGATTTCATAAGTGTCATTTAAAAAATTTTTTTTAATTTATTCATGAGAGACACACACAGAGAGAGAAGAGACACAGTCAGAGGGAGAAGCAGGCTCCATGCAGGAAGCCTGATGTGGGACTCAATCCCAGGACCCCAGGATCACGCCCTGAGCCAAAGGCAGACACTCAACCACTGAGCCAGCCAGGGGCCATATTAAATTTCTTGTTAAAGAAAAGCTGTAATTACTAGGTTTTCACCATCATGCAATTTTATCTGTATATATATCATATTTTTTAAACAGCTTTAAATGGTATAATTCACTAACCATAAAATTCACTGGTTTTAAGTGTACATTCAATAATTTTTAGTAAACCTGTAAGGCTGTACAACCATCACTTCATTTTTAAATTTTCATCACCCCAAAAATATCCTTCATGCCTGTTTGCTATCCATCCATTTGCTTATACCCAACCTTAAGCAACCACTAATTGCCTTTCTTTTTGTACAGATTTTCCTTTTCTGGACATTAAAAAAAATGGAAACATAAAACATGTCATCTTTTATATCTGGCTTCCTTTATTCTGCATATTTTAAAAACTCATCATGTTGTAGCATGCACCAGTCATTCCTTTTATACTGTTGAATAGTATTCCAGTTTATGAAATGCCATATTTTGTTTATTCATTCCCAGCTGGCAAGCATCTAGATTGCTATATTTTTTTTACTATCATGAATAATGCTTCTATAATTATTCTAAATAAGTCTTGGTTGAAATAAGTTTTCAGTTCTTTTTTTTTTTTTTAAAGATTTATTTATTCATGAGAGACACAGAGAGAGGAAGAGACATAGGCAGAAGGAGAAGCAGGCTCCTCGCAGAGAGCATGATGTGTGACTTGATCCTGGATCCTGGGATCAGGCCCTGAGCCAAAGGCAGACACTTAACCACTGAGCCACCCAGGCATCCCAGGTTTTCATTTCTTTTTTTTTTTTTTTTTTTAAAGATTTTATTTATTTATTCATAGAGACACAGAGAGAGAGGCAGAGACACAGGCAGAGGGAGAAGCAGGCTCCATGCAGGGAGCCCCATGTGGAACTCAATTCAGGGTCTCCAGGATCATGCCCTGGGCTGCAGGCGGCGCTAAACCGCTGCGCCACCGGGGCTGCCCCCAGGTTTTCATTTCTTATGTACAGAATCTAAGATAGAGAATTGCTGGGTTGTGTTATAGGTTGTTTATTTTACACTTTTTTTTTTTGTTATTTAAAAAAGATTTTATTTATTTATTTGAGCGAGAGCGCATGTGCACATGTGTGGCAGAAAGAGGCAAGAGGGAGTGGGAGAGAGAATCTCCAGCAGACTCCCTGCTGACAGTGGAGATGCTGACCTCAGTCTCAAGATCCTGAGATCATGACCCCAGGCGAAACCATGAGTCAGACACTTAACCAACCTAGCCACGCAGAAGCCCCAAGATTTTTTTTAAGTAAATTCTACATCCAACATAGGGCTCGAACTCACAACCCTGAGATCAAGAGTTGTGTGATCTACCAACTGGGCCAGTCAAGCACCTCAGTTTATTTTAAACTTTCAAAGAAACCAATAAATTGTTTTCCATTTTCCATTCCCACCAGCAATGTATGAGAGTTCCAGTGTGTCCATATTTTACCATCACTTGTTGTTGTCTAGCTGTTTAACTTTGGCCAATTGGTATACCATGGTTTCAATTTGCTTTTCTGTAATTACTAATGTTAGTGAGCACCTTTTAATGTTAGTCAAATGACTTCTTTGGTGAAATATGTATTCAAATCACTTGTCCATTTATGTGGGTTGTCTTCTTACCATTGAGATTTAGCAGTTCTTTATATATTCAAGGACTTTGAATATATATACAGACCCATCATGGACTATATGATCTGCAAATATTTTCTCCCATTCTGTGGGTTGTGTCTTCTACTTCTTGATGGTATCTTTTGAAGGACAAATGTTTTTAATTTTGATAAAGTTCAATTCACCTTTAAAAAAATCAATCATGCTTTTGATGTTACATACATGTAATCCCTACTTTTTGAAAGTCTGTGTTATGCCACTTTCCTTTTTTTTTTTTAAAGATTTTATTTATTTATTCATGAGACACACAGAGAGAGAGAGGCAGAGACACAGGCAGAGGGAGATGTACGCTCCGTGCAGGGAGCCCGACGCGGCACTCGATCCCAGGACTCCAGGATCACGCCCTGGGCCAAAGGCAGGTGCTAAACCGCTGAGCCACCCAGGAATCCCCTAATACACTGGTACTGTTTTTTAACTGAAAACCAAATGATATCTGAAGAGGATTTTCACTTTTATGAAAAAAGGTAAGAAGCAAAAATAGTGTTCAGGGTTTTACAAGTGAGCCATTAGAGAGGCAGAGTAAACCGAGAGCAGTGAGAGTAGCACTACCAAGCTCCCTTCCCATGAACCATGCTCAGCATCTCAGTATCAAGCTACCACAGCTTTTAATTGTGTCTGTGAGCATTTGTGCTTTATCTTGATTTATTTTGTGGATCTATCAGCAAGATGTATCCCAAGGTATAAGGAAAGCTGAAGAGACATTACTTTTTGGTTCTAGGAATGCTCAAGAAAAATTTTTTTAAAAGATTACTTCTTATAGAGAGATCAAGCAGAGTAAGAAAGAGCACAAGCAGGGGGAGAGAGAAGCTGACTCCCCACTGAGCAGGGAGCCTGACCAGGACCCTGGGATCATGACCTGAGCCAAAGGCAGACGCTTAACCAACTGAGCCACCCAGGTAGGTGCACCTCAAGTTTCCATATAGATTAACAGAACCGCTTCTTCGCTTTGCACCATTTCAGCTTACAAAGTTTCACAGGGATGCTCTACTTTCAGATAGCAGGGGAAAACCTGTATATGAATCTGTCTAACCAATGGTCATAAAGCTTATCTGCTATGTTTCATTCCAGAAGTTTTATAGCTTTAGTTCTTACATTTAAGTATATGATCCATTTTGAGTTATTTTTCATACATATGGTTGGAAGTAAAGACCAAAGTTCATCTTCTACCCTGCAGATATCCAATTGTTTCAATACCATTTGTTTAAAAGACTATTCTTTTCCCACTGAATTGCCGCTATTGAAACCTTTATCAAAAATCAACTGGCCACAAAAAAAAAAAAAAATCAACTGGCCACAAATGTAAACATTTATTCTTAGATTCTCAATACTGTTCCATTACTTCGTAGGTCTATCTTTATGCCAATAACTGTCTTGATTACCATAGCTTAATGTTATTTTGAAATCAGTAAGTGAACTCCTCTGTGTTCATTTTGCAGCATTTCCATATAAATTTTATTATTTTTAAAAAGATTTCATTTATTCACAAAGACAGAGAGAGAGAGAGAGAGAGAGAGAGGCAGAGACACAGGCAGAGGGAGAAGCAGGCACCACACAGGGAGCCCGACGTGGGACTCGATCCTGGGTCTCCAGGATCACACCCTGGGCTGCAGGCAGCGCTAAACCGCCGTGCCACCGGGGCTGCCCCCATATAAATTTTAGAACCACCTTGCCAATTTCTACAAAAAAGCCTGCTGGGGCAGCCCAGGTGGCTCGGCGGTTTAGCACCACCTTCAGCCCAGGGCGTGATCCTAGAGACCCAGGACCGAGTCCCACATCGAGCTCCCTACATGGAGCCTGCTTTGCCCTCTGCCCGTGTCTCTGCCTCTCTCTCTCTGTCTCTCATGAATAAATAAATAAAATCTTAAAAAGAAAAAAAAAGCCTGCTGAGATTTTGAGAGATTGCATTGATTCCATAGATCAATTTGGAGAAAACTGCCATCTTAATATTGGGTCTTCCAAACCATGAACTTGGAATTTCTAATTATCTTTTAGGTCTTCTTTAATTTCTCTTGGCAATGTTTCATAATTTTCAGTGTATAAGTCTTATTTTTCCCCAAGTATTTTATTATTTTTAATACTATGAATCAAAATGAATTTTTTAAGATTTGAGAAAGAGAGCGCGTGCTCAAACCAAGGAGAGCACAAGCAGGGGGAGAGGCAGAGGGAGAGGAAGAGAATCTCACGCAGATGAGTGCAATCCCATGCCCCTAAGATCATGACCTGAGCCGAAACCAATAGTTTGACACTTTAACTGAGCTATCTAGGTGCCCCAAACTGAATTCTTAATTTTATTCTAGATGGTTCAAGGCTAGTACATATGTAGTATATCTTCTATTCATTTATGTTCAACCTATCTGTGACTTTGAATTTAAAGTGTGCCTCTTCTACACAGCATAAAGTTGAATCTTGTTTTTTAAAAAAATCTAGTCTGACAATCTATGCCTTTTAAGTATACAAGTCATTCACATTCTATTGTAATTATTTAGTGGGATATGTCTCATTTTGCTGTTTGTTTTATGTATGTCTCATGTCTTTTTTTTTTTAAGATTATTTATTTATTTATTCATGAGAGATACAGAGACATAGGCAGAGGGAGAAGCAGGCTCCAAGCAGGGAGCCCGAAGTGGGACCCGATCCTGGGACTCCAGGATCATGCCCTGAGCCAAAGGCAGATAGATGCTCAACCGCTGAGCCACCCAGGCGTCCCTTGTCTCATGTCTTTTGTTCTTCTTTTACTATCTTCTTTTAAGTTGGTATTCTCTAGTGTATCACTGTAATTTTTTTGTTTAAAAAAATATCACAATCTATTTTAGATTAGTACTAAACCTGGTAACATATAAAAACTTTGCTCCAAAAGAAATCTATTTCCCCCCTCCTCCTTTTTGCTATTATCATGCTGCATATGTATCTTTTTTTAAAGACTCATTTTGGAGACAGCGAGTGAGAGAGAGAGGAGAGAGAACGCATGTACACATGCACGGAGAGGCTGAGAGAAAAGGAAAGAGAAACCAGCAGACTCTGCTGAGCTCAGAGCCTGATGCAGAGCTTGATCTCATGACCTGAGCCAAAACCAAGAGTCGGACAAACGCTTAACTGACTGTGCCGGCCAGGGGCCCACTATATATCTTAAAAGCCCAATGATTAAAAAAAAAAAAAAAAAGCCCAATGATAGAGTTTTATGATTGTGTCACACAAGTGTCTTTGAATTCAGTTGAACTAATATAAGAGAAAAATTTATTTATAGCCTTCAATATTTACTCTGGTAATTAACTTTTACAGTGCTTTTCCTTCAAGTTACCATTTGGAACTGTATCCTTTCAGGTTGAAGGACTGCCTTTAGGATTTCATGTAAAGCTGTATTTCATGTCTACTAACAACAAATTCTCTGTGTTTGCTATTCTGGGAATGTCTCTATTTTGCCTGTATTTTTCAGTAATAGCTTTGCTGGATATAGAATTCACTTAAATTATTTTTGAAGGGAAATTCACATAAAATGTACCATTTTAAGGTACAATTCAATGGCATTTAGTATCTGCAATGTTATGCAAACTGCCACATCTACTTCAAAGTTCTTGTTCCCCTAGAAGACTCAGTCTTCCTTAAGTAATCATTCCCAAGACCTACCACCCCATATCCTCCCATTCACAGATTTAGCCAACTGTTATTCTCCTTTCTGTCACTGCAGGTTCCCCTATTCTGGATATCTCACATAAACAGAATCATTCAATGTGACCGTTTATGTTTGGCTTATTTCATTTTTTATAACATTTTTGAGGTTTATCTATATAGTACCATACGTCAGTAATCCATTCCATTTTGACTGAATAATCTTCTGTTGTATGGATATACCAAATGTTGTTTATCCATTCATCTGTTAATGGACACTTGGATTGCTTCTACATTTGCCCATTGTGAATATTGCTTCTATAAACATTATTTGTGCACAAATACTTTTATGAATTTTTTAAAAAGATTTTATTTATTCATGAGAGACAGAAGAGAGGCAGAGACATAGGCAGAGGGAGAAGCAGACTCCCTGCAGGCAGCCTGATGTGGAACTCAATCCCAGAACCCCAGGATCACACCCCGAGCCAAAGGCAGACCAACCTCTGAGTCACCCAGGCGTCTCTGAATATTTGTTTTCAATTCTTTTGGTATCTAAACATCTATGAGTGGAATTTCTGGATTGTACGGTACTTCTAACTTTTTAAGGAACTACCAAAGTGCTTTCCACAGTAACTAACTGCACCAATTTACATTGCTACCAACAAGGTAAAAGTTTCCAATTTCTTTTTTTTTTTTTTAATTTATTTATGATAGTCACACAGAGAGAGAGAGAGACAGAGACATAGGCAGAGGGAGAAGAGGGCTCCATGTACCGGGAGCCCGACGTGGGATTCGATCCCGGGTCTCCAGGATCGCGCCCTGGGCCAAAGGCAGGCGCCAAACCGCTGCGCCACGCAGGGATCCCCCAATTTCTCCACATCAGGGGCACTTGGGCGGCAAAATCAGTGAGAAGCCTGTGACTCTTGATCTCGGGCTCATGAGTTTGAGCCCCACGCTGGGTGGAGTTTACTTAAAAAGAAACACAAATTTCTCCACATCATAGCTAATACTTATTTTCCCATTTTTGCTATTTTTAATTATACTCATCCTAGTGGGTATAAAGTGCTATTTCATTAGTTTTGATTTGCCTTTCTCTAAGGGCTAATGATTTTTATTTAGGGCTAATGATTTTGAGCATATTTTCATATGTGTTGGCCTTTCATATATCTTCTTCAAGGAAATGTCTGTTCAAGTCCTTTGACTTTTGTAAAAAAAACTGGGTTGTTTCATTGTAATGGCTTTGTAAGGGTTCTTTATATTCTGGATATAAATATATCTGTTCTCAGGTATGGTTTACAAATAATTTCTCTCATTCTTCAGGATTTTTCAGTTTCTTGAGTGTCCTTTGATGTGAATATAAAATTATTTTTTTTTAAAAAGATTTTATTTATTTATTTATTTATGGGGGGGTGTAGGCAGAGACACAGGCAAAGGGAGAAGCTGGCTCCATGCAGGGAGCCAATGTGGGACTCAATCCCGGGACTCCAGGATCATGCCCTGGGCATGAAGGCAGGTGTTAAACCACTGAGCCATCTGGGGATCCCCTGAATATAAAATTCTTTTTTTTCTTTAAAGATTTTTATTTATTTATTCATGACAGACGCACAGAGAGAGAGAGGCAGAGACACAGGCAGAGGGAGAAGCAGGGAGCCTGATGTGTGACTTGATCTCAGGACTCCAGGATCGCGCTCTGGGCCAAAGGCAGGCACTAAACCGCTGAGCCACCCAGGGATCCCCTGAATATAAAATTCTTAATAATTTTTACTCTCTATACTTTGACTTGTTACCCAACTGCTTTCTTGCTTCCATGGCTTCTGGTGAAAAGTCAGCTGCTATTCATATCACTGTTCCCTCACATACACCATGAATTTTTACTTCCCAGATTTTTTCTTTGTATCTTGATTTAAACAGTTCAATTCAAGTGTTACCAGGTGTAGATTTCTTTGTATTAGTCCTACTCACTCAGATTTTTGGATGTGTAGATACATGCTTTTCATCAAATTTGGGAAATTTTCAGCTATTATTTCTTCAAATATTTTTTTCCAACTCTCTCATCTCCCGTCTCCAACTATATGTATTGTTGGTACAGCTGATGTCCCATAATTCCTGAGGTTCCGTTCATTTTGTTTCATTCTTTTCTTCAAGTTGGATCATTTTTTTAAAAAAATTTTTTAAATTTATTTTTATGATAGAGAGAGAGAGGGAGAGGCAGAGACATAGGCAGAGGGAGAAGCAGGCTCCATGCACTGGGAGCCCGACGTGGGATTCGATCCGGGGTCTCCAGGATCGCACCCTGGGCCAAAGGCAGGCGCTAAACCGCTGCGCCACCCAGGGATCCCAGTTGGATCATTTCTACTGCTCTGTCTTTAAATTCATGGATTCTCATTCTGTGTGATCTCCAATTTGATTTTGAGTTCCTCCACTAGTAATTTTTTCAGTTATTCTACTTTTCAACTTCAGAATTTCCATTTGATTTTTTTATAATTTTATTTCTTTATTGACATTGTCTATTTGAGTCACTGTCATCATACTCTCCTTTAATTACTTAAATCTGATTTCCTCTAATCTTTTTTAAAAGTAGGCTCCAAGACCAGTATGGAGTTCAACACAGGGCTTCAACTCATGATCTTAAAATTAAGACCTGAGCTGAGACCAAGAGTCAGATGCTTAACCAAGCCATCCAGGCATTGCTCCTTTAGTCTTTAAACATGTTTATATTAGCTGCTTTGAAAGTGATAATTAGTCTCTTTTAGCTGCTTGTGATAAAATATGGTAAGAAATACACTACAGAAAGAACTGTTTAGGGGCACCTGGGTGGCTCAGCGGTTGAGCATCTGCCTTTTGCTCAGGTCCTGATCCCAGGATCCTGGGATTGAGTCCTACATCAGGCTCCTTATGGGGAGCCTGCTTCTCCCTCTGCCTATGTCTCTTTCTGTGTGTGTGTGTGTGTGTCTCTCATAAATAAATAAAATCTTAAAAAAGAAAAAAAGAAAGAAAGAACTGTTTAGTTTTCAAGAAAAAATATTAGAAGACATATAGAGGGCCTAGATCTTACTATACTGGAAAATAAAACTATTTCTCATCTTCTGTCTCTCAAGCCATAAGATTCTCAAAATAAGAACTATCTACAGGGTAAATACCAGATAAAATAATGTGGCTGTTAAGTTGCTTTGAGAAACCTCAGAAAATCTTAAAGCCATGCCTAGTTGACTCTCTTAATTAGACAAGAATTCCTCTAAGAAACTTAAGGGAATTATGTCACAACAGCCTGACACAACCAAACTAGAGAGAGGCCTGTCTTAAAATGAGTTATAATACAGCTTTTGGGATGGAGAATAACAAATCAGATTCATAGAAAAATCCTAGAAATTTTATTATTTATTTTTTTAAGATTTTATTTATTTTAGAAAGTGTGTGCATGAGTGAGGGGAGGAGAAGGAGAGGGACAAGCAGACTCTGCGCTGAGCATGTAGCCCAAAACAGGGATCCATCTTACGACTGATCTGAGACCATGACCCAAGCCAAAACCAAGAGTCAGATGCCCAACCAACTGAGCCACCCAGGTGTCCCAAAAATTCTAGAAATTTTAAAGGAAGATGTTCCAGCTGGATTAAAAGGGACAGAGGTTTTTCAAAAAAGAAGAGCAGCCTCTGGGAATCCAAATTTCTCTAGGAAGGAAGTACACTAAGAAAGATATTTAGCTTCATAAGACATTACTAAGTAGAAGGAGAGACCTCTCAGAAAGCAGCATTAATAGCCCAGAATGTGGTACCAAGAATCACAGAGAAAAACAGATTCAGGAACCATTCCCAGGAAGCAGAATTGGGCCCAAGTCCAGCCACATTTCCTGCTTCTGGAGTAGATGACCCTGACATGTGCCCATCTAGATTTTAGAACTGATGGGAACCAACAACTGCTATGTGCCTCCTGTTAGCTCCCCATTATTATTATTATTATTATTATTTTTTTTTTTTTTTAGGGAGAATGTCTATTGCCATTATTCTATCCCTGTGACAACAATGTATATTGTGTGCATGGTGTAAATGACTTTTCTTTTTAGTTCATAGGTCTCTGGATCAAGGGGAACTGCACATGAGGACCACTGGGAGCAGATATTTTGCATGTGATAAGAATGTGAATCACTGGAGTCAAAGTGGAAACCATGGTAGAAACTCATAATCACAGCTTTCTTTTTTTTTTTCTTTTTTTTAGATTTTATTTATTTATTATTCATGAGACACACACACACACACACAGAGAGAGAGAGAGAGAGAGAGAGGCAGAGACACTGACAGAGGGAGAAGCAGGCTCCATGCAGGGAGCCCAACATGGGACTTGATCCCAGGTCTCTGGGATCACACCCCAGGCCGAAGGTGGCACTAAACCGCTGAGCTACCTGGGCTGCCCATAATGACACCTTTCAATAAATCTTAACTCCTTCTGGCAATGACCTTTTGCAATGGGATTTTGCTATACCTCTCTTCATAAGGTAGTCTGGTTTCCCACCCTCTGCATCTGAGTTGACATGGTGACTTAATTTTACCAAAACAATGTGATGGAAGTAACACTGTATGATTCCCAAGGTTGAGCCTTACAAAACACTGAAGCTTTATCCTCTTGAAACACTCATGCCACCATGTAAGAAAAAGTCCAGGCTAGGTTTCCGAATGATGATATACCATGTGGAAAAATAAGTACCAGCTGACAGTGATACCCAGGCGTCCGACTGTGAGGCTCTTAGACACTCATGCCCCAGTCAAGCCACCATATAGCTGCAGTCTCATAAATAACTTTTTCAGCAACCAGCAGAAGTCCTGCCAAGCTGAATAATTGTTTTAATTTTAGAGTGGTTGATAACAGCAAAAGCTACAAAAACAGGCTCTTTAATGTTTACAACTCATGATCATAGATGAGGGTAAAACTTGAGACATACAAAGGTAGTCCAACACAGACCAAATATTTTGGTGAGAGGAAAATTTTAGGGAGAGATTAGGAATGAAATTTCAGGGGGTGGCTGGGTGGCTCTGTCTGTTGAGCATCTGACTCTTGGTTTTGGCTCAGGTTATAATCTTATGGTCGTGGATTGAGACCCACATCAGGCTCTGTGCTGAGCACAGAGTCTGCTTCAGATCCTCTCTGTCCCTGCCACTCACTCTCTCTCTCAAATAAATAAATAAATGGTTTTAAAAAAATGAAATTTGAAGCTGGTTCAGTCAGTAGAGCATGCAACTCCTGATCTTGGACTCGAGTTCAAGCTCCATGTTGGGAGCAGAGATTACTTAAAAATAAACATATTTAAAAAAATAATAAAGAACTCTTCCTCTACTTAAAAAAAAAAAGAATTTTCATAAAGAAATCCAGAGTTAAAGCTACATAAAATTTTCTCTTCACTATTTTTTTCCTATAAGTAATTTTTACTGATTATGCCATTTCTTCATTCAACTACCACCAGATGTTTTTCCGACTGGCTTTCTTTCCAGAACCTAAGAGGAAAAACATTTTTGTATGGCTAAATAAACCTAAAATAAAATAAGTTTACAATCCTTCCGCCTAACATCTCATCCCTATTAGGAATATAATTGCATTTTAAATGAAAACTACTGTCAGTGCATTACCATGTCATGAGTAAATTTATCATAAGAAAGAAATTCCTAGATTAAAAATACTAAGGAAGGGATACACTTAGAAAACAGACACATTACTTAATAGGTCAAACTTTCTGCTTTGGATACCTTTTAATATCTGACTCAACATTCTGAGCTTTCTTTTATCCTGATTTCTATCCTAATTACTAACCAAAATCTATATCCACTAACAATTCATTGCTCTCAGTATAAAATAAGTAGGCACCTTTATTCTGTTTTCTGTTGATTATTACTTTCACTTACTCAGTTTTAACTATCCCAAGCAACATTTTTGAGCCCTGAGGACTCCATGAATTTTGATGACCCACTGGGTAGGACTGGAAATCATTTTGGATGCTGCTCAATCCAGGAAATCTTCCATGTCCTACTGAAAACTTTTTTTTTTTTTTTTTTGAGGTTATAAAGTAAAAGGAAAGAACTAAAAACTCAAAGTAGCAATATAATTACTTGTCCTTCACTCCCCTCCTCCTTCACTTTCCCTAGCACCGCCTCATCTCTGTAAACACTGAAAAACTAAGAGCAGGGCAGCCCCGGTGGCTCAGCGGTTTAGTGCTGCCTTCAGTCCGGGGCCTGATCCTGGAGACCCTGGATCAACTCCCACGTCAGACTCCCTGCATGGGATGGGGCCTGCTTCTCCCTCTGCCTGTGTCTCTGCCTCTCTTTCTATCTCTTATGAATAAATAAATAAATATCTTTAAAAAAATAAAAACAAATAAAAAAATAAAACACTAAGAGCAGATACAGCCGGCAATAATGGGATTTGACTCAGGATTAGCAAATATTTACCTCTAATCTTGTATTCCAATGCCCAGGGGTTGGTAAATCAAGGGAAAGTAGAGTTTGATTTCCTCATTTACAAATTCTAGTCAATGTGCCAGAAACTGAAAACTGGCAGAAGCTGTGGAATTTTCCAAGACATATGTCAGATAGTAATTTTACAATTCACTCACAAACACACATTCTAAATCATCTTACTGTTATGGAAATATTTCCAAAGCAGTATTTTAACATAGCCATGGTATTTATTTGTAGAAAAAGCATTCCCTTGTTTTAGGTAACATAAGAAACAAATAAAGTACACAGCATCCTAGATATCCTGACTGCATGTCAGAAACTATATTTAAATTTAAAAGGAACCAAGAGAAACAATGCTAAATTAGAACAAAGACTCTTTAAAGCAGAAGTGAAGAAATAACTTTGTAAGAAAATCATTAAGGGAAAGTGATACCAAGTTAATAGACCAAAGAAATCTATTAGACTTCCTACGCCGTGATATGAGTAAGACAATGGTGCTATTATGAACATGACAACTAAACAAAGAATGCATGATACAGCTAGATATTTGGCTAGAATTAATTAACTGATAAATATCTGGAAAGAGGTCTCTACAATATGCCATATAATTTCACTGAATTTTTATATTAAAAGAGTAAAAAAAATGAAAAAAAAAAAACAATGAAGACAAAGGGCTTTGGAAAAACAGCAGAGTCCTCCTTATCCCTACATCCTACAGAATCTTCTAGTAGGTTCTGGTATTTGCCTTTCTTTTTCTAAATATGCTTGACTTGTCAAATTTAGATATTATTTACTGACACCCTTCTGTGAAATACAAGTATTTAGCTTCAGCATCTTAACCCCCCATCCTCCACATCCCATGTAATTTTTTCAGTCTTTGTTTAAATCAAGAGGAATTATGAAAGGATTGGAGAGATACTAGTCAGTACTCAGTCAAGTAGAACAGTTAAGATCATGCACTTCTTCTCTACAAATCAATGACTACCTCATTTTTTTTCGTTTTCTATGTATTTTTAGCTTTCACTCAAAAGCTCCAACATCTGTTATATGTCTATCAGTATTTCCCATATGCTCAAATATATCAGATTCTGTCTTTTTCCTGCATCTGTATCTTCCCCAAACTGTTCTTTCTTCTGCTTCACTCTGTTGGGGGATGCTCTGAACTGGCTACACAGCTGTCATCTTGGGCTCATCCTTAGCTCTTCTCTTTGAATCCTACTTCTTGAACCTGATTTCTTCTCCCTTTCTATTTAAGGGCAACTTATGAACAAAAAAGAGTTCATGAGAACTACAATTTTGGAGTCACTTGCAGGTCTAAAAATATCTTTATTCTAAATTCACATTTGATTGATAATTTAGCTGGCAATAAAATTATACGTAGGAAATCTTTCCCGATGAAGACATATGAAGACACAACTTGATCCTGTTTCTTTTTTTTTTTTTTAATTTTTTATTTATTTATGATAGTCACAGAGAGAGAAGAGAGAGAGGCAGAGACATAGGCAGAGGGAGAAGCAGGCTCCATGCACCGGGAGCCCGACGTGGGATTCGATCCCGGGTCTTCAGGATTGCGCCCTGGGCCAAAGGCAGGCGCCAAACCGCTGCGCCACTCAGGGATCCCTTGATCCTGTTTCTATGTCCCTATGCTACTACTATGTAAATGCCATTCTTATGGGTCCTTTGAATGTAACCTCTAGCTACTCTTTCTGGATGCTTTTAGTAAAGTCTCTATATCTCCAGTTTACTAAATTTCATAATCAAGTTTCTTGGGTCTTTGTCTTTTTTTACTATTCTAAAGCTTTTTCAATTTACAAATCTATTGACTTGGAAAATGCTTTGGAGGGACGGGTGGCTCCCGTCCTTTGGAGGTCCTTTGGAGGACTGGGTGGCTCAGTCCTTTGGAGTCCTTTGGAGGACTGGGTGGCTCAGTGGTTGAGCACCTCCCTTAGGCCCAGGGCGTGATCCTGGAGTCCCGGGATCCAGTCCCCATCGGGCTCTCTGCAGGGAATCTGCTTCTCTCTGCCTGTGTCTCTGCCTTTCTCTAGGTGTCTCATGAATAAATAAATAAAATCTTAAAAAAAAATGCTTTGGAGATTTTTTGGGCATCATTTCTCACTATTTTCTCTGTCCTTTAATATTTGGGTTTCTATTAGTCAATTATTGGACCTCCTAGTCTATCTTTAATTTTAAAATGTATTTTTCGGGCATCCCCCGTGGTGCAGCGTTTCGCGCAGCCTGCAGCCTGGGGTGTGATCCTGGAGACCTGGGATGGAGTCCCACATCGGGCTCCCTGCATGGAGCCTGCTTCTCTCTCTTCCTGTGTCTCTGCCTCTCTCTCTCTCTCTCTCTGTGTCTCTATGAATAAATAAATAAAAATTTTTTAAAAAATGTATTTTTCTCTGGGGGCACCTGGGTGGCTCAGTCAGTTAAGCATCTGCCTTTGGCTCAGGTCATGATCCCAGGATCCTGGGCTCCCTGCTTTTCGGGGAGCCTGCTTCTCCCTCTGCCCTTCTCCCTCATGCATGCATGCACATATGTTCTCTCTCTCACATGCTCTTTCTCTCTCAAAATCTTTAAAAAAATTATTTTCTATTTCCCTCATTTAATCTTTTTGTTCTAATTCCTAGGAAATTGCTTCAACTTTACCTACAATCCTTCCACTATTGGTGGGGGTATAATTATATTTTATTTATAAAGGTTTTTTATTTGTTCAAAGATTTTTCAAAATAACATCCTGTTCTTTTGAAGACACAACATTTCATTTCTTAGAGATTCCCCGTCCACCCCAGTTTTCTACCCTTGCTCTCTCTGCCTTTTCTCTTATTTGTTTGGCTTCTCATTTTATTTTAAAATATTTACTTATTTATTTTGAGGGAGAGAGCACACATGCAGGGGGAGAGGCAGAGGAAGAGTCGTAAGCAGACTCTGTGCTGAGCATAGAGGCCAATGTGGGGCTTGATCTCATGACCCTGAGTTTACAATCTGAACCAAAAACCAAGAGTTGGCTGCTCAACCGACTATGCCACCCAGGCACTCCTGGCTTCTTATTTTAGAGGCTTTCCTCAACTGTTTTGTTATTCCTTGGCTGTCCATTCCTATTCATGACCTTAAGAAGCTAAATGGAAGCTCATTTTTATTTCAAAGACCCACCAGTCTGTATGCAGATTTTCATTTAATTCCTTGGCTCCAAACCCCTATCCTCTTCATGCATCTGATGTTCCTGGATCCAGAACCCTCAGCTTCCATTTTCTTGGAGAAAAAAATCCCCAGTTTCCTAGAGGAGGAAGAGGTAGTTTGTATGATTCAATCACTTCATAAGATTTTCAAATGTTACCTATTTTTTTTAACATTATCTACTTTTAATCTCAAGTCTCGTCCTTATCTTTTCAGAGATATTTTGCTACCACATGTTGAGTCTCTGGGGAGGTTGTGTTGGGTAAATTCATTTGCTTGTCCCTGTAGACAATGCAGGGTGTACCTTCCTCCATTTGGCTGAATCACTTAACACTCTTCTGTGTGTTTTGTTTTTTTCTAAAAAATAGTTGAAATTTTGTATCTATGGTGGTTTCTAATTCTTCCACTCATTTTTGTCACTGGGGTCTAATGCCTCTTTGTATTCCTTTATGGTAATTTTAGTGCTATTTGAAGAGTAAAGGAAATACACGTACTCTCAGTCAAACCCCATGTTTGATCAAAATTTTCATACTAATTTTAGACATTGTGGATAAAATCATTAAGAATATTTACTAAACTGGTGGAGACCACAAAACTCATTAGGATAAATAGTATCTTTGTTAACAGAATCAGGATTCAATGATTTCTAAAGGATAGTAGTATCAGGAAGAAACTCATAAGGGATAAGTTAAAACATCTTTCATTAAAAAAAAAAATCTTTCATTTAGATTAAGCAATTACCATTTACATAAATACAAAGCAGGAAACCTAGTTTCACAAAAACTTAGTTTCAGTTTATTATGAGTCATTTATGTGACTTGTTATATAACAAATTTTAAAAGAAAAACTATAATCTTAGGATACATTAATGGGAATCATAAAGACTAGATCAAGCGAGAAAACTACCCTACTGTATATATTAAATGGTTGTCAAGAACTCTAATGTCACAGTTGAGAAACAAAACTGACTAAATACCATTTAGAAGATGGATTCTAGGATATTGAGAGGTTCCAAACTAAGTCTTAGGGAAAATGGTAACAATAAGAGGAATATTCAAAGTCTTGAATGGAAGAACATTACAGTTGCTATAGAATATCTGAAGAATTGTCCTTCAGAATCAAGTAGTTCTATTATTACTCCAGATAGCCAGCCTAGAAGAATGAAGGCAGTTTGTATTAAGACAAACATGAGGACGCCTGGGTGGCTCAGTGGTTGAGCATCCGCCTTTGGCTCAGGTCGTGGTCCTGGGATTGAGTCCCCATGGGGAGCCTGCTTCTCTTCTCCCTCTGTGTCTCTGCCTCTCTGTGTCTCTCATGAATAAATAAATAAAATCTTTTAAAAAGACAAATATGGTTTAAGTGGCACCAGGGTGGCTCAGTCACTTAAGCATCGGACTTGATTTCAGCTCAGATCATGATCTCAGGGTCCTGAGATTGAGCCCCCTACCCTCACCCCATTGGGCTCTGCCCTTAGCACCAGAGTCTGCTTAAAATTCTCCCCCTCTCTCGTCCCCTTCCCCATGCATGCATGTGTGCTCATGTACATGTGCTCTCTCAAAATAAATGAGGAAGGAAGGAAGAAGGAAAGAAGGAAAGAAAGAAAGAAAATTTCTCCAGGACAGAACATTAGGGGCACAAAACAAACCTCAATAAATTCAGTAAGATAGACATTACTAAGTATCTTCCTTGATCACAATGGTATTCCGGCATGTGTTTTCCAACACCATCAAGCAATTCCCCAATCCTAAACTGACACTAACTGGGTATCCTACAAATTTAACTCAATTCTGACACTACCAGGAGACAATATCATATCCTACAGGTTGAGGGCTTAGTCCCACAAGAATCCCCACTTGAGATGCCAACTGCAAACCTAGGCTATTACCTGTGCTTTAGACCAACTAGCTATAAATTGGTAGTTTGCATGATCCCCTCCCTCAGGTTCAATTTATTTGCTCAATAGGCTCACAGAACCCAGAGAAACATTAGCTTGCATTTGCCAATTTATTATAAGGATACAGATGAACAGTCAGATGAAAAGGTACATAGGATGGGGTCCAAAAGGGTTCTGAGCACAGGAGCTACCCTCCCCATAAGAAATGGGGTGTGCCACCCTCCTTGTATTTGATGCCATCAACATGGAAGATTTCTGAACCTCATCATTTTGAGTTTTATGGAAGCTTCATTACATAGGCATGACTGCTTAAATTACTGGCCATCCGTGAGTGATTCAACTCCCAGCCCCTCGACCCTCCTCCCCATAGGTAGGGTTTAGGGGAGTAGAGGAATGAGACTGAAAGTTCCAACCTTCTAGTCATGGTTGGTTTCCTTGGCAACTAGCCTACATCCTTAGAGGCTCACTAGAGGCTTTCCAAAAGTCACTTTATTAACACAAATTCAGGTGTGGTTGAAAGGGGTTTGTTAGGAGTAACAAGATGCCATTTTATGTTTATGGCTCTAAACTGAGGACAAAAGATCAAATACTATAGCAAAAGAAATCTCTCTCTTTTTTTAAGATTTTACTTATTTACTTGACAGAGAGTGAGAACACAGCAGGGGGAACGGCAGAGGGAGAGGGAAAAGCATGTTCCCCACTGAGCAAAAAGCCCAATGTGGGGCTTGATCCCAAGATCCTGGGATCATGACCTGAGCTGAAGGCAGAACCTTAACAGACTCAGCCACCCAGGCACCCAACAAAGGAAGTTTCCATTGTTCTTATCATTTAGGAAATTCCAAGTTTTGGGAGTTGTGAGCTGAGAACTGTGGACAAAGACCAAAATACTTATTAATAAATAAGTAATCACACAGAGAGAGGCAGAGACATAGAAGGAAAAGCAGGCTCCCCATGGGGAGCCTGATGCAGGACTCAATCCCAGGATCCCAGGATCATGACCTGAGCCAAATGCAGATGCTCAACCACTGAGCCACCCAGGCACCCCTCAAATAAATAAAATTATAAATGAAAAGGAAACATTACAAATGATGCCAAAGATATACAAAGTATCATGAGACTACTATGAATTATACCTTGACAACCTGGACTACCTAAAAGAAATGAGTAAATTCCTAGAAAGGTGATAACCTACTGCTAAAGTAATTAAACAAGGCTCTAATGCTTTGGTATGGAAATTACAATCTGGGGAGCCTCTCTAGGCAAACCAAACTTTAAGCCGGAGTCAAAGCACTGGAATCTGAAAAAAAAAAAAAATCAAAACACAAGATCGATCTCAAATAAGGCAACCATTTAAAAGACAGCCAATTAGGGATTCCCTGGGTGGCTCAGTGGTTTAGCACTTGCCTTAGGGCCAAGGCGTGATCCTGGAGTCCCGGAATCAAGTCCTGCATCAGGCTCCCAGCATGGAGCCTGCTTCTCTCTGTTTGTGTCTCTGCCTCTCTCTCTGTCTCTCATGAATAAATAAAAAAAATCTTAAAAAAAAAAGATAGCCAATCAAGTAATTTCTTTACTTTTCTTCTATATCTTATCTATAAAAACCTTGCTGCTAGTCTTGTGGGTGGAGTACTCCTAAAATATCATCTGGGTTGGCACTCTGTGATTTGAGTCAGTTTGCTCAAATAAACTACTCAAAATTTTAATGTGCATCAGTTTATTTTTTTTACCATTTCCACGACTGAATCATAAAAAAGTAGAAAATCTGAACATACCAGTAACTAGTAAGGAGACTGAATTGGTAACTAAAAACCTCCTCCAAAATAAAAGCCCCAAACCAGATGGTTTCACTGGTAAATTCCAGGAAGCATTTTTTTTTAAAAGATTTTTATTTATTGGGCAGCCCCGGTGGCACAGCGGTTTAGTGCCGCCTACAGCCCAGGCATGATCCTGGAGACCCTGGATCGAGTCCCGCATCGGGACCGTTTTATTTATTTATTCATAGAGACAGAGAGAGAGAGGCAGAGACACAGGCAGAGGAAGAAGCAGGCTCCATGCAGGGAGCCCGACGCGGGACTCAATCCCGGTACTCCAGGATCGAGCCCTGGACCAAAGGTGGGCGCCAAACCACTGAGCCACCCAGGGATCCCTCCAGGAAACATTTAAAGAATTAATGCAAATCATTCTCAAACTCTTCCCAACAAACTGAAGAGGAGAAAACACTCCCAAAACTATTTCATGAAGCCTATATTATCCAGTTACCAAAGCCAGATATGCAAACTACAAGAAAACCATAGGCCAATAACCCTGATGAGTAGATACAAAAATTCAACAAAATAATTGCAAACCAAATTCAACAGCACACTAAAAGAATCATATACCATAATCAAGTAGGATTTATCCCTGGGATGCAATGATAATTCAACATACCATCAGTCACTGTGATATACAACATTAATATGCCACATTAATAGAACGAAAGATAATGGGATCCCTGGGTGGCGCAGCGGTTTGGCGCCTGCCTTTGGCCCAGGGCGTGATCCTGGAGACCCGGGATCGAATCCCACGTCGGGCTCCCGATACATGGAGCCTGCTTCTCCCTCTGCCTGTGTCTCTGCCTCTCTCTCTCTCTCTCTCTCTCTGTGTGTGACTATCATAAAAAAAAAAAAAAAAAAAAAAACAAAAAAAAAAAACGAAAGATAAAATTACAGGTTGCCTGGGTGGCTCAGTCGGTTAGGTAGATAACTCTTGATTTTGGCTCAGCTCATGGTCTCCAGGTCCTGGGATCAAGCCATGTGCCAGGCTCCGTACTCAGCAGGGAGTTGGCCTGAGGATTCTCTCTGCCCCTTCCCCTAATTGCTCTCTCTCTCTCTCTCTCTCGCTCTCTCTCCAATAAATAAATAAATATTTTTCAAAAAGATAAAAATATGATTAGCCTCAACAAATATAGAAAAAACACTGGACAAAATTCAACATCCTTTCATGATAAAAACTCAACAAATCAGACAGACAGAATATGCTTCAACATAATGAAGAACACATATGACAAGCCCACAGCTAATACCATAATCAATAATGAACAGTTGAAAGGTTTTCCTCTAAAATAAAAAGACAAGGGCCTCCACTCTCACCACTCCTATTCTGCATAGTACCAGAGTAACTAAGCAAGAAAAATAACAAAACAAAAGGAAGTAAAAGTGTCTCTGTTTGCAGATGACATGATCTTACATATAGAAAATCTTAAAAACTCCAAAGTAACCCTAACCCTGTTAGAACTAAACAAACAAATTCACTGAAGTTGTAGTTACAAAATCAACATACAAAAATCAATTGCATTTCTATACACTAACAAACTAGCTGAAAAATAATCCCATTTACAACATCAAAAATAATACTTAGCAATAAATTTAACCACGGAGGTGAAAGATCTGTAGGCTAAAATCTATAAGACACTGATGAAAAAAAATGAAGAACACAAATAGAAAGAAAACCCATGTTCATGAATTGTAAGAATTTCAGAGTTAAAATGTCCATACTACCCAAAGTGATCTATAGATTGAATACGATCCCTATCAAAATTCCAATGGCATTCGTTCACAGAAATAGAAAAAATAATCCTAAAATATATATGGAACTACAAATGATTCCAAATAGCCAAAGCAATTGTGAGAAAGAACAAAGCTAGAGTCATCACTTTTCCTGATTTGAAACCATATTACTAAGTTATAGTAATCAAAACAGTATGGCACTGGCATAAAATCAGACACATATACCAATGGAACAGAATCAAGTGCCTAGAAATAAACATGCATATATGATGTTCAACTAATACTTGAAAAGGACTCAAGGATATGCGAAGGGGGATAAGATAGTCTCTTTAATAAATGGTGTCAGGGAAACTGGATATTCACATGCAAAAAATGAAGCTGGACCTCTAACTTACAATGCTGGGAAAAATTAACTCAAAATAGATTAAAGACTGAAATAAATAATAACCAAAACTACAAAACTCCAACAAGAAAATATAGTCAAGATGCTCCTTAATATTGGTCTTGGCAATGATTTTTTGGATAGGACACCAAAAGCATAAGCAAGGAAGGTAAAAATTAACATATGGGGCTCATCAGGGTACCTGGGTGGCTTAGTTAAGTTTGACTCTTGATTTCCACTCTGGTCATGATCTCAGGGTTGTGAGATTGAGCCTCGCACTGGGCCCCAGGCTGGGTGTGGAATCTGCTTAAGGTTCTCTCTTTCCAAAAAAAAAAAAAAAAAGATTCTCTCTTTTCCCTCTCCCTCTGCCACACATTTCCCTCCCCGCCCCTGCTCAGGTACACATGCTCTCTCTCTCTCTCAAAATCAAAACAAAGGAAAAACAAAAATAGGTGGGACTACATCAAACTAAAAAGCTTCCAGGGGCACCTGGCTGGGCAGTCAGTAGAGCATACAACTCTTGATCTCAGGGTCATGAGTTCAAGCCCTACATTAGGCATAAAGCTTACTTATTTAAAAAAAACTTTTTAAAATAAAAAAAAGCTTCTATACTGCAAAGGAATGATCAGCAAAATGAAAAGGCAACCTACAGAACAAGAAAAATTTTTGCAAACTATTTATCTGATAAAGGGTAATAACCAAAATATAAGGAACTCACACAATAGCAAAAAACACATAATTTTAAAATGGGCACAGGGGGGATCCCTGGGTGGCTCAGCAGTTTGGCGCCTGCCTTTGGCCGAGGGTGCGATCCTGGAGTCCTGGGATTGAGACCCATGTCGGGCTCCCGGCATGGGGCCTGCTTCTCCCTCTGCCTGTGTCTCTGCCTCTCTCTCTCTCTCTCTCTCTCTCTCTCTCCTCTCTCTCTGTCTATAAATCAATCAATCTTTAAAAAAAATAAAATAAAAATGGGCACAGGACCCTAACAGACATTTTTCCAAAGAAGGTATATAAATGACCAACCGGTGTATGAAAAGGTGTTCAACATCACTAATTGTTCAGGAAATGCAAATTAAAACTACAATGAGGGACTCCTCGGTGGCTCAGCAGTTGAGCGGCTGCCTTTGGCTCAGGGCATGATCCCAGAGTTCCAGGACCGAGTCCCACATCGGGCTCCCCATATGGAGCCTGCTTCTCTCCTCTGCCTCTCTCTCTGTATCTCTCATGAATAATAAACAAAATCTTAAAAAAAAAACTACAATGATATAGCCCTCACATCTGTTAGAATGGCTATTATTAAAAAGACATGAGATAGTAAGGTCTGGAGAGGATGTGGAGAAAAGGAAATCCTTGTGTATTCTTGGTAAGAATGTAAATTGGTGCAGCCACTAACAGTATGAAAAAACAGTATGGAGTTTTCTCAAAAACTTAAAAATGGAACCACCATAGCAATCCTACTTCTGGGTACACACACAGAGAAATATTATTTAACCATAAAAAAGAAGGAAATCCTGTCTCTTATAACAAAATGGATCAGTGCATTTTGCTAAGTAAAATGAGTCAGAGAAAGATAAATACTGTATAATCTCATTTAAATGTAGTGGTTGTCAGAGTCTTGAGGGGTGGGGGAAATTGGTGAAGGTGATCAAAGGGTACAAACTTCCAGCTACAAGAGGAGTACGTTCTGCAAATCTAATGTACAACATAGTGACCACAGTTAATATTACAGTACTGCATACTTGTAAAAGTTGAGAGTACATCTTTTTTTAAAAAAAGATTTTATTTATTCATGAGAGACATAGAGAGGCAGAGACAGGGCAGCCCCGGTGGCGCAGCGGTTTACCGCCGCCTGCAGCCCAGGGCCTGATCCTGGAGACCCTGGATGAGTCCCATGTCAGGCTCTCTTCATGGAGCCTGCTTCTCCCTCTGCCTGTGTCTCTGCCTCTCTCTCTCTCTGCATCTCTATAAATAAATAAATAAATAAATAAATAAATAAATAAATAAATCTTTTTTTAAAAAAAATTTATTTATTTATGATAGTCACACACAGAGAGAGAGAGAGGCAGAGACACAGGCAGAGGGAGAAGCAGGCTCCACGCACAGGGAGCCCGACGTGGTATTCGATCCCGGGTCTCCATGATCGCGCCCTGGGCCAAAGGCAGGCGCCAAACTGCTGCGCCACCCAGGGATCCCAAATAAATAATCTTTAAAAAAAAAAGAGAGAGAGGCAGAGACATAGGCCGAGGGGGAAGCAGGCTCCTTGCAGAGAGCCTGATGCAGGACTTGATCCCCAGACCCGGGATCACACCCCCAGCTGAAGGCAGACCCTCAACCGCTGAGCCACCCAGGTGTCCCGAGAGCATAGATCTTAAATGTTTTCACCACACACAAAAATTAACTCTGTGACAGATGTGTAAACTAACCTTATTGTGGTAATCATTTTGCAAAATATACATATACCAATTATCACGTTGTAAGCCTGAAACTTACACGTTTATATGTTAATTGTATCTCAATAAAGCTGTTTTTTTAAAAAAATAAACCAAAAAGAGAACCAACAGAAATAAAGAAATGTAATTTACCCAAGGATTACAGAATGTACTAAGATAGGTTTACATTTATAGTTATTTTTCTTAAGCAAAAAAATTTTAAATCAATACAGACTGAGGGAAAAAAACAGGCCAGGCATTACTGTATGTATGATCAAAGTAGGACTTAACCTACATCATAAGCATGATAACTGTTCTTTGGCAGTATGCTTGATCCTATCTCCCCAAACCAGTGGCAATTCTAACGCAAAATGAAAAAAGTTAGGACAATGAGATTTTTCACAAATCTACATGTATTGTTAAAGGCTGGGATTATATCCTTCATATTTGGTGTAAATTAATCTGTATTTTATTTTTAAAATTAAAAAAAATTTTTAAAGATTTTATTTATTCATGAGAAACACGGAGAGAGAGAGAGGCAGAGACACAGGCAGAGAGAGAGAAGCAGGCTCCGTGCAGGGAGCCCAACGTGGACTAGATCCCGGGACTCCAGGACCATGCCCTGGGTCAAAGGCCAATGCTCAACTGCTGAGCCATCCGGGGATCCCCTGTACTTTATTTTAAAATATCAATGGTATATGATATGTTTAAAAAAATAATATTGGCAACCTTTTATTAGAGCCTTCTCTCTTTAATTTTTTTTTCCATTTTAGGGGCGCTTGGCTGGCTTAGCAGAATACGGGACTCTTGATCTCAGAGTTGTGAGTGTAAGCCCCGCACTGGGCATGGAGCCTACTTTAAAAATTTTTTTTTCCATTTTACTAATCCAAGGCTTTTGTAGATCTCCTATAACTTTTGTTCTATGGGGCCGTTCTTTTTTCTTTAAGATTTTATTTACTTAACAGAAAGAGCAGAAGCACGGGAAGTGGCAGGCAGAGGGAGAGAGGGAAACAGGCTCCTCTGCTGAGCAGGGAACCCGATTCAGGGCTGGATCCCAGGACCCTAGACAGAAGCTTAACCTTAACCAACTGAGCCACCCAGGTGTCTCTCTATGGGGCAGTTCTATAAATAATTTGGTCATGAAGGGCTTCATGCAGTGTCTGTCATCAACCATCAAGAATGAACAAAAACATGCTTATAGATTTTTAAAAAAATCAACACTGGTAGGTACGAGCCTGTTGATACATAAGCAAAATTATTAAATTCAGCTACCTTTGCTTTTCAGGCCATTCTCTTAATGGGAGAAAGATTCTCTAATCTTTTACCTAGGTGACAGAATTCAGGAACTAGGTGAAGGAAGGAGACTTGGAACTTCCAAGATTCAGTGTGGTAGATAAGCCCCAACGTCCTCTGGGCTTGGGGTCTTAGGTCCTGAAGTTCTCAAATTCAATTCATCCAAATAATCTCCTGACTTCTATAAGGTTGATCACAGTTGCCCAACTGCTAAGGATTAAGGAAAGAAATACTGGGAGGAGTATAGGGAGCAGGGAGGGATTCATCTTCCATTACAGACTTTCAGACAACCCCCCTGTTCTCAACCTCCATCTGTGGTATATAGTACTTCCATGCTCTGAGTTTCTCAGGGAGGCATCCTGCAGACAAATCATGATATGCCTCTTGTTAATATTCTCCTCTATAGGCATTTGAGTTTAACCTTCCTCTCCTCTGCTAAGTTACTATTTCATTCCGCTTTTCCTCTTCTTGGACAAGCAGGATTACAGACATCTTATAGTTTCAAATACAGAAGTTTATATATTCCTGTTTTTATGGGATTTTTCAAAAGAGCCTGGAAATAATTTTACTCTGCTGTCTTTTTTTTTTTTTTTTAAGATTTTATTTATTTATTCGTGAGAGACACACAGACAGAAAGGTTAGGCAGAGGGAGAAGCAGGCTCCCTGAAGGGAGCCCGATGCGGGATCCGAGGACCCAGGGATCACACCCTGAGCGGAAGGCAGGCTCAACCACTGAGCCACCAAGGCACCCCTCTGCTGTCTTAAGACCAGAAAGAGGCGATATTTGTAATCTTTCAAGTCAAATAACCTTGAAAAAGAGCCAACTACTGTTCAAGGGCTAAATGTTTATGCTTGATAATCAACTCCCAAAGGGTAACACAATTGAAATCAAGAACTCAAATGCTTAAATTAGACTACTACTTGTTTTTAAAGAGAGCCTGTATTTTCTCATCTCTATGGCTTTTCATCTTCTACTTTGAAGTCTATCAATTTAATGCTCTGCTCCAGCAGTGCCTAGGTGGCAAAGCTGGTTGGCATCTGCCTTCAGCTCAGGTCACAGTCTCAGGTCCTGGGATCGAACCCCACATTGGGCTCCCTGATCCGTAGGGAGTCTGCTTCTCCCTGTCCCTTGCCCCTTCTCCTGCTCCTTCTTTCACTCATTCTTGCTCAAATGAATACATAAAATCTCAAAAAAAAAAAAAAAATTCTCTCTCCCTTTTCTTTGCCACTCCATTGCTGGTGAGCTCTCTCTAAAATAAATAAACAGGAGCACCTGTGTCAGTTAAGACTCTGTTTTTGGCTCAGGTCATGATCTCAGTGTCTTGGGATGGAGCCCCACATTGGAAGCTCTGCTAAATGGGAAGTCTGCTTCTCTGTCTCTCTTTGACCCTCCTCCCAGCTTGTGCTCTGTCTCAAATAAATAAAATCTTTTTTAAAACAAAAAAATAATAAATAAACCTGTCTTTAAAAAAAATGCTCTGTTCCAATTTCATATCCTTCATGAAAGCTTCTCTGATCCTCTGTTATGGAGGAAGGTCTCTCACTTCAGGTTTCCATAAGGAAGAACTTATTCCTTTTTTTTTTTAAGGTTTTTTTATTCATTTATTCATGAGAGACAGGCAGAGACACAGGCAGAAGGAGAAGCAGGCCCGCTGCAGGGAGGGGGGGTGGGCAAGGAGGGGGCTTGACCCAGTGCCTCTGGGATCATGCCCTGAGCCAAAGGCAGAAGCCCAACCACTGAGCCACTCAGGTGCCTCAGGAAGAATTTTTTTCTAAACCCACACCTGGCTTCTCTGTACTTCTTGACTGATGCAGATGGAATAACTTATCTGAACCTACCTGATTAGCTAATCTTAGAAGCATGAAGAAAAAGGTTGGCTTATCTCTGTGTTTCTACCTTTTCAAGGTCTGGATCAAACATTCTCAACTTCTTTAGGGACAGACTCTCTCCTGTGTAGGAAGGCTTAAACAGCACTGCTTGGAACCAGGAAGTCTACCTAAAGAACTTAAATTAAAAGGCAAAATTTGATTAACATACTGAAAGCTGTATCCTTCAACTTGGTCTCTGTTAGTGATACAAGTGATATTTTGGCCCCTATCTGCTGCTCCTGTTTTCTCCACTTGTCTGGAACTTTGGCAAGGATAAGGGGGATGTTTTATTTCAGACTACTTCAGAAATCTCAATATTTCCTAAGTAGATAAGTTCTCTTGCTTTCCTATAATCCATAGCACATTGCTTATTGTAATTATTTTCTTGACCTGTCTGCTTGCTCCTTGGAAGACTGACTCAAAAGGTCTGTCCTTATTTTGCTAGACTCAAAAGGAATCTAGTGCTAAAGAAACTATCCTACTTTGTATGCAACATTTATAGGCAAATGTTTTAGTCACTGCTGTCTGAGGGACAGATAACAGAGCAAAGAGCAGACTAACCAAAGAGCTAGGGAGGAACGGGCCAGAGGAGGAGATGTCCATAAGGGGGCTGAAAAGCCCCAACAAATTCTTGTGAATCCAAAGGCCCCATGCATGCCCAAGGTTGTCCACATGCTCAAGAAAGATCTGAGAAGTCCCTAAGTTGTCACTTCTAGATGATCTTAAGGGTGTGTAGAAGCAGGAAGTGAAGGCTAAGGCCTAACTGTGAACTATCTGGCTGAGTGCTGAAGGCATGTCCCAACATGTACAAAGAGCCTCTCAGCAAAGGCTGAAAATTTCTGGTTGCAGGTGTTTAAGGAAATCTCTGTAAAATCATTAGCTGTCTACTACACTAATGGAACAGACATTTTGGTGGCTACACACGACAAAGAATGCAGAGTTGACAGAAATTAGTTCAGAAAAGACACTTAACAAATAATACTACAATAAGTAGTACCAACAAACCCTGGAGGGGAGAGAAAGTGATATCTAGAGCTACCACATTTTAAAATTCGAGATGTTCTGTTTTTGGCCGAAAACTAAAAAGCATGCAAAGAAACTATTTATGATAAAGGTTTAGTATCCAAAACTCTTGAGGTGCCTGGGTGGCTTAGTCAGTTAAGCATCCAACTCTTGATCTCAGCTCAGGTCTTTATCTCAGGGTCATGAGTTCAAGCCCTGCACTGGGCTCCACACCAGGTATGGGGAGGAGAGGGGAGGGGAGAGTAGGGGAGGGGTGGGGAGGGGAGAGTAGGGGAGGGGTGGGGAGGGGAATCACAAAATCACTAAGAGATACTACTTCATCCCCACTAGAATGTTATAAATTTAAAAAAAGGGGGGGAAATGGAAAAAGGAAAGAATAATTATTAGCAAAGATATGGAGAAATGTGAACCCCCGTACATGGTTGGTGGGAATGTAAAACAGTGCAGCTGCTGTGGAAAATCTGGCAGTTCCTCAATATATTAAACATAGAATTACCCGAAGATATAGCAATTCCACTCCTAAGTGCAAACCCATAAGAACTGCAAACAGATTTCTCTTTTTTTATTTTATTTTATTTATTTATTCATGAGAGACAGAGAGAGAGAAGCAGAGACACAGGCAGAGACACAGGCAGAGGGAGAAGCAGGCTCCATGCAGGAAGCCTGATGTGGGACTTGATCCCAGGTCTCCAGGATCACGTGCTGGGCTGAAGGCAGCGCTAAACCGCTGAGCTACCCAGGCTGCCCTGCAAACAGATTTCAAACGCATATTTGTTCATAGGAATACTTGTACCAACTGGGGTACGTGGGTGGCTTGGCTGGTTAAGCCACTGGGCTCTTGATTTTGGCTCAGATAATGATCTCAAACTCATGAGATCAAGCACGGAGATAGGCCCCAAGTCTCAGCGGCAAGTCTACTTGAGATTCTCTCTCCCTCTGCTCCTTCCCCTGCTCACTCAAGCATTCACGCATGTGCTCGTTCTCTCTCTCAAAAAAAGAATATTCAGAGCAGCACTATTTCAATAGCCAAAAGGTAGAAATAAGCCAAATATCTGTTAAGACATGAATGGATAAACAAAAGTGTATATCAATACAACTAATTATTCTGTCATAAAAACGAATGAAGTATGGGATACATGCTACAACATGGATTAACCTTGAAAGCATCATGCTAAGAAGCCAGTCACAAAATCTATGTACAATATGAAATCGATTCATATGTAAGTTCAGAAAAGAGAAATCTACAGAGACAGAAAATAGATTAGTTGCTTAGAACAAAGGGGTTGTACAGGGGGTAGGGGGGACAAGTTTCTTTCTAAAGTATAGAAAATGGGGTGCCTGGGTGGTTCAGTCAGTTAAGTGGCTGACTCTTTTTTTTGTTTTTTTTTTTTTTTTTTTTTATGATAGTCACACAGAGAGAGAGAGAGAGAGAGAGAGGCAGAGACATAGGCCGAGGGAGAAGCAGGCTCCATGCACCGGGAGCCCGACGTGGGACTCGATCCCGGGTCTCCAGGATCGCGCCCTGGGCCAAAGGCAGGCGCTAAACCGCTGCGCCACCCAGGGATCCCAAGTGGCTGACTCTTGATCTCAGCTCAGGCCTTGACCTCAGGGTTGTGAATTCAAGTCCTTCACTGGGTTCCACGTCCAATTTACTTAAAAAAATATAGAAAATGTTCCAGAATTAACTGTAGTGATGAGTTTGCACTATCTGTGAATACACCAAAAACCATTACATTGCATACTAAAAAAAAAAAAGGTGAACTTTTTTGTAATATGAATATCAATAAAAAAACTAAAATGTGTACTCAAAGAGCTCTTTGAAGAAGAAAGAAAAATAAATTTGCAGTAGACTTCTGAGCTTCAGTAGGGTTAAAAAGAAAAAAAAAACAGTTCAAAAGATAACAAAGGAGGGGCACTTGGGTGGGTCAGTCGATGAAGCCTCTGCCTTCAGTTCAGGTCATGATCTCAGGGTCCTGGGATCGAGCCCCATGTCAGGCTTCTGGCTCAGCAGTGAGTCTGTTTCTCCCTTTTCCTCTACCCCTCTGCCTTGCTTTCTCTCTCTCTAATAAATAAACAAAATCTTAAAAAAAAAAAAATAGAGGAGTATCTTTAGGGTGCTGAGGGAAAATAAGTGCAACTGAGGGCTCTTTGCCCAGCTAACCTAAGGGAACTCCAGCAATGAGGAGAAAAGAAAGATGTCTCCACATATATAATATATATGTCTCCACCTGTAAGTCCACAGTACAAAGAACTTTTAAAAAGGATCTATCTCCGGGGATCCCTGGGTGGCTCAGCAGTTTAGCATCTGCCTTCGGCCTAGGGTGTGACCCTGGAGTCCTGGGATCAAGTCCCACATCCAGCTCCCTGCATAGAGCCTGCTTCTCCGTCTGCCTGTGTCTCTGCCTCTCTCTGTGTGTCTCTCATGAATGAATAAATAAAATATTCTTTAAAAAAAGGATCTATCTTCAAAGAAGAAAAATGTACCAGGTACTTCTGCCTCTGCTTATAGTATTGATGGACCAGATTATTCTCATGAACCTCCTACCAAGGACCACTAAAAGGCTGGGTGAAATGTTAAAAATGACAATAATAGTAGACTTTTTAATTTATTTATTTATTTATTTTTTTAAAGATTTTATTTATTTATGATAGTCACAGAGAGAGAGAGAGAGAGGCAGAGACACAGGCAGAGGGAGAAGCGGGCTCCATGCACCGGGAGCCTGACGTGGGATTCGATCCCGCGTCTCCAGGATCGCGCCCTGGGCCAAAGGCAGGCGCCAAACCGCTGCGCCACCCAGAGATCCCAGTAGACTTTTTTAAAGCAGGGATTAAAAAATAAATAAATAAATAAAAAATAAATAAATAAAGCAGGGATTAGCAGAAAATAGTATAAATAACTATCGATCCAAAATCTAGAATTTGAAAGCCCAAAGTTCAGTACTCAAGAATAAAACTGTCAATATAATTAGATTAATTTTTTTAAAGATTTTATTTATTCATGAGAGACACACAGAGAGAGGCAGAGACATAGGCAGAGGGAGAAGCAGTCTCCCTTCGGGGAGCCTGATGTGGGTGGGACTTTATCCCAGGACCTCGGGATCACGCCCTGAGCTGAAGGCAGACGCTCAACTGCTGAGCCAACCAGGCATCCCAGAAAAAATTTAATTGAAGGACAAAATCATATAAAGTCAAAAGAGGTTTTCCTTATAGAAACAATTCACAAAGAAAAATTTAAAATTCTTTGAAGTTTATATATCTGAACAACAGATCTGCAAAATACATGAAGCAAGGACTGCACTATAAGAAGAAATAGATAGAGGTGTCTGGGTGGTATAGTTCATTAAGAGGCCAACAGCTGGTTTCGACTCAGTTCATGATCTCAGGGCTCAGCACAGAGTCTGCTTCTCTCTGTCTCTCCCTCTGCCCTTCTCCCTACTTGCTCATCACTCTCAAATAAATAAATACATCTTTAAAAAAAGAAGAAAAAAAAACAAATTTCGACATGGCTGAAGAATTTTAATATTCTTAAAGAAACTAACAGACAAAATAGGCAAAAAGTTAATAAAGACTTATGGGATCTGAATAACACATAGAACAAGCTTGATGGAAGAGATGTTAATGAACTCAAATAACAATAACTTAAACTCACTGATGCACATTATGTGCCCAGCACCCTTGTAAGCACTTTTTATGTATTATATCATTTAACTCTCACAACTCTGGAAAGAAGGATTCTATGGCTAGTTCCATTTCCTAAGTAAGAAAACTGAGGTGCAGAGATTAAATGTATTCCAAGGTCACAGAATTTTAAATAGTGATCTCAGCCAAAATACGAACTGATGAAAAAAATCAGCTTTGCCATAATTAGTGTGCTGCATGTTAGCAATTAGAAAACAGGGTGCCTGGGTGGTTCAGTTGGTTAAGCGTCTGTCCCAGTATTCTGGGATCGAGCCTCCATCGGGGCTCCCTGCTCAGCGGGGAGTCTGCTTCTCCCTCTCCCTGCCTCTCCCCCTGTTTGTGTGCTCTCTCTCTGTCACATATAAATAAAACCTTAAGATAAAAAGAAAAGATCTTAAGAAAAAACAGATACTAAAATAAAATGTTTTATTGGACAACCACTATGATCCGTCTCAAAACTATCATCAGCCCTCTTGAAGTTTTCTAAGTTTAAATAGACTTCTAAAATTTTTCTAAGTTAGAAATAAAACAAGGTCTACTTTCCCTTTCCCTAGGAGGGGACAATCAGTATGCTTTTCCTCCTCCATCTAAAAGTCTTCTGTTTCCTCTACTTAAGGGTCCTGAAACTTTCCTCTTCTGCTGATCCATCATGACTTCATATTCAGATATAAATAGAATGTCGCAATTTTGAGAAATGTTAAGAAAATGGGGTATTCTGGTCTCCAGCCTCTGACTAGTAAGCACTTCTACCTTCTTGAAATTCAGTTCTTTAAAAAGACAGTCTCGTTTTAAAATTTTGTGTCTGTGATCTTTTTTTTCCCCAAATCAAACCCAAGCATTCAGTAAATAGAAAATCCTTTCTTCCAACAGAGTATTTACAAAAATTGATGATGCCATAAAGAAATTTCAAACACCTATTATCATAAGTAACTATTATACATATGTTATACATAATAAATTAAAATTAGAAACTATCAAGAAAACAGCCTCTTAAGATCAATATACCTGAAATTTTAAAATACAGACCGGAAACAGTAGAGCTAAGATATGAACCCAGGTAGTCTGGTTCCACAGTTTTGCTCAAATACTGAACCCTAACTTACTGTACTAATTATTATGCTCCAAGTCAGTATTATCCAAAGTGTGGTACTCACTTAGGCATCACCTTTATATTTCCTAGAAATGCAATTTTATGGGTCCAGGTGATATGCCAGTTTTCCAGGTGACTGTTAAGGAAATTGAATCGGAAAAGCTCCTCTCTAAACCGTGATTCATAATCCTGGAAAAAAGCTCTGCTTTGGATTCCTTATAATGTGAGATAATAATCACATTGTTTAAGCTAACTAAACCAGTTTTCTATTACTTGTAGCTGAGAGCATCCTAACTGCATACAAAAATGAGTATACAAAAATCAACAAACTTCATAGCTTTCTAATGACAGTAAATCTGCTTTCAGAATATATCCAGAATCCAATTACTTCTTAAACCTCCACCACAATCAACTTCACACAAGATACAACAGTTACTTTTCTTAATCCACAAAGCAAGAATAGTTCTTTCAAAACTTAAATTATATCACATTTCTCTTCTGCCCAAAAATCTTTCTAGCTTCCCGTGTCAGAATAAAATTCAGGGGGCAGCCCCGGTGACGCAGCGGTTTGGTGCCGCAGCGGTTTGGTGCTGCCTGCAGCCCGGGGTGTGATCCTGGAGATCCAGAATCGAGTCCCGCATCGGGTTCTCTGCGTGGAGCCTGCTTCTCCCTCTGCCTGTGTCTCTGCCTCTCTCTCTCTCTCTCTCTCTCTCAATAAATAAATAAAATCTTTAAAAAATAAAAAAAAAAAAGAATAAAATTCAGGGCCTTAAAATGGCCAATGAGGCCATTCATGATAGGCTCTGGTTTCCATCAATCCCCTCCCATTCTCACTCCTGACTCTCTGACCTCCCTCTCTCCATCTCTCACACAGTAACCCAACTTCATCATGATCTGGCCACAGTGACCAACCTGGTGGCCATTCTTAGAATACATCAAGCACACTCTCCCACCTTCATTTTTGCATTCCGTGGCCTTAATGGTCTTTCCTTGCTCCATCATTTCTTTTTTCTTCTTTTTTTTTTTTTCTAAGATTTTTTTTTTCTTTAGGGACACCTGGTGGCTCAGTGGTAAAGCGTCTGCCTTTGGCTCAGGACATGATCCCCAGGTCCTGCTTTTGACTCCTGTATCAGGCTCCCCACAGGGAGCCTACTTCTCCTTCTGCCTATGTCTCTGTGTCTCTCATGAATAAATAAATAATGTCTTTAAAAACCAAAAATAAAATACAACTTTTCATCTGTCACCAAAAAATTTTAAAGTTGGGAAACATTATGTGTTAGTGAAGATATGAAGAAACAAGTTCACTCATATACTATGGGCCAAAACATAAATTTGGAAGCCAGTCTGACAATATCTAATAAACCTAAAAAACATATATTCCCTGTGACCCCAAAATCCCTCTTTGGTATTTGCCATAAAGGAACATGTACACGTATATACCAGAAGGCATGTATGGGTACCAGAACATTTGTTGCATTTCTGTTTGCAATGCCAAGGAGAAAACCTAAAGGTCCATTAACAGCTAGCTTTATATACTAGAATATTCATAGAATATTATGTAGACACAATACAAAACTGATTTGTTAAAGATACACACATAAAAATAAGGCTATATAAAAGCAAAATAAAAGACTGACAAGGATACTCTCAATATTTGCAACTGGCTCTTAGCTCTTTAGGTAGACAGGATTTGGATTATGGGCAGTATAAGGGGGAACTTTTATCATACTTATAATTTTTTAAAAGATTTTATTTATTCATAAGAGACACAGAGAGAAAGGCAGAGACATAGCAGAGGGAGAAGCAGGCTCCCTCTGAGGAGCCTGATACAGGACTTGATCCCAGGCCCCCAGGATCACACCCTAATCCAAAGGCAGACGCTCAACCACTAAGCCACCCAGGTGTCCCCATACTTAGAATGCTTTAATTTTACTCATGTATGGTCTATGTAAATTATGTAAAATTTATTTACTTTAAAAAGGGAAAGATCAAGATGCTAAAAACCTTATGTCCAGTATAATCTTGTTTGTTCCTAAAATACAAACATAACCATACATAATAGATACATAATTCACAAAATATATAATAAACAGTTAACAATTTTTAATTACCTCTGGAGATGGGACGAGAGTAGAGGAATTACTTTTCACTGGAAACTCCCGCCCTGAACCAAAGGAAGACACTCAACTGCTGAGCCACCCCGGTGCCCCTAAATAAACAATTCAATTTAACCTCCATTTTCATTCCCAAATTAGACCACAAGCCTCTAAGACAGAAAGAACTGGGCAGAAGACATGACCCTGAAACACACTGAACTGAGGGACCTGAAGACAGTTTAGGACAGCCAACAAAGGTGATGCTAGCTTCACTTGGCTTAAATAATGGTAACATTTCACAGAGCACACCACTTAATCAGCCATAGTCCAACTCAGCATTTTTTTTAAAGAGCACTACTAGCAGCATTAAGCATAACAACTACCTACAAATACTATTTGGTGCATCTTTAACATGAATGTGTATCCAAGCTGAATTCCACAGAGGAAAAACCCGGAGTCCAATTACGATAATGTGGAGCATATATATATTCTCCCCTAGATCTCAGACTAATGCTGCATTGAATCCTGTGGTTTATCATTTTCATGTTAATTCAGCTCTGAAACAATATGTGCTACTGGTAATACCAACAAAACCCCAGCCACTTGACAACAGCTAGAACATGTAAAACACAGAAGAACAAAACTGGATCCTAAGTGTAGAGTTTACTTAAAAAAAAAAAAAAAGACTAAAAAGGTAATGTAATGAGTTAATTACATATTTCATTTTTAAATTATTTATTTATTCATGAGAGAGACACAGAGAGAGAGAAGCAGAGACACAGGCAGAGGGAGAAGCAGGCTCTTATGTAGGGAGCCTGATGTGGGACTCGATCCCAGGTCTCCAGGATCACACCCTGGGCTGAAGGTGGCGCTAAACCGCTGAGCCACCAGGGCTGCCCACACATTTCTTTTTTTTTTTTTTTCTCCACACATTTCACTTTAACATGTATTCGACAGTGGTTAGAAGGGACAGATCTTGGCCATAGTTCTAGAATACCTTGTATTTTTATGAATGGGATCATTTTTAATGTAAATTTTACATCATTAAATAATGTAAATACTTTAGAAAACGATGTTTGTTTCTTAGTACTTTCTGATATTAAAAATATATGGGGCAGCCCTGGTGGCTCAGAGGTTTGGTGCCACCTATGTATATGTATATGTATAAATACATATATATACATATTTTTAAAGATTTTATTTATTTGAGAGAGAGGGAGAGCAAGAGGGAGAAGCAGACTCCCTGCTGAGCAGAGGGCCCAACATGGGACTGGATCCCAGGCCCTGGGATCATGACCTGAGCCAAAGGCAGCCACTTAACTGCCTGAGCCACTGTGCCCTGTTATTAAAAATAGTTTGATTATACTAGACCTACTTGACTTTTTTCCTACTTGATTTTTTATCTAGAAATGTTTGTTTATAAATTCATATATTCCTAAAATACCCAAAATCATTATTATTTTAACTCAATGGTAGCATATTGCTACTTTTAATTTTTAATAATACATTATGTGAAACTGAGTAAAATGCTGCCCAGGCTAAGTCAAACCTAAGAAAACCCATGAAGCTTCACAATCTTATATTCAAGGTTCTACAAATACTTACTAAATTGTTTTAATATCTTATTCCTGGTCTTTACGAATAGTAAAGAAGGTAATGAGATTAGTTTTACTAGACCACATGGATTACATACTAACAGCTTTTGGTCCAACTGTAATTTACACATACCTTGGTATTCTTTACACAAAATATTTGTTCACAGCTGTTTAAGAGAATTATTTAACTTGGCTAGTAAGTATGGCTAATAAGCCAAAGTACAGATTCTATTCCCATACTTTGCAATCTCCCCACACAATTAACTTTGCTCAATTCTACAGCCACAAACTCATGTTAAATCAGTTCTAACCAACAACTTAAAAATATATAAATGCCTGTTATGGATCAAAAGAGGAATAATGAATAAACTGTTCAAAGCAACTCATTCTTAGCATACCCTAGAGACACTATAAGAGACTTCAAGTCAACTGGATTAAAGTTTTGCCTTTTATACTTAGCTATTTAATGTTGGGAAAATAACAGCCTTTCATAGCATCTGCTTTCTTATCTATAAAATAGCAGAGAAATATCCTCCATCTAACACGCAAGTTTTAAGTTCAAATGAAATCATAAATGGGAACATGTTCTTTAATACGTAAAACACTATGTTAATTTGTTACTTGAGAAGTTCAAATATCTCTCCTATTGAAGGGGGGTGGTGAGCAGGAGGTCCTATATATATATATGAGTCAGTACTAAACAGAATTATCCATAAATTATTTAACAAGACTTATTTATTGACGGAAAAAACAATGGAGCACCAGTGTATAGCTATATATAATCAATTCCTGGAACTATTGGTCAAAGAGTGACTTTCCTATTACTCTTTTTTTAACCTTGTTCAATTTGTTTAAATCTCAGAGGAAATGTCCAGCTTTAGGGAGGTCATTAGAGGTGCTACTGTTTTGTTTTCCTAAAGATGGATCCAGAAACCCAAAGAAATGGCTAATAAAAACCCACTATCTTTTCCCTAGGTCCTCTCTAATAAATATGCAGAGAACATCACAGAGAAGGATTATAATATGCAAGGATAATAGTTGCATTTTTTAAGAGTTTACACCTGACAGTAAAGTGCTAATGTTTTTTAAAAGCAGGGTCAGTGGGTTTTTTCTTTTAAAAGCACTGAATGAAAAATAAAATAAAATAAAAAATAATAAAAGCACTGAATGCTTTTCATGAAATTAAAGATCTCCCATGACTGTAACACTGCATTTACCAGAACCCACTAATTATATTTCTTCCTAACTAGACCACAAACCCCCTGAGGCAGAGACAATGTTTTGGAGCAGATTTGTACCTTTAACGTCTATCAATATCTGACACACAGTTGGAAATAAAAAAATTTTTAAATATTTTATTTATTTATTTGGGGGGGGAGAGCACACAAGCAGGAGTAGTGGCCAAGGGAGAACCAGGTTCCTCGCTGAGCAGGGAGCCTGATGGGGGCTTGATCCCAGGGTCCTGGGATCATGACCTGAGCTGAAGGCAGATGCCTGACTGACTGAGCCACCCAGGCACCCTTGTAGTTAAGTAAATTTTGACTAGTACTGAACTCCTACCAACAGTATACCTTGGTTTTCTATACTGAAATTTTCTGAGCCCTAGACAAGGTCAAGATAAGCTTTCCTGAACTCCCAGATGTTTTTCAGAACTGGAGAGGCTTTATAGTGTGTTCTGGCGAAACTGAATGTATCTGATCATGTAAAACATACAAGCTATAAAATAACCATTTCAGATACTGTATATTAGATACTGCACCTTGTTTCTAGGGCTAAAACATGTAAGATAGGCTAGAAACCTGATAGAAGGGATCCCTGGGTGGTGCAGAGGTTTAGCGCCTGCCTTTGGCCCAGGGCACGATCCTGGAGACCCGGGATCGAATCCCACGTCGGGCTTCCGGTGCATGGAGCCTGCTTCTCCCTCTGCCTATGTCTCTGCCTCTCTCTCTCTCTGTGTGTGTGACTATCATAAAAAAAAAAAAAAAAAAGAAACCTGATAGAAGGTGTACTGATCATAAGATGTCAAATTCATGGTATGTAAATCTGTTTCTTTATGGAGTTCATGTTGCAAATACAAGTTATCTTTGTATCCCTTACCCCTGGATTTCTTTAAAAGAAATTTACATCATTATCTATAAGAGAACATCTAGAAAACTTGCATGCCAGATCCTATGGTTTCAAGGGATCAGTATTAGGCAAAAACTTCACTGGTGATTGTAATAGACATTCAAGTCCTTCCTTATTTATTTCCACTATGACATCCAGTTTTGATAAATTAATTTAATTTCATTTATTACTCCTTAATAATGTCCACTTAATTCAAGGAGTACTATTAGTAAGAGTTTTAGGTTTATTTTTTTTAACTGAGCTATAACTGACAACATTATATTAGGTTTAATCTTTAAGATTACTCTAGTTTGTATTAAGTTAGGGAAATTCCATTGGGGGGCTCAGTGTATAAGTTCACAATAGTGCCAACATTAGGTCTCTTGAGATCTTGATTCCTCTATTTAGCCAAATTTCTTCTGTCTGGACCAGACACTGATGAGCTCAGATGAAATTTATGTCACTTAGGGCCTATAATCCATCTTTTGACTCATATAATCTAATCCTTTCCTTAAAGAATAATTATAAATGATGAGACAGCTTTTTTGTTGTTGTTGCAGAGATCTAGATTTAGGAAACTTCTTTTGTGTACCCATCAGCTGTGACTAAGAATACTGAATATGAGGTCCATTATCTTCCTGAAGTTACCATTCATGAGACTATGTTAGGAAAGTTACAGTAGTAAATAAATGTTTTAACTTCTCCACGGAGAATTCCAAAATAAGTCAGCTTTCTTTCTCTCTTTTTTTTAAAGATTTTATTGATTTATTCATGAGAGACACAGAGAGACAGAGACACAGGCAGAGGGAGAAGCAGGTTTCTTGCAGGGAGCCCAATGTGGGACTCGATCTCCAGACCCAGATCACACCCTGAGCCAAAGACAGACGACAGATGCTCAACCGATGAGCCACCCAGGCATCCCAGGTCAGGTTTCTTTCCCACAAATAAGTTGCAGAAGTTATGATGTGATTTTTTTCAATATGGGCTGGCTTGCTTATTTAGTTAGTTAGTTAGTTAGTTAGTTATGATAGTCACACAGAGAGAGAGAGAGAGAGAGAGAAAGGCAGAGACACAGGCAGAGGGAGAAGCAGGCTCCATGCACCGGGAGCCCGACATGGGATTCGATCCCAGGTCTCCAGGATCGCGCCCTGGGCCAAAGGCAGGTGCCAAACCGCTGCGCCACCCAGGGATCCCTCAATATGGGCTTCTTTACATGAAGGACATGTAATCAATTTTCAAAAAGCTGATAAGGATGAGTGTGGGGAAAGGATATTAGCAATGCAGAGTTCTTTTTCAAAAATAAATGCATCTCTATTTGTGTGCAGTCACACCACACAGCTTTATTTTCCACATTATCAGGGAAGGAAGAATGACCAGTTTCTGGGTAAAAGCTGACTGATTTAGTGTTTTAAATGCCAATTTACGGGGTCCCTGGGTGGCTGAGCGGTTTAGCGACTGCCTTCACCCGGGGCGTGATCTGGGAGTCCCGGGATTGAGTCCAACGTCAAGCTCCCTGCAGGGAGCCTGCTTCTCCCTCTGCCTATGTCTCTGCCTCTCTCTCATGAATAAATAAATAAAATCTTTTAAAATAAATAAATAAATAAATAAATAAATAAATAAATAAATAAATAAATAAATGCCAACTTACAATTTGGTGCCAGATTTTCATCTTAGGAGACATTTACCCACATCTGCCTAACAACGGATACGTATAAACTCCAAATTGAAACACTGCTAAATTAGTACTCTTCAACTAGACTGATTAAAATTCATAGGTGTTCCTGTTTAATAAACCCAATATGTAAAACTGAATCAGACGAATAAAGAGATAGTTACATTATTTCCTTTGTAATAGAATTTTTCTGTTAAATAGTAAATTCTTTTAAATCATTTAAAATAATGATTTACAAAAAGTCTAATTAAAAACACTTCTCCACAAAGTAATATAATAAGAGTCATAATTTACTGAGTGCTTATTGTGTGGTAGATTCCACAGAGTAATCTAATAATAGGCATTATTTACCCAGCCCTTATTGTTCAGTAGACAACTTGCTAAATGCTAAGTAAACATTATAGAATTAAATCCTCACAATCCAGTGAAGTAGGCATTACACCCATTTTAGATATTGAAAATTTGAGACTCAGAGAGATTAAATAACTTGCCCAAGCTAACAGACAGTAGGTGGCAAAGTCAGAGATCAAAATCAGTCTTCAGAGTTTGACTCAGAGCTCAGACAAAGCTAATGTTCTTAAATAGATTCTCTTTATATAAATATATAAATTTCATACATTCTAAGAAATTGAATCACAGCATGCTTAACTCCAGGATATCATACAATCATTATATTCATTCCTCAAATCATTTGGCAAAGGTGTTCATTTGGACAGATATATGACGACAGTTTTTGTTTTCTTTAAGGGTCTACCTCCATTCTTAATCAGAATTTAGGGCAGGGCAGCCAGGGTGGCTCAGCAGTTTAGCGCCACCTTCAGCCCAGGGCCTGATCCTGGAGATCTGGGATCAAGTCCCACGTCAGGCTCCCTGCATGGAGCCTGCTTCTCCCTCTGCCTGTGTCTCTGTCTCTGTCTCTCTCTCTCTCTCTGTGTCTCTCATTAATAAATAAATAATATTAGGAAAAAAATATAATTCAGGGTAAAAAAAACAAGCAGGAATCCAAAATAGAATATGGGTTAAGATCACACAGGCTATTTTGTCTTTGCTAGCAGTTGTAAGCAAAGAAATATAAGAATACTGGCAATAAACTGAATATCTAATCTCTAACCAGCAGCAAGTTGGGGGATTTTATACTCATAGACAATCACAGAATGTTTTTTAAAAGATTTTATTTATTTATTCAGGAGAGACAGAGACATAAGCAGAGGGAGAAGCAGGCTTCCTGCAAGAAGCCTGATACAGAACTCAATCCCAGGACCCCAGGATCTGGACCTGAGCCAAAGGCAGACCCTCAACCACTGAGCCACCCAGGCACCCCAAGAATCACAGAACTTCTATGCTAGAAAGGAACTTAGAGTTGCAGCAATGGAAGTCCAGAGAGGACATACAGATACCAGAACACACATATACATTATTATATACAAATACTCATATATACATATAATGCATATTTATAAAAGATGAGTACTTATTTCATAGTTCCTAACTGTATTATTTCCATTTGTAAAATCTTAAGACATCACCTTAACACTTTCATCTCCTTTTAACTCAAATTGATTTCAAAATTAGATCATTAAAATATATAAATGATCTAGTTCAAAAAATAAAATGACAAAGAATGATTTAAAAAAACAAACATCAGGCGACAAGGATGACATTCTAACAGAGAACTCTGGAAAACTTTGCAGCTATCCTTTACAGTTAACATTAAATTGTTAATTTGTAGGCAACTGCAAATCCTTTCTTTTTCTTTTCCCCACCCACCTTGAAGGAGGAAAAAAGAAAACAAAAAAACATAACAAAATTTGCTTCTTGTTCGTAAACTGCAATTCAGTATGCACAGAGTTGGCAATGATCTTCCCTGGGCCTAAACTGTCAACCAAGGGTGATATGCGTAAGAATAGGTACTCTATATTTAAAAACATGACTAATCTAGAAATTTTACTGTTTTCTTTTTGCCAGTCTTTCCTGTCACATAAATCACCTCATTCTGCAGATAGTAAAGCAAACTCAAGGACACAGAATAGCTATACTAGAGCTTCTTCTTATTATTGCAAATTATAAGTAAAACTGAAAATGCTTTTCCATTTTTTACTTTTAAATGATTATGAAATATATCTGCCTGCACCCTCTAGTTGATCAGGAAGTCACAGTAACCAACAAATACCATAATAGTCGGTATATCTGATTATGTAAAATAGGGCAGGCATTTGATTTATTGCTAGCCTTCACCCCTATGTTGTCAGATTAGCACCAGAGTAACACATAAGATCAATTTGCTACTTGCTTTCATGGTATTCTATTTCCTTTTTCGTTTTTACTAGAAATTCCTGGGACAAAATTCAAGGACAAAAATGAGAGAAGACATTGCCAATATGTTTCATAATTGACTAAAATTCTTGTCTACTATGATTTAATTGGTGATTTTAACCTCATAGCAACTCAAGAGACTGAGCAAAAATGACTGAAATTACACTTCCACCCAACTGTCAGCTATGAGGCTTATTAAATCCAAAAGAGGGCACCTGGGTGGCTCAGTCAGTTCAGCATCTGCCTTCAGCTCAGGTCATGATCTTATGGTCCTGGGATCAAGCCCCACACCGGGCTCCCTGCTCAGAGGGGAGTCTGCTTTTCCCTCTCCCCCTCTACCCCCCACCCCCACTCATACACACTCTCTCTCTCAAAAATAAATAAATAAAATCTTTTTTAAAAATCCAAGAGAGGGGGATCCCTGGGTGGCGCAGCGGTTCAGCGCTTGCCTTTGGCCCAGGGCGCGATCCTGGAGACCCGGGATCAAATCCCACGTCGGGCTCCGGTGCATGGAGCCTGCTTCTCCCTCTGCCTATGTCTCTGCCTCTCTCTCTCTCTCTCTCTGTGTGACTATCATAAATAAATAAAAATAAAAATAAAAAAAATCCAAGAGAGGGGCACCTGGGTGGCTCAGTGGTTGAGAGTCTGCCTTCGGCTCAAGGCATGATCCCAAGTGTGGGGATGAGTCCCACATCGGGCTCCCTGCAGGGAGCCTACTTCTCCCTCTGCCTATGTCTCTGTCTTTCTCTGTGTGTCTCTCATGAATTAATAAATAAAATATTTTTTTAAAATCCAAGAGAATATCATAAAATCAAAGTGGAGGGAAAATGATTAGGGAATAGAAGTTACTTAACCTATAGCTGTAACTCATATGCCTGCTAAATAGTTATTAGATATGTGCTAAAAATAACTACTTAGCAAAGCTATTCTTTTAACAGAAAGTCTCCAAAAGCTAATGCAAACGCTTTGGATTTATTTACATTTGAATACATATCTTCAATTTTAAAAGTTACATAATTAAGCAAAATGAATCAACCACAAATACTATTGCACAGTTCAATACCACCACCTATTGTTATTTGCTATTAGGTTAAAATCTTTTATCAAATGGGCCCAAGTGCACTAAGACATAAAACTGTAAAACCAAGTTGTATGCCTTCATCTTTCTGAGTCAGTTTTCTGGTAGGGGGTCTGATCTAAGAATCCAAGTCTGGAAGGCCAAGTAGGAAAACAGTATAAAGACAACTATGCACAAGCAGCTAAATTTGGTCAGTTTAAGGGCATTCTTTCTTCTTCCTCCCTCCCTTGGATTTTCCTGGTGTAACGGAATATTTTATTTTGAGCATCTAAAAATACCCTTCCAAAACCGCAGTACTAGTTAGATTACTGAAAATTTTAATTCAGTTCCCAACCTGTCACCAATTGGGAAACAGTAATCTAAGGGCTGGGAATGGAATCTGTGGCCTGTAATAAAAATACTTAATAATTTGCAAGAAAAACAAGACCAAGATTTGAAAAAGACACACTCTGGAGATAAAAATAGAAGGATTTTATAAATTAAGATTAGGGTGGTTGGATGGCTCAGGTCATGAACCCGGGATCCTGGGATCAAGTCCCACATCAGGCTCCCCTCAGGTAGCCTGCTTCTCCCTCTGCCTGTCTCTGCCCCTCTCTCTGTCTCTCATGAATAAAAAAATAAAATCTTAAAAAAAAAAAAAAAAAAGAAAGAAAGAAATTGGGATGCCTGGGTGGCTCAGCGGTTGAGCGCCTGCCTTTAGCCCAAGGCGTGATCCTGGAGTCACCGGATCGAGTAGCACATTGGACTCCCTGCATGGAGCCTGCTCTGTCTCTGCCTGTGTCTGCCTCTCTATGTCAGTCATGAATAAATAAATAAAATCTTAAAAAAAAAAAAGAAAAATTAAAAAGTGACATCAACACTAACAGCAAAAACTGACAAATGGCCTAAAACATAAGAATATAAGAATGTAAAAGTGGGGATCCCTGGGTGGCGCAGCGGTTTGGCGCCTGCCTTTGGCCTAGGGCGCGATCCTGGAACCCAGGATCGAATCCCACATCGGGCTCCCGGTGCATGGAGCCTGCTTCTCCCTCTGCCTGTGTCTCTGCCTCTCTCTCTCTCTCTCTCTCTCTCTGTGACTATCATAAATAAATAAAAATTAAAAAAAAAAAAAAAGAATGTAAAAGTGTAAATACTTCTAAACACTTCTAATACCAATTAATAAATGAAAATCTTCAATGTAGAAATAGCTTACATCTGGGACACCTGGGTGGCTCAGTGGTTGAGCATCTGCCTTTGGCTCAGGTGGTGATCCTGGGGCCTCAGGATTGAGTCCCACATCAGGCTCCTCACAGGGAGCCTGCTTTTCCCTCTGCCTCTTTGTGTATCTCATGAATAAATAAATAAAATCTTTAAAAAATAAAAAAAAGAAATAGACTACATCTAAAAATGTATGACTTAAATATCAAGAACACTTTGTAAAGGTTATGCCAAGTTAAAAAAATTTTTTTAAAGATTTTATTTATTTATTCATGAGAGACACAGAGAGAGACAGAGATACAAGCAGGCTCCATGCAGGGAGCCAGACATGGGACTTGATCCCAGGTCTCTAGGATCACACCTTGGGCCAAAGGCGGCACTAAACCGGTGAGCCACAGGGCTGCCCAAGTTAAAAATTTTTAACAACAACAGAAAACTAATTTTTGAAAATAGTTTATTTATTTATTCATGAGAGACACACAGAGAGACTGAGACATAGGCAGAGGGAGAAGCAGGCTCCCTTTAGGGACCCCAATGCAGGACTCGAACCCAAGACCCCAGGATCACCACCTGAGCCAAAGGCAGATGCTCAACCATGAGCCACCCAGGTGCCCCAGAAAACATAATTTTCAATGTGTAATGATTTATCTTATGTAGACTGTAGAAAGAAAGAAACATGTTGATTTTTAGATAATAAATTACTACAGTAAGTACATAATACAACATACCATGCTTCAAAAGGTTAAAAGGACCTATAATTCTAGAATAAACACCAATAACACTATTTAAAAACCAAAATCAAAAACACACAGATTGTCTGAATGGGCCCAAAAAGCCTAGACCTGTAATCTGGACCTTGGATTATGTTAAATAATTGCTTTCAAACCAGTGTCTAAAGTGTTAAAAACAAAATCCCTCACTTGTACTAGTATTCTTTCCCCTTGCAAGGCTTTTCAAACAGAATGAAACAAATGGCTGCTAACGCACTGGAAAAATGTATAACATTTTCAGTGTGCACCAACTAGGAAAATATGGTCATTTACTATGCAGAATGTTCTTTAGATCAGAAGATAAAACCTTACAGGAGAAAAAAGGTAATTACTGCAGCCTTAGTAGTACTGTGCAACTCTGCCTACAAACTCTAACAATGCACTAGAGAGGCTGTTTTAGAAAAAAATAGCCAAGAAAATGTGGTCCTCTGCTTTTATTTTAAAATTTACAGATTCAGGGATCACCTGGGTGGCTCAGCAGTTGGGTGCCTGCCTTCGTTGCAGGTCGTGATCCCAGGATCCGGGATCGAGTCCCACATCAGGCTCCCTGCGAGGAGCCTGCTTCTCCCTCTGCCTATGCCTCTCTCTCTCAGTCTGTGTCTCTCATGAATAAATAAATAAATCTTGGGATCCTTGGGTGGCTCAGCAGTTTAGCGCCTGCCTTGGGCCCAGGGCATGATCCTGGGGTCCCGGGATCAAGTCCCACATCGGGCTCCCTGCATGGAGCCTGCTTCTCCCTCTGCCTGTGTCTCTGCCTCTGTGTGTGTGTGTGTCTCTCATGAATAAATAAATAAAATCTTTTAAAAAAATAAGTAGGGATCCCTGGGTGGCGCAGCGGTTTGGCGCCTGCCTTTGGCCCAGGGCGCGATCCTGGAGACCCGGGATCGAATCCCACATCGGGCTCCCGGTGCATGGAGCCTGCTTCTCCCTCTGCCTGTGTCTCTGCCTCTCTCTCTCTCTCTCTCTCTGTGACTATCATAAATAAATAAAAATTAAAATTAAAATAAAAAAATAAAAAATTAAAATAAAAAAAGAAGTAAATCTTAAAAAAATAAATAAAATAAAAATTACAGATTCATAGGATTCTGTAACAAAAGGAATCTTAACAATTGGTTCTAACGTCTTTGTTTTGCAAAGGAGAAAAATGACCAAACTGGAGAAATTAAGAAAAATGACCAAACTTATAGTTAGTTAGTGGGGAAAAAACAAGATTAATTAACATCCAATTCTCTTGACTCCCAATGCAGTTATGTTCTTTCGGCCATACCACATTTTATGATTTTTTTGTTTTTCTTTTTTTAAAGACTTTATCTATTTGCTTGAGTGAGAGAGCAAGCGGAACACACAAGCAGTGGGGAAAGGCAGAGGAAGAAGCAGGCTCCCAGCTAGCTGAGCAGGGAGCCTGATGCGGAGGCTCGATCCCAGGACCCTGGGACCATGACCAGAGTGCCTGGTGCCCCATGATTTTTCTTATTTTGGACAAACTGACTTGATAAAATGAAGCAGGCAAATAAGTATTACAATTTAATCTTACAGGCTGCAATATTATACATTTATCAAAGAGGCAGTGAGGTAGAATGAAAAAACAATAATGAACAGAGATTTAAAGTACCCAAATTGGAGCTTATCATATCCTAACTATGTGACTCTTTAACATTTCCAGGCACTGATTAAACTGTAAATAGTATCTGTGATGTCAGTTAATGTTGTCACTATAGATAATGCTAGACTTTTTAATGAACCCAAATAAGATATTTTCCTCCAACAGCACCTATCATCTTATAATGGAGCTACTAAGAAAATGATGAAACAGAGAGGCTTTACTGAAAAAATCTAACCTTAGATTCAAGGCCTAGCTTAGATATTTATACATGTCTGTCACTAATCGCACTGAGTATTAAGATAACACATTATAGGCGTGCCTGAGTAACTCAGCTGGTTAAGCATCCAACTCTGGATTTCAGCTCAGATCATGATCTCAGGGTTGTGAGATTGGGCCCCATGTAAGGCTCTGCACCGGGCATGGAGCCTGCTCCTGCTTAAGATTGATTCATTCTTTCTCTCTCTCTCTCTCTCAATCTTTCTCCCTTTGCCACTCCCCCTCTCTAACAAATTTTTTTAAAAGATAACACACATTATAGTACTTCAAATGAACAGCTTCATTCTTGAAAGCAAAGACAAAATAAAATATACTGGATGAAGAAATTTAGAAAAGTTCTTTTCCACACATTTTTATGGGGTTTTATTATGCCATGTTATTCTAAAAACAGCAGAATGGCAGAGTGAAGTTAAAAAATGCAGGTTGGAATCTTGGCTCCCCACTTACTAGCTGTGCAACTTGAGCACTTCTTACGCCCTAGCTTATTCCTCAACTGTAAAACAGAACTGTGACTAGAAGAAACTGAGGTAAAGCATCCAGCTCAGTGCCTGGCATGTAGGATTCAATAACAATTATTAAATGTGAAAGGAAATTATGAAGATTTGTCACAAAACAATGTATACTATAAGCAATGTAATAAAAAGTATTTAGATGAAGAATTTCAATTGAGAGATACATTAGTCAGCACCCATTAGGTTAGCTTATAAATGTTATTTTTGTAGAAATTTAATGCCAAAGTGATACAACAAAGAACAATAATTTTCACATCTCTGTATCTTTTAAAATCTTTTACCCAACTGTCATCTACTTTGGCTATTCTACAGAATAGCACCATATTCTGATGCTATTCTACAGAGTACTAAGAAGTACTCCCTTCATTTGTTTGTTTTTACTCCCTTCGTTTTAACTTAAAATTTTTTTCTACAGCTCTAACCCTGAGCATGAGATTTAATGGGGCCTGTGGTTACAACATCCAAAAGCATAATTCACCTAATATTCCTTATAATAAGATTTTAATGAACCAACTATAAAAAGATAAACTTCAGTTATCTTCCACCCAGAAAAAAATAAGTGACCAAGAAGAAAAAAACAATCTCACTTTCTGTATTAAACACAATTAATTTGAAATCAGTTATTATTGGCTACAAAAATTTCCTACCCTCACAAAAATTCTTAGGGACAGGCTATCTGCTTACAATCATAAAATTATGAGTCCTTTAAAAACCATTCTATAATTTTGAGAATCAAAAAAATAACTTGATGTAAGTATTTTAGATATGAAAAGCATGCTTTATTTTGTCTACATGTTTTTTCCATTCAGACTAAATATTTTAAATGTTTTCAATGAATTAGTAAGTTTACTACTTCATAAGAGGCCTAACAGTTTATTGTTTTACCACTTGTAAATTAGATCAGTAAAGAAGTAAATGGAAAAAAAAAGGGGGGAGGTAAAATGACTTTAAGAAATATTCTGATAGGGATCCCTGGGTGGCGCAGCGGTTTGGCGCCTGCCTTTGGCCCAGGGCGCGATTCTGGAGACCCAGGATCGAATCTCACATCGGGCTCCCAGTGCATGGAGCCTGCTTCTCCCTCTGCCTATGTCTCTGCCCCTCTCTCTCTCTCTCTGTGACTATCATAAATAAATAAAAAATTAAAAAAAAAAAAAAAGAAATATTCTGATAGGGCAGCCCAGGTGGCTCAGTGGTTTGGCACCACCTTCGGGGGGGGGGGGGGGGGGTGATCCTGGAGACCCAGGATAGAGTCCCACGTGGGGCTCTCTGCATGGAGCCTGCTTCTCCCTCTGCCTGTGTCTCTGCCTCTCTCTGTGTTTCTCGTGAATAAATAAATAAAATATATTAAAAAAAAAGAAATATTCTGATAATGAAACTCATTAACACATATCATTTCCAGCCTTTCCCATTTGTGTTCTGGCATGGACCACTTTACATCACAATAAAAGACCAGAATTTTTATTTATAAACCAAAAGCCAATCATGACTATAGGAGGGTTTTTTTAATCCCCTCGTATTCTTTATCTTATCAGACACCTTTAGAAAGCTTCAGTTGATTTAGTTTAAGGTAAATAGATATACTTAATATACCTGATAAGGTGATAAATCTTATTATCATAGTACTACCGCTACAGGTAAACTACAAAGTGAAATATAAGCTAATTATAAAAATAGGATGCAGCGGGGCAATTTTAAAAACACATACTACAAAAGAACTCCTCCCAGCAATAGCTCACTCAACCTAAAGAAAATAGCAAAATGATAAAGAGCGGACTTCAACGGCAAAAGGCTAGCTCCCACTCAGATCTCAGTATTTGGTTTCTCTTTCAAGGTTTCTGTTAACTGCTAAAAGTCCACTCCAGTAATTTTAAAGATGGTCTCGCCTTTTAAAGTACAGTAATAGTGAATATGAAACCACCATAAGTTAAGCTTATTGAATCTACTCTAAGGCAATCTAAAGTTCTGTTAAACACCAAGTCACATCTACTATAATATTTTCTTCCTACGATTAAATATGAAAAGTCTGAAGAGGCCAATTTCTTGATTTTCTCCACTCCTCATCTCCAACAGTAATACTGTAGAGCTCTGAATTTAAACTCCTCCCAAAGACTTCCTACCTCACTCTCTGCGGATATATGAAAACATATTCCCCATAAGCATAAAAAGAAACCAACGAACAGACTAAACCTGAAGACCCTTAGGTGATTTCACCCTCCGCACCTAGCTGGCAAGTTTCCTGCAACTTTTGTCTCATCGTCTTACAGTTTCACCCTGCAAAAGGAAATGAAGAGAAAAACACCCAAGCTAAGCTGTGAGTGATCCCGGGTCAGTCTGATCTCTGCCAGAAAGGGCCAGGTAACATTTACTCTTCCCGTTGTCTAAGTTTCTTTCTCTTCTCCCCTCGGTAAACCTGGTGGTATACTACCCACACCACCGCAATTCATCTGTAGTTAGGATACTTCACTTCGCAAAGGAATCACTTCCTTAACACGATGACTATTCACTGAAGACGCTTGCAGCCGTTTTCCCACTTTCCTCATCCATTCCTCAATTCCACAGCTACAAACCTCTCTCGCCAAAGGAGCAAAAGTTCTTAAAGAACTTCTTAAAGAACGGATTTTCTCAGGGCTCTTCGACCTTCGTCCCAATCTCAAAGCCCGCATACATCTAAGAGTTCCCAGAAACAATGAGCTGCAAAAGTACAGACTAAACGGGAGAGAAGAGGAAGTATCAGAACAATACCCAGCAATACGCAAACCAAACACGGCACCGAAAACCCGTGGTCGTCTCTATCATCCACTCTACCACCCCCACCACTTCCCTAGTTTAACCGAGGTCTCGCCAACTCCGAGAAATGGCCTCCTGGCCCGTAATTCCCCCCACCCCACCCCCTTTCACGAAGGGTAGAAAGAAAAGCCAGCTCCGGTTGATCGGAGCTGTGATGCTTTTTCTGCCGGGTGGAGGGAGGCAAGCCAAGGGTTGTGTAAAGAATGGAAAGCTGAGTGATACTGGGGGGAGGGGGAGAATTAGGGCGCCAGAGCTAATCCCTTGCCGGGGCCCGCTCGTGGAACAGGCAGGAGGCGACCAGCCCGGAGGACTAGGGAAGCTGGGCTGCAACCGGGCTTTCGGGGCGCGATTAAGGGGGAAAGAAGTCCGGCAGCCCCGGCGGTCGGAGGGTGACGGCGCCAGGCAAGGGAGGAGGCTCCGTGCGGAGAGGCATTTTCGGGGCAAACAAGGGCGGGAATCGCCTTGCTCACGCCGCCCCGGCACCCCCAGGCTCACACCTCAAACCTGCTCTTGGTCACTCCGTTCACGTCCCTCCTCATGGGGCCGGCGGGTGCGGCCGGGGCCCGGCGCTGCGGCGTGCGGAGTGCAAAGACTGGGGGCCCGGGGCAGGCCCCGGAGTTCCGGGAGCGGGAGGAGGCGGAGGAGCTGCGGCCGGGGGCCGTCGGCGGGGAGGAGAAATCTCTCGGCTCCGGCGGGGCCTCCTCCGCCTCCCGCAGAGCCCGCGGCGGCGGCGACTGCTCGTCGCTAGCTCTTCTCTCCCCTCAGCCTCAACTTCAACCCAAAACAAAAACACTCCCCACCTGCCAGCAACGCCGCTCCTCATTGGGCAGAGCAGCCCGGGCCTCGGAACGGCGTGGGGAGGGGAGGAGGAGGAGCGCGCGGCGGCGGCGGCGGCGGCGGCGGCGGCGGCGGCGCGGGGCCGCCCCTCCCCCACTCCCGGGCTCAGCCCGCGACGGTCCGCCCGGGAGCAGCCGGAGCGTGGCGGCGGCGGCGGCGCGAGCCCCGCTCTTGCCTCCGAGGCGCGCAAGCCCACCGCGAGAAGGAGAGGCAGGGAAGTGCCTATCTGTCTGTGTGTATTTGTGTATGGGAGGGGCAGTGGGGAGGGAGCGAGTGCGCGCGTGCTCGCGGACTCGCGAGTGAGCAAAGCAGGACAACTGCACACAGCACCGGAGCCTATCTAATCCCCTTCGCGGGGAGACGGCACGCACCCACCCAGCAAGCACCTGAGCTTTCGGTCTAGTCCGTCCAGCCTCCTAAGTCTGGTCGCTTCTTCCCCGGTAGCCTGTGCAGCCACATAGATCCTGCCCGGCCACCCAACTCCCTTCCCCTTTCCCCTATCACTCACTGTCGCCTTGAACCCAAAGTGCAGCAGGCGGTCCCTGCTCGGAGCCATTTTCCTCCTGTTTCTGGTAGTCTCTAGATTGAGGCAGTGCTGCTGCCGCCGCCGCTGCCGCCGCCGTTGCTGTCGCTGCCGCCGCCTCCCCCGCCCCCGTGGATTTCATTACCGGGTGTTGCAAGGAGGCCTGGGGGGCCGCCGCAGGGCGTGGGTCTCCCTGTGCATGGATCAGGAGACTGGGGGGGGCGGGCTGGTTGCGCTACCCTCTGCTCCAGGAATATGCAGCGAGGCCGCGCCTCGTGCCTTGGGGTCAGGGGGTGCAGCGCAGGAGCTGGGCGTCCATTCCTTTTAGCTGGGGGAGGGGCGCGCTTGGGAGGTTGGGGGGGCCAGTGAGGCTGAAGGGCCTTTGGCTTCCCCCGCCCCTCCGCCACCAGACCGCTGCTGGCGCCCAATGAGCTCTAGTGCCTGCTCGTCCTCCAATCAGGGCTTTGGTTGGTGAGAACCTGATCCTGACGCCATTTTGGCGGGAGAAACAAGCGTGTCTTAACGAGTAGGCGGGGGCGCTGGCCTAGTGGAAATTACGATATTCATCTGACTCCTTGGCTCCTTCCATAGAAGCTAGTTTGTGTCCTCATATTATTATACTTAGCAACACCAGCCCTCAAGGTCTCGGAATTTATGAACAAATTTCCAGGATTAAAGAATGACTTTACCCTCTTTTAGAATGACAAACTGCAGAATCATGTGCCAAAGATGAAATATTAGAAACTGTATCATAAATTCCAGCAGTCCTGGCAGGATCACTGCCCCTAGTTGTATTCCAAAGTATATTTGTCTTCATAACTGTTTTAATTCGCAGTTTTAGGGACAGGATTGTTATGAATCTGATTTAAGTTTGCAGCGCCTGGCTGGCTGAGTTGGTGGAGCCTGCTACTCTTCTCGGGTTGTGGGTTCAAGTCCTGTTGGGTATAGAGATTACTTATAATATTTTAGAAAGAGAGAGATAGGAACTTATTTAAGAGCGACTTGTGCTGGAGATCTTTTTAAAATAGGCATATTCTGGAGCACCTGCATGACTGCTCAGTTAAGGATCCAACTCATGATGTTCCCTCAGGTCATAATCTTAAAGTGGTTAGATCTAGTCCCTTCTTAGGCTCCCTGCTTGCTGGTCATGGAGCCTGCTTAAGATTCTCTCTCTCTCTCTCTGCCCCTCCTGGTCCTCCACCCCTGCTCCTGCTCTTTAAAAAATAACATTATTTAAGGGAAAAAAAAAAAACAGACATTCAAGTTGGAAGCTTTTTACTCAACTCTTCAAGCATATTTATTTAATTTTGTCTCGTGTTTGTCCTAGAAAGGGCTACTTAATCAAGGAACCTAGCTTCAAAAACTCATTCTCAGGCCCACAAACCCAGGTCTAGATGTTATACTCTCTCCTTCCTCTTTTAATGTTATTGTTTCACTTCAGCGATATAAACACAGCTTTTTAGTCCTGTCGGATTTAATAGCAATTTTCTCCCAACTATTGATGAATTTGGTGAATAAGACCTACAAAAGATAGTAAAACTGGCTCAAGCAGATAAATCAAATGAAGAAAACTTTCACAGATCTGCTTCTGGGTTTCAGTTATCCTTTTCTGTTAACTTATTTTGAATAAACTTAGGGAAGACTTTTATTTCCTGATTAAATTTTTTGATTGAACGTTTTAAAAGCTGAAGAGGCACCTGGGTGCCTCAGTCAGTTGCGGTTGCACTGCTGACTCTTGATTTCGGCTTAGTTCCCGATCTTAGGGTCCAGCCACCCCTCAGGTTCCCTGTTCAGCTTAAGTCTGCTTATCCTTCTCCCTTTGCCCCTCCCCCCACTTCTCTCCTTCCCACCCCCCTCTGGGCCAGTAGGTGCTCTCTAAAAATAAATAAAATCTTTTGTTTTTTGAAGATTTTATTTATTTACTCATGAAAGTCAGAGAGAGAGAGAGAGAAGCAGAGACACAGGCAGAGGGAGAAGCAGGCCCCATGCAAGGAGCTCGACGCCGCACTCTATCCCAGGGTTCCAGGATCACGCCCTGGGCCGAAGGCAGGCACCAAACGGCTGAGCCACCTAGGGATCCCTCAATAAAATCTTTTAAAAAGCTGAATGAAAATTACTCAAAGGTTAAAAATTTACTACACAAAGGCATATTGCTTTTTATCAAAGAAATTTATTTGCATGTAAATAAACAGATTCTTTTGTAATGTTTCGGGGGAAAAAATCCCAGATTTTGTCTACTTTCAAAAAATGAAAAATCCCAAAGTATTTACAGAACGGCCATACGCACAGAAAATCAAATTTGAAAGTTTTTTAGAAAAGACCCTCCCCAACTGCTCCTGATGTACACTTCTAAAACAAAATTTATAAAGCCCAGCTTTTACAGCTGAGGTTTCCCAACCTAGGTTGAGATGGTAGGTAGTTCCTACCCCTCAAAAATCTAATTCAAGGGTAGAAATAAGGGGGCAGAGGGATTGAAAAGAAAAAGAAAAAAAAAAGGAAAAAGAATAGGAGATTGCCCAGGGATTGTGAAAGTTTCCTATACTGGTATCTGCTTTAAGTGACTTGACTGGATACTGTATGACAGGCTCCCTTGAAAGGGTTGCTTCTGAGAATTTATGGTATTGCTGCACTAAACTTTCAGACCTCGGCCTTAAGGAAAATCTTTACAAGAGTCACTAACCTCAAGGCCGGTTTTGGCAATTATATCCTGCTTCATTTTTCCCCCATCTATAAAATACCTGTTTTAAACCACATGGATTTTGAACCTGAAATCATGTACATCAGAGCAGGTTTTGACCAAGAACCCCTAACATGAAGCCAAAGACAGAAGAGGAATCAGGTCAAACTAAGAATACATTAAGACACCAGCAGCAGAAGACAGGTAGAAGTTGACTTCATGTCCTTGCAGTCTTTTGAAACAGAAGAATGAGTACACCTAGACAGGAGGGAGGTGTCCCAGGCTTGGTTTATTCTGCCTCTTCTCCTCCACCCTGTGGAGAAATGCAGTGCTCCCTGGTTCTCAGGCAGGGTGAAGCAGGTTAGCCCCGGCTCCCTGTTAAGCAAGTTCAGATGCTGGGTCAGTGTGTGGGGTGTGCCCATCGACAATTCAGGGGCTTATCCTTCATCCAGATCCTAACTCGGGTTTCTTTGATCTGGGATGAAGACAGAAAGAGAGAAAAAGCTTCCCAGTTTACTCATTTTGGTATCTGTTGGCTCTGCTTGGGGAAGCTGAGCCCCTGATATGTAGTACATTCCCCATAAGATTTTCCCCACCCAGAACAAACTTTAAAACCACATAACATTTTTTTTTCTCTGCAGAAACCAATGGGATAGGATTCAAAGCTAGGTGAGAAACTTGTGAGAAATCCAACCTGGTTATATGTCTGAGAGGCTGCTACTGTATCAGCATCACAAGATAAAGCACTCTGGTATCACCTTGCCCATGTCCTCCTTAGTGTCACCCAAGACATTTGACTCTGATACGGTAACCGATAACTTTTCTTGCTCCACTTTGCAATGTTTCGTTTCCTACTTCTTATTACCTTGGGACACAAAAGTGGCAGAGTTGTTGAGAGCTGATGACCAGAAAAGGGAGAACGCTAGAGGAAATCAGAGACAGTCAGGAAAGAACGCCAAAGCTGATTTTCCAACTCTATGCTAACTCCAACCTGCAGAAAAAGCTGAATATAGAAATCTTCTTCAATATCTGATGAAGCCACTCCATTTATTACACACACACACAAATGAATCACCTGGCTTTTTTTTTTTTAATCCAGAAGAGTTGTGCTGGGGACTGTGCCCCATCCTGCTGATACAGATCCTGAATGGAATCATCAGGAATGGCACAGTGCAGGTGTCAAAATCAAAGTAAGGCCGCAGAATTTCAAGAGGACCTTCCAAATACTGAGAACTTGTGTTGCACTCAAATGGTCTCCTGGATTTCTTATTTATGAGAAGGGCTTCTTATTGATGTCCCCCAGAATCCAGACTCAGACCTATTCCTCCAAAAAGGTCCAATTTGGTTGCTACATAGTAGCAAGGGTTTATCTTCATGCCCACCTAGCATTCCAGGCCCCCATTACTTCAAGTGAGCTTGAAATTGTTTTAAGTGAACTATGGCTGCAAATTTTTACTGTTTTATCTAAGGGAGCATACAGTGGAGTGATTGGAAGTCTGGACTCCTTCTCCATGTGATGCAGAGAAACAAGGAGCCCAGCTCTCAGGAATGGCATCAATTCTCCTACAAACAAAATGCTGGGATGTGGACTTTTGGCACATTGTGGAAATAGGAGAACTATTAATTCTGTAATGGTTTTCATGCCACTGGGTTAGGGAGGCTGTACATTAAACCTTACTGCATCTGAAAAGATGTTTATACCCCTAAAAAGCCAGCCCAGCCTTTTTTAAAGGACAAAGAGACTATAAATCTGTACCTCCCCAGGGAGGGGACTCCTAATATTCCTATGATGTCTGAACCCTATGATAAACCTCCTAAAACGAAAAATACCATTTTGGTTTTTTTACTTAACTCCAAAGGTGGGCTCTGACTAATCTGCTTGGGCTTAATGCTACAGTACCTGCACAAGCTACAGGCTCCCTACCGCCAAATAAGCCTTGCTCTTTCACCTCCCATCACTTTGAACCCTGAACCTTATAGAATTAGAAACACTGTATAAAGACAAACAGATAAAGGGTTAAAATATTACAAATAAATAGCTAAGATTATCTTCCCTCCCCCAATCACTCCTAAGAAACAGACACCAAACATTACTTAAGTGTCCAAAATGACCAAAGTCCTTCATTTGCCCATGCCTCAAATGGACAACTATCCAAACAAAGTGAACAACCTTCATGCAAATGCATCAAGGAATGTATTGCTTTTTCATTTGCTGCCCAGCCCTTCAAATACATGCACTAAAATGAGTTAAAACATGGCCTAAAAATGGAAAAAGGGAGAAAAAAATATATATGAATATTTCCCACAAAACTGTTTCCCACCCTTCCCTCTCCCTATGCCCCACCCACCCCCTCCCTTTCATAAGCAAGTATTTTAACTTTTTTTTTTTTCTTTTTTTCTCTGGCAAAGGAAAAAGTGATTCTTGGTAACCAGAATCAAACCCTATGGTCTCTTTAGTAGGGTCTGGCTATGCCTTTCTAAATTCACCCAGCTCGGTGTCAAAGCTATGCCATTTAAGATTCCTAGCATATTCTTAAACACAAAATCAGACCTGTCTGACTCACCCCTTAATGGTGGTTTGCCTATAAACTTATTAGTTTTTCTCTGGCCATTTGTGTCTTAAAAAGTTAGGTTCCTAATTGCCAATCAGGGCCACATCCATAAGATCATCATCTTCCTCCCCAATCATAAAGTCAGGGCTGAGCCTTGAGGGCCTGTCTGTAGATAAAATTGTGTTGCTTGTCATAGACAAGGACTGGTCTGAAGAGATGGGTGATTTAGACCAACTCTCTGGCTTGATGCTATGAGATTTTTTCTTGTCCCGGTCTTTGTCCCGGTCCCGGTCTCTATCTTTGTCTTTTACTTTCTTCTTTTCTTTTTTGTGCTTCTTATGCTTTTCTGTGCTATATTCTGGAAGAGGTCGGATACCATCATCTGAGCTCGGACTGTTCTGATAAGATTTCTCTGCTATGGAGGAGCCTGACTCACTTTCACTGTCCAGATTCTGGGGGGTATATGCTGGTGACTTACTATGGCTAGGAGAGCCACGCTCATGCTTTGGAGTGGAACCACTGATGAGTGGAGAGCCATAGTTTTTGGAAGAGGCCATCTGAGGTCTGAGCCCTTCTCCACTACTTTCCCCAGGTTTCTGCAAAGTCACTTTGGCTTTAATGCTGGGGGAACCCCCATCATGCTTGCTGATGATAATTTTTGCCACACCTGTGCTCCCCACATTTTTTGACTCTGAGGTCTTCTTAGACGAATCCACTGAACCCCCCGAGGTGGAAACCTTGGATTTTTCTTTATCACTTTTCTCACGCTTACCCTGGAACTCTCCTCCTGACATGTTATGTTTGGAGGACATAGGATGGCTAGAAGAATTTGTGCTCACTCCCATCTGGCCATCCATCGGGTCTTCACCTCCAGGGCCACTGGTGACAACCCCATGCTTCAGTTTATCTATGACGGCTGTTAAGGACGGCTTCTTATTTCTGCTGGGGGATTTCCCTTTGGAACTCCCGTGCTGGTTCTGAGAGGATGACATGGAAGAGCCACTTGAGGAAAAGGAAGAGGAAGATGCTGTACAAGAATTAGATGATGGGGGAGTTTTCTGAGACAATGAGCCTGAAGATCCTAACCCTGAAGATGACTTCATGCCAGTGCTTGAACTACTTCCAGACATATGAGAACCACCAGAACCTGAACTGATGGGGGACTTGGCTTTAGAAGATGGGGGAGTCCCAGGAACAGGCTTCATTGGAGAGGCAAGCTTATCAGAGCCTCCAGGTGGCCTTGAATGAGAAGGGGATATGTTTGGTTTACTTAAAGAAGGATTCATAAGTGATGATGGCTTCCCTTGAGGTTTCATCTTGGTGCTGCCGGAGCCACTGCTCAGTCCATGCTTGGTAATGGGAGAGGAGCCTGGCTTCCCCCCAGACTGGGATGAATTTTTGGACTGACTAGATCCAGAAGACCCTTGGCTAGAATATACACTGCTACTTAACTTGGAACTTGATGAACCTTCTGATTTACTGCTTTTCATCTTGCCTGAGTTGGAAGCAGAAGAGGAGGAAGAAGAGGAGGAAGAATGGCTATGGTGGCTTTTACTGCCTGAGGAAGACACAGAACCACTGCTGGTATACTGACTGTGGGATGAGGGCTTGCCCACCATCACGGTACCTTTAGGAATCTGAATAGTGATTTTGGGAATAGGTGGTGTGGCAACACCTGGGGGAGTCTGTGATCTTCCTGAACTGCCTGGTGATTTGGATCCACCCGTACTGGTAGGTGGAGTGAAAGGTCGGTTAGAAGAACTGTGAGATGGAGACTTTCCTTCAGTGTCTGCCTTCTTCCGCTTTGGAGGCTTATCTTTGCTTTTGCCATCATTAGAAGGGGTCCGACTACGCTTCCCTGGTTTGCTATCTAATCCTGGCCCTGACAGACTACTGTTACTGGTGCCATTGCCTTCCTTTACTCGTTTTTGAGTCTTTTCTTTCCCTAAGTCCCCAGTAGTCAATAAAGGACTCTGGCTACCACTGTGATGCTCCATAAGATCTGCAGGACCTAAAGCCTTACCAGCCACTGCTATAATACTGAAATCAACTGTGTCAGCTTGGCTATTGCCTTTAAACTTAGTCTCCCCATTATCACCTCCAAGCATTGGCACCCCCAAAGTATTTAGTGCCTGAGATGCAAATCCTTTGAAATCATCATTATCTCCGCTTTGGCTGCTTTCATCAAAATATTCTTCTCCAAAACCACTTTGGCTCTGGCTGTTCAACAAATCAGGATTAAAATCTACTCCATCAGGAAAAAAATGATTTGTAGGAGAGTCACTACTAGGGCTACCAGCAGCATCTGCAATTAGGTCAGCTGGATCTGTGTATGGATTTTCATTATTATTGGTTTGAAAGACATCAGGGTCAAAGAGAGCACTCTGAGAATGCCCAGAGCTTGAAGAATCTCGAACAGGGGTGCCAATGGGTGGACAATCGTCATTAGTGCTGGGAAGCTTAGAGGCTTCTTCTGCAATGTCTGAAAGGATATCAGTTACATCTGGGCCAATGCTGTCTGAACTGGATAGTCGGACCATCCTTTGAATACTGGGTTGGGGGTGAGGTACTGGTTGCGGGTAAGTTGTTGGGGGAGTACTACACTGGCTTGGAGCTGGAGTGATGTGTGGCGTATCCAGCGTGTCTGCTGTCATGTTGACATCAAAGATAGGGTTCTGTGAGTCAACATCCATTGAAAATAGCTCCCTCTGAAAGTCATCTTCAGTCTGGTGCTTGGGTTTGTCAGGTGGTAATCTTGATGACTTCTTCTTCTTTGTCTTGTTGCTTCCCGGGCATATTTCCATCCGGGGTGAGCCGGAAGAAGAGTTCTGCCTTTCTAAAGGGCTGCTTCCATAAAGGGTTGAGAAATCCTGGGCAGGGTTATCTTTAAGAAGGTTCATGAGCATCGGGTGGTTCTTGGTGTTGCCGGCCATCGAAGAGACAGGTGGCGGCGTGTGATGAGGAGGGGTCGGACTCGAGCCAATGGTAGACCCCCCGTTCCCTGTGATTTGCAACAAACTGGTAAGAATTGGGTTCTGAGACACCTTGCTGAAGTCCTCCCCATGGCCCACCGACTCATGCCGATCTTTGATGCTCATGCTCATATTAAACAAGGTGGTAATGGGACCCCCCGGAAAGGTGTTGGTTGGTGTAGTGGTACCACTCATTGGGTTGTTGCCTGTGGTCATGCCATACCCTGGGCTGCTAGCCGGGGGCAGGTTCTTTTTCACCATGTCTTCAACTGTCTCTGCAATGAGGGACAGTGCTGGGGTGTCGGCCTGAATGGTTTCAGCTTTCCTCCGAATAGCCCTCATCGTCACAGGGATGGACATACATCTGTAAGATAAGATAGAAAAAACAAAATCAGCAATGTATTAGCTGCTGAAAGAAAACAATTTTTATTTGGGAAAACAGGCTTTAATTCTGCCTGAAATTCAGATATGTACTCAGAGGTTTACAGTAAGGAATTTTCAGGTAAGGCAAGTAACCGGTAAGACAGAAATAGTTCTATAAAATGCTAGAGCATTGGGCAAATTCATTCTAAAAGGAATCTGTACCAGTAGGCAATCTTAACCTCTTTTAAAGCACTACCCAAAACAAACCAACCACAAAGTCCAAATTACATGTCATACTAAACCAAAAGAAAACTGGTAATAATGAACTCAGTAAGAAAATGCCCTCCTGGGGCGCCTGGGTAGCTCAGGTGGTTAAGCATCTGCCTTCAGCGCAGGTCATGATCCCAGGGTCCTGGGATCGAGCCCCACATCAGCTCCCTGCTCAAAGGGGAGTCTGCTTCTCCCTCTCCCTCTGCCCATCCCCCACCACCTTGTTCATGCTTGCTCTGTCACTCTCTCAAATAAATAAAATCTTTAAAAAAAAGCCCTCCTTTTAGGACTTCACATGTGATTAATGGGATATAATATTTACCTTAATTAATGAAACACTAGAAAAAGCTCTTGAACCATCAAGTTCTAAACCTTAATGGCAAAAAATAATAATAATAATAAAAAAAAACTAAACCTTAATGGTGGGACACCTGGGTGGCTCAGCGGTTTAGCGCCTGCCTTTGGCCCAGGGCATGATCCTGGAGTCCCGGGATCGAGTCCCACATTGGGCTCCCTGCATGGAGCCTGCATCTCCTCTGTCTGTGTCTCTGCCTCTCTTTCTGTGTGTCTCATGAATAAATAAACTCTTTAAAAAATAAATCATAAAATAAAATAAAATAAAATAAAATAAAATAAAATAAAATAAAATAAAATAAAATAAAACAAAAATAAACCTTAATGGCTTAAAGCATCCCAAAGCTATATTGTGAAAGATGCTATTATTGCTCTAAAATCTTTATTATTTTTTTAAATGATTTATTTACTTATTTACATATGATATATATAGAGAGAGAGAGGCAGAGACACAGGAAGAGGGAGAAGCAGGCTCCATGCCAGGAGCCCGACGCAGAACTCGATCCCGGGACTCCAGGATCGCACCTGGGCCAAAGGCAAGCGCTAAACCACTGAGCCACCCAAGAATCCCCTACAATCTTTATTATTTTAAAGCAAAGCACTTTTTATCTTATAGATAAGTTTAAAAACGTATTTTCGGGATCCCTGGGTGGCGCAGCGGTTTGGCGCCTGCCTTTGGCCCAGGGTGCGATCCTGGAGACCCGGGATCGAATCCCACGTCAGGCTCCCGGTGCATGGAGCCTGCTTCTCCCTCTGCCTATGTCTCTGCCTCTCTCTCCCTCTCTCTCTGTATGACTATCATAAATAAATTAAAAAAAAAAAAGTATTTTCAAAAACACTTTGCTCTAGAACATTTTAGCAACTTTTCTTAAAGAGACCAAAATAGTAGTATTTTAGGATTTTGAAGATCACATGGTTTTTGTCCAACTATTCTGCCATCTTAGCTCGAAAGGCACCACAGACAATATATAGGGGTGCCTGAGTGGCTCAGTCGGTTAAGTGTCCCAATTCTTGATTTTACCTCAGGTCATGATCTCAGTGTACTGAGATCAAACCCCACATCAGACTTCCCACTCAGTAGAGAGTCTGCTTAGGATTCTCTCTCCTTCTAACCCCCACCCACCCCTCAAATTCTCTCTAAAAAATAAATCTTAAAAAAAAAAAAAAAAAAAGAGACAACATATAAATGAACAAACATAGCTGTGTTCCAATAAAATTTATTTACAAAACAGGCCACAAGCATCAGCTCTAGAAAAATCTCAAAATTACATATTAATGTTTCTGGGAAGCTGACTAGCTTAAAGTATCTTCCTACATGCCACCATTTGATATATTACATATGTTAAAAAGTGATGCAGTAGATAAGTAAAAAAAAAAATCTAGGGGCTCAGTTGGCTAAACATCAGTCTTTAGCTCAGGTCATGATCCCAGACTCCCGGGATCAATACCCATGTCAGGCTCCCTGCTCAGCGGGTAGTCTGCTTCTCCCCCCTCCTTCTGGCTGTCCCCCTGGCTCCTTCTCTTTCTGCCTGTCTATCTCACTCTCTATCTCAAATAAATAAATAAAATCTTAAAAAAAAAAATCTACATCTTATTTCAGGTATTTCCTTCCTAAAAGAATCCTATACCAACCTAAAGTTACTCTACCTTACTTCCTATTACTCCCATGATGGTATTTAAAAAACTAAAGCTTGGGGCAGGCCAGGTGGCTCAGTGGTTTAGCGCTGCTTTCAGCCCAGAGCCTGATCCTAGAGACCCAGGATCGAGTCCCACAACAGGCTCCCTGCATGGAGCCTGCTTCTCCCTCCGCCTGTATCTCTGCCTCTGTCTCTCATTAATAAATAAATAAAAACCTTAAAAAAAATAAAAAACTAAAGCTCACATTGCTTTTGAATCCCAAAGCAGAGAAAGGTGAATTCAAAACAGTGACTACATGCTTCCCTCCTGGGCAGCCCCAGTGGCGCAGCGGTTTGGCGCCACCTGCAGCCTGGGGTGTGATCCTGGAGACCCGGGATCGAGTCCCACATCAGGTTCCCAGCGTGAAGCCTGCTTCTCCCTCTGCCTATGTCTCTGCCTCTCTCTCTGTGTCTATGAATAAATAAATAAAATCTTTAAAAAAATAAAAAATAAATAAATGCTTCCCTCCTAAATTTCCATTCACTTTAATACTGAAAACAGTGTTTCTTATACCCCTCTAAATGGGAGTCTGATGGAAAAGAGCCAGTGCTACCTTTGAACAACTTTGGCAATGAAGTCATCTGTGCAGATGAGTGCATCTGACAGCCCCTTGTACAGTTTACAGCTCACATGTGTTGAGTCCTGCACATCCATTACCACTGAAAGACAAAACATATAGGAGTTGAGAGAAATTCAGCTTCTGACTTTCCAAAAAGAAGATAAAGAGCCCAAACTACTGCCCTAAGAAAAGAGCTAGCCCCCTCAAAACTCACCACACACCAGGGAGTCATTCACAGGGTGCTGAAAAGATACGCTAAAACGGGACTCTGAGAGAGGACACACTTCAAATTGGAGGAGCCCAGGAGAATCTAAAAGGCAAAGAAAAAGATCATAAAATAATCAAATATAAGACTAAATCCTAATAAATAATAATCCCTAAGTATACAGAACATCATTTTCAGTCTCCTTAGAAACTAAATCCTATACATTTTTTACATGCAAAACTACTATATCATTCACAGGTGATAGAATGAATCCGATTCCAAAAAATATGTCAGCTTGTTATAAATATTCCAAACAAATAAGTAACTAAACTTCCACTTTCTAAAATGAAGGCCATTTAATCCCTAAATTGTTAAAGACCTTGACAGATACAAATGTCTTGCCTTGAAAGTGAATTCTGAAAATAAACGTGGCCAAGAATTTTTTATTCTATTTGATAAGAAGACCTCCAGAATCTCTGCCATAAACCCTGCTTTCTATCAGTGTTTGCAGAGGTTAGTTATGTGGCCCATAGTTTGGTAAATATGGATGTAGGGGCTATAATCTAAAATGATATCCTTGAAGCAACTAGGTGACTCAGTTGGTGAAGCAGCTGACTCTTGATTTCAGCTCAGGTCATGATCTCAGAGTCCTAGGATCAAGCCCCGAGTCAGGCTCCATCCTCAGCAGGAAGTCCTGCTTGAGGAGTCTCTCTCCCTCTCACCCTGCTTGCATTCTCTCTAAAATAAATATATAAATCTTTAAATAAATACAATTCTATCCTTATGTCAATACACATATATCCAACTATCATCATAGGTTCCTAAGCCAAATACACTGGCAGCCCCAAGACAAGGATCACATACTTTCTTGCGGGAAAGCACACATCTCTGCAGGACTAACTCTGACTATCTTACAAAAACTAATTTTCAGGGATGCCTGGGTGGCTCAAAGGTTGAGCTTCTGACTTGGGCTCAGGGCGTGATCCTGGAATCCTGGGATCGAGTCCCACACTGGGCTCCCTGCATGGAGCCTGCTTCTCCCTCTGCCTGTGTCTCTGCTTCTCTGTGTCTCGAATGAATGAATGAATGAATGAATGAATGAATGAATAAATAAATAAATAATTAATTAATTAATTAAAAAAAAAAAAAAACTAATTTTCAGATGCTCTGAAACTACTTGGAAAATTCTCCCAGGATTCAAGTACACGAAATAGAAGGGCCATAAGCACACTTGCACATGCTCTGTGTCATTACTGTAACTCTAAAATTTCTCATTTCTAAAGCAGTTCTTATTCCAAAAAAGGTATCTCCTGATTTACCTTCCTTGTTTCATTTTGCCTGCCATTCATACATCTCTATTACTGAAGTGTTTTACGATTAAGGTAAAAAAATTAACTGCAGTTAATTAGAGTTGCCAAAATTCTCATCAGTATTTTAACAGCAAACTGTGTTTGAAAAATATCAGCATTCCAGAATCCAGGGAGAAAAAAAAGGTCATGGGTCTTACTCCCTTTTAAGCTACATGCTTAAGTTCCCCAAAGAATGAGGACAGGAAACATACTCAGGCAAGACTAAAAGCTAGGAAGCATTGTCCTAACAACCTAAAATGTAGATCTCAAGGAATAGTCTCTGGGACACATGGCAGAGCATATGACTCTTGGTCTCAGGGTTGTGAATTACAGCTGCACTGCGTGTAGAGATTATTTAAAAAGAAAAAAAAAAAGAAATCTCTTCCCACAGCATCCCTTCTACCTTCTATAAGGCTCAGGCACTTAGATACCTAATTATATCACCGTATGCAGAAAAAGAGTAAGTCCATTGCAAAAAACAGTGGTTTCCAAATCCCAATTTATAGATTGGTTCCATCATAATTATATGTGGAGCTTAAACTAGATTCCCAACTCCTCCCCACTGAGATTCTAATTCAGTTCACTTGTGAATGGAAACCAGTTATAAAAGTTCTACAGATTAAAAGAAAAAAAAAACAGACACACAAAAAACAAAACTCTACAGGTGATATGCTAAGCCAGCAAATTAGAGAACCAGGAGAGCAAACAGTTTCCATTTGCCAGTAAGTATATCAAGAGGAAAGGCAGTACCTTCTTTCAGAATAGTTCTTTTGACACAACTTCCTATTAGGGTGTTATAGGCCACTTGATGTCTGATCAGATTTAGGATAAGAGGAACTCGGCCAGGGTGCTGAAAGGTGATTTTGCTAACTAGGGTTCCCTGTAGACTTCGGCCATCTGGAAGAGGAGCATCCTTGTTGAGGAAATAGCAGTGCTGCTGACCTGGAAGAGCCTGGCAAAAAGAACAAAGCAAATGAACACTATCAACTCACCCAACATACTCCAACCACAAAATAACCTGGGAAAAACCCCTACTCCTCAAAAATCAGCAACAGTTTCTCATTGGACAATAAAATTCCACAGTGAATTCTTTGGTCAGCTAATGTTATAAATGCCAATTACTCACTTGGCTGAAAAGACCCCTCTTCTATAAATGTTCTATTAGTGGTTTCTTAACATAGCTAACAAAAATTACCTCAGAAATCTGTATAAAAGAGGTTCCTGAACCCTAAGTGCAAAATCCGTATTTTTTAAAAACTTTTTATTTATTTTTATTTATTTATTCATCATGAGAGACAGAGACAGACAGAGACACAGGCAGAGGGAGAAGCAAGCTCAATGCAGGGAGCCTGATGTGGGACCCGATCCCGGGACTCCAGGATCACGCCCTGAACTGAAGGCAGACGCTCAACCACTGAGCCACCCAGGGATACCCCAAAATCCGTATTTTTAATAAAACACTCCGTATAATATAATTGCAATACAGAATTTTGGAACTACTACTTTAGTCTAGACCATCCTCAAACATTCAAATAAATTCAAGTCCAGATGAGGTTTTAGACCTTCCTTAATTTATTCATTCTAGCACTTTCTTCTCTGTATGTACTTAAAGGATCTTGTCAGATTATAAGCTCATTACACTTGAAAGAATGAAACATTAATGGGCAGCCCCGGTGGCTCAGTGGTTTAGCACTGCCTTCAGCCCAGGGCGAGATCCTGGAGACCCGGATCGAGTCTCACGTCAGGCTCCCTGCATGGAGCCTACTTCTCCCTCTGCCTGGGTCTCTGTCTCTCTCTCATGAATAAATAAGTAAAATCTTAAAAAAAAAAAAAAAAAATTAAGAATTCTTAACATCGGGCAACCCAGGGGGCTCAGCGGTTTAACACCACCTTTGGCCCAGGGCGTGATCCTAGAGGCCCGGGATTGGGTCCCGCATCGGGCTCCCTGCGTAGAGCTTGCTTCTCCCCGACTGTGTCTCTGCCTCTTTCTCTGTCTCTCATGAATAAATAAATAAAATCTTAAAAAACAAAAACAAAAACAAAAAAACCCTTAACATCTGGGACGCCTGGGTGGTTCAGTGGTTGAGTGTCTGCCTTGGCTCAGGATGTGATCTGGGATCCGGGATCAAGTTCCACATTGGGCTCCCTGCAGGGAACCTGCTTCTCCCTCTGCCTATGTCTCTGCCTCTCTGCTTCTCTCTCTCTCTCTCTCTCTCTGTCTCATGAATAAATAAAATCTTTAAAAAAAAAAAAAAAAAAAGGAAAAAAATGGGAAAAAAAAAAGAATTCTTAACATCTACTTAGAAGCTTATCAAAGTTCAGGATACCATTAAGAGACTTCATCTGAAATTTTGGCCATGAAATATACATTGTTATTTCCTGACTTGGAAGCTCATGCTCTTTTTCTTCAGTATGTTTCAGAAATTTCTGTAATTTCCTGCCTGAATGAGAAACTAGGATATGATCCAGTAGTCCAAAAGAATGTTCCTGACCTCAGTAATCCTATAAAGGAAGATTCTGATCTCGGGTTCAAATATAATCTACGACAATCTATGGGGCCTTACTTACAGCATAAAATCTCATGTTGTGATTCAAAGGTATGGGGTCAGGGTCCTTTGACAGCTCAAACTGAGTGATCAGTTCATAGAGGGGTACATAAGTTGGTTGAGTTTCAAACAATGGAATTCCTGGAAAAATAAGAATCAACATAATGATCACAATAACATCAAAATGTTGACAGCTCAGTTTTCCCTTCATGACTTCTATTTCTTTCACCCATTTATTGAAAAAGTACTTATTAAGCACTTACTAATACAAAACATCATGACATTTATACCCATCAGTACTTTTTCGAGGCCTGCAAGACTGAAGAGGTCTAAGATCATCTGAATTTGAAGTTTGTTTTTCACATTTTTAACAAGAATTAATGCTTGATGCTTAAAACTCACCTGTGCAGTTCTGAAGTTTCTGAACAAATGCTCTAGATACTGGGATTGGTTGGGGAAATTTCAAGAAGAAACAGGCAGGAAGATCAACACTGTTGGCACTGGTGATTGAGGAGAAGGAGGGGGTCCTTCAAAAAAAAAAAAAAAAAGAAGAAGGGGGTGGGTTGGATTTTGACTTGATATAAAAATGAAAAATCTAAACATCCATTCTAAGACATGTCCATATCATTTAACAAAAGCCTATCAAAAGTTTCCTCTTTTGAGGCACCTGGTTGACTCAGTCAGTAGAGCATTCAACTCTTGATCTTGGGGTTGAGTTTGAGCCCCATATTAGGTGTAGAGATTAAATATTTTTTAAAAAGTTCACTTTTGGGGAGCTTAGGTGGCTTAATCGGTTGAGCATCTGACTCCGGATGGCTCACTTAAGCAACTGACTCTTGATTTCAGCTCAGGTCATGATCTCAGGGTTGTGGATCAATCTCCATATTCAGTGCAGTCTACTTGTCCCTCTTCCTCTGTTCCTCTCTCCTGCTCTCATGCACATGTGCACTCTCTCAAATAAATAAATGATAAATCTTTAAAAAAAAGTTCATTCTTTCAACTTTCTTCCCCCAGTTTCAAAACATCCTATTTATTAACCCTTAAGTATTTAATCAAGCATCTATCTTGAGCTTGAGCTATTATCTGGAACACCAAATCAATACAAGTCCCATGATCAACAGAAGAAAAAAAAAAAGAACCCGTCAATAAACCAGTGGATTTAGTATAGTTCTTCTCTTTCTCTCTCAGGATAGATAATCTGTTCTATATGTTCAGAGAAGAACATTCAAATTGATATTGAAGAGAGAAATTAAATGAATTTTTTAAAAAAGCCAATCTCCAAAAAGTCAAGTGAGAAAAGAGGCAAGTGAAAGTAATAACTTGTTTCATACTGGCTTGAAGCTGAAAAAAATGAACTTTGCTATGCTAGAATTGTATTTAACTTACCATTTGTTGTCAACTGGATGTGACCCCATAATTAATGGTGCAATTGGGAGTTTATACATAGCAGATGTTCCTTCAATTGTCACTGATGCGTTCATGCCCAATGATCGAGGAACTGAGAAAAGGAAAGAAAAAAGGTACTCTCTCCAAAGTAACACAAATAAATAAGGATCTTAACATTTAAAAACAAAAAACAGGCTTAACTTCCGCATAATTTGTCTGCCATAATTTGTCAGATACTGTAATACCTATATGACTTAGAAATGCGAGAAGCTATCTTCTACAACCTATATTTCTGTCAGTAAGTAAAGCAAAATATAAGAAACAATGCAGTCCAAAGAAAAAAAAAATTTTAAAGACTCAATACCAACATTTATTTTCTCCAATTCCAGAATTCATTTAAATAGAATTAGGATTATAGAACAGTCAACAACTAAAGTTATAAGGGGACCAAATGAGGTATTAGGCCATTTCCCACTGTTTTAGTGTATTAAAATGGAAATAGAGGGGCGTGTGGGTGGCTCAGATTCTTGATCTCATCTAAGGTCTTGATCTCAGGGTTGTGAGTTCAAACTTCATGTTGGGCTTTCTCATTCTTCTAATGAGAAAAAAAAATTTTTTTTAATGCAAACAGAAGGGACGGCTGGGTGGCTCAGCAGTTTAGCACCTGCCTTTAGCCCAGGGCGTGATCCTGGAGTCCCAGGATCGAGTCCCACATCAGGCTCCCTGCATGGAGCCTGCGTCTCCCTCTGCCTGTGTCTCTGCCTCTCGTTCTCCATGTCTCTCAAGAATAAACAGATAAAGGGATCCCTGGGTGGCGCAGCTGTTTAGCGCCTGCCTTTGGCCCAGGGCGTGATCCTGGAGACCTGGGATCAAATCCCACGTAGGGCTCCCGGTGCATGGAGCCTGCTTCTCCCTCTGCCTGTGTCTCTGTGTCTCTGCCTCTCTCTCTCTCTCTGTGTGACTATCATTAAAAAATATATATATATTTTTAAAAGAATAAACATAAAATCTTTAAAAAAATGCAAATAGAAAATAACATCCATTATTGTATTTTTTAGTAAGTTGGCTAATCTCTTCACCTTTAAAGTAATAATTAAAGGGGATTGTTTTAGGTCAAATGGTTTATACCTTTTCATTAATTCATTTACTCCAGTGTAACACCAAATCAATACAAGTCCCATGATCAACAGAAGAAAAAAAAAAGAACCAGTCAATAAACCAGTGGATTTAGTATAGTTCTTCTCTTTCTCTCTCAGGATAGACAATGTGTTCAAAAGCACCTATTAAGCTTTATATTATTATGTATGTGTATGTACACATGTATCTGTACTTAAGAGTATTTGTGTGTGTGTGTCTCAGATTCAAACTCTTGATAGAAACAGCAAACCTTCGGGGCAGCCTGGGTGGCTCAGTGGTTTAGCGCTGCCTTCAGCCCAGGGCCTGATTGTGAAGACCCAGGATTGAGTCCCATGTCAGGCTCCCTGCATGGAGCCTGCTTCTCCCTCTCCCTCTCTGCCTCTCTCTCTCTCATGAATAAATAAATAAAATCTTAAAAAAAAAAAAAAAAAAATGAAAAAAACAGCAAACTTTGGTAGAAAGTAGCAAATCAGGAAATACACAACCAGGCTTGGACATTCAAATTATTTTAAATATTCTTAAAACATTGAAGAAAACCTTCAATTGCTTTTCAGTCAGTCTTACCATTATTCTCATGCAAAATGATGGGAGATGTAGTCTTATCATCCAGCAGGTCAGAAGGAGAGGCATAGTACTTCAAGTTCATTAAATGACCTACGAAAAATAAAACATCACTATTTTTATCAAATAAAGAAAAACATTCCAATTTCTACAAAACTATATACGAGAAAATCGTTTCACAGATTAGAGGACTTATGCTCCAAAACAATTTATGAAATATGATGGAAGAAGAAGTACTGATTCTAGTAGCAACAATTTACTTTGCAATTTAAAAATGTAAGTGGGGGAAGGCAGGTATTAACACTTTAGAAACCATTTAAAAATACACAAGTGACTGCTAATTTTCTCCCTCTGCCTATAAATCCAAGGTAAAAAAATTAATGATTTGACCCCTTAACTAAAACAAAACATTTTTCCAGATGCCTAGATGGCTCAGTCAGTTAAGCAACTGCCTCTTGATTTCAGCTCAGCTCATGATCTTGGCTCCGTGCTCCACAGGGAGTCTGCTGAAGATTCTCTCTCTCCCTCTGCCCCTTCCCCTGCATACATGCACTGCCAGACTCGCTGGCTCACTCTCTCTCTCTCTCTCTCAAATACATAAATCTTTTTAAAAACAAAATAAGGGATCCCTGGGTGGCGCAGTGGTTTGGCGCCTGCCTTTGGCCCAGGGCGCGATCCTGGAGACCCGGGATCGAATCCCACATCGGGCTCCCTGTGCATGGAGCCTGCTTCTCCCTCTGCTTCTGTCTCTGCCTCTCTCTCTCTCTCTCTCTGTATGACTATCATAAATAAATAAATAAATTAATTAATTAATTAATTAATTAAATTAAAAAAAAAACAAAATAAATAGGGTGCCTGGGTGGCTTAGATGGTTAAGCGTCTGCCTTCAGCTCAGGTCCTGAGATCAAGCCCCACATCGGACTCCCTGCTCAGCAGGGAGTCTGCTTCTCCGTCTCCCTCTACCTGCCCCTTGCTTGCACATGTACTCTGTCTAATGAATAAAATCTTTAAAAATAAATAAAATAAAATTTTTTCTAAGTAAGCAAAGTAGGATCACATACCCCCACTTCTTGGAGTAAGATAGCCAACACTTCCATGAAGAATCTTATCCAAGGGACCAGCATTGGTTGCTTTCCTGTGAGACAAATAATCTATGTTTGCTTGTATTAAAGTCCTGAAGGTATCAGTGCACAATGTGCTAAAGAGAAGCTGTTAAAAGTCTTAGAAGTATTGTAATGACTTGTCTTGTAACTGGGCATATACCAATTGTATTTCACTTCGAAGGTAGAGATTTTTTACAAGTATAAACCAGTAATATGGTGAACAAAAATTACAACTAGACTATTATTTATCAGATGTAAGGCCAGGTTTGACAAGTTTTCCAATAAAACTGATGGAATACCAACCAACGACTCAGACACTGAGAAAATGGAATGCAATAATTTGGGAAGTAAAAGGAGATGGAGAAGATATATGATATAGATAAAATACATAAAAATATGCACCTTAAATATAATACAGAACCCTAGTAACCCTCTAGATGAAAAGCTTTAAGAACAAAGTATCCAAAAATAATAATAATAAAAAAAATAAAAATTAAAAAAAGAAAAAAGAAGAACAAAGTATCCAGAAGGCTCATATAGAATTGATACCTTAGCCAGTCTTACCAATACATAACTGCCATTTTAGATAGATCCTGTTCTAAGGATTGGAGAGCCAAGTACATTTTAGTCTTCAGTTTGCTAGAAAGTAGATGAAGAGAACAAGAGTTAAAAAGTTGAAAAATACACACATACAAAAATTAACACAGCCTAGTGGGCAATTCTGTTTGAAAGAGCCAAGCTAATTAACAGAATCCCAGGTAGGTTAAAAATAAAAATAATGAGCCAGTTCCACAACAGCTAATTTTTTTTTCAGCTTAAAAATCAATGTGTTGAAGACATCTCAAGGATTATAGTCTCATTTAGCATTATATCCATTAACATAGATATTATTTATTTAAAATACCTTCAAAAGATATAAATTGGAAGCTATAAGTTGTCAGTATAAGAAGAAATCACAAACAAGATAGGGCAAAAAAAAAAAAAAAAAAAAAACAAACAAGATAGGGCAAAAGACTTGGCAACTTTCTAAGCACAAGATGGTTTACAACTATACTGATTTTTCCAACAAAAGCAAAAAAAATTCAAAAATACTTACTTGTCCCCTGGAAGGTTATAAAGATTAACAAGACCCTTAAGGTGCTTAGAAAATTCATCAAAATTTTTTTCCCTATAAGGAGTTCAGGGGAGAGGGAAGAGAATAAAACATATAATTATTACTCAGCTTAATGCAAAGTACCAAAAATCATGGCAATATAAAACTAATTTTAATAATTTGCTTTACTCTTTTTTTCCCCCAAAGTTTTCTAGAATCAGTCAAAAGTAGCAAAAGAAAATGTTTTCCTAGGGCAGCCCCGGTGGCTCAGCAGTTTAGCGCCGCCTTCAGCCCCGGGCCTGATCCTGGAGACCTGGGATCGAGTCCCACGTTGGGCTCCCTGCATGGTGCCTACTTCTCCCACTGCCTGTGTCTCTGCCTCTCTCTCTCTCTTTCTCTCTCTTTCTGTCTCTCATGAATAAAGTAAAATAAAATAAAATAAAATAAAATAAAATAAAATAAAATAAAATAAAATAAAATAAAATAAAATAAAATAAAATAAAATAAAATAAAATAAAATAAAATAAAATAAAATAAAATAAAATAAAATAAAATAAAATAAAATAAAGAAAATGTTTTCCTTTCTCTACCCCATTTATCTGGAGAAGGTGCTCATAAGCATGATAAAAGATAGTAAAAAAGACCTAATAATTCATATACTCCAATAATTTGATCCTAAGTGATAAGACTTGGCTTAAATAAAAACACTTTGTTTTCCTCTTAATATGTAACTGAGATGACTGGATGTCATGAGGAAAATAAACTTTTGATTGGAGAGGAAATGCAAGTAAATAAATTGGGAATATAGAACACTTCCATGTATGTATATGACAATCTAAGAGCAGAGAGGAAAATGAACACTAGGAGACAGAGGGGAGACCTAGAGAAAGTAAGAGGAGTACTGTGGAGGCAAACGACAATTCTACAATGTTCCTATGACTGGACTTGCCCCAGGAAAAAGAAACTACTACCTAGACCCCTCGCTTCCTAAAACCCATTATTCAGGCTTGGATTCTTAGTCAACTGAGTTATGTGGGCTGGCTCAAGAATACAACACAACTCAACAATTCTAATTATCTTTATCTTTTTTCAAACTTAAAAAAAAATGTCTCTTGAAAGCTAAATTGCCCTAACAATGTCAGATATTTGGTCAGGCATATACTAAGCAGATATTGAACACTTACTGCCCAAAATGCCATGAAAAGAGTAAAAAGGGCAGCCCCAGTGGCCCAGTGGTTTAGCGCCGCCTTCAGCCCAGGGCGTGATCCTGGAGACCCGGGATCGAGTCCCGCGTCGGGCTCCCTGATGGAGCCTGCTTCTCCCTCTGCCTGTGTCTCTGCCTGCCTCTCTCTCTCTCTCTCTCTCTCTCTCTCAAATAAGTAAAAAAAAAAAAAAAAAAAAAAAAACAACAAACCACAAGAGCAATAGCCAAAATACCCCTTACCTTAGGATCACGATCTATACAAAGCAACTACAAATAGCATGTAAAGGCTAATATTCTTTCTGAGCTTCTCACTTCAAAGTAAGCTTACAAGTTAACTTTAAAACACCACCGGAAAAAAAAAATAAATAAATAAAAAAAAAAAAATAAAACACCACTGGTTCGTAAATTGGTGGTCTCCTACTCTAGATTAGAACCAGAAATACTGGCTTTCTGGACTATTCTAGCAACACACTTTTGCTAGACTTAATTGATTCAATTAAGTCATAAAAAATGCTATTTTCATATTGCATTGCAGTTTTTAAAAGGTGGTTCAAATTTGGTGCTTTTGGTTATGAATACATTAAAATGATCACTGCAAAGTCTGAGTATAAAACTTTCCTCAATATTAACATCTTAAGACACTTCCATGAAGTATCTGAGAACTTTGCTATATTTAAGACATAAAATTAATGTAATGACTTTCTCAAAATCCCAGAAAGTAAATTTTCACTCAATTTAAAAGGAAAGGATAATCCAGAGGGAAATGCCATCAACTGCTAAGAAACTTTTTAAGTCTAGCATTTTTACTATGATGGGAGTTTATTACATAAATACTTTAAATGTAAAACAATTTTTCTCAAAGCGAATAAAAGTTCTTTCCATGTATAGACTCAAGTTTCTCAACCCTTAGCTGATTTAATAATTAAGTTCTATTTATTTTTGTTGCACACAGAATTCTTGAAGCTAGGTCAGTAGTTTTCAACCAGGAATGATTTTGCCCTCCAGGGAAAATGTGATGATATCTAGAGATATTTTTGATTGTCATGGGTCAGGAAATACTGACTAGTGGCGAGAGATCAAGGATGCAGTTAAACATCCTACAGTGCACAGGGCAGCCCCCTAGAGCAAAGGATTTTCCAATCCAAACTGTCAATACTACTAAGATTGAGAAATCCTGGGATAGATGGAGTAGGTTAAAAAGCCAAGCTAAGTCAATTCTGAAAGTGAACAAATACAGATGCTGAAAATCCTGATCCAAAAAAAATATGTTCCTCAGAAGAGTAACTTTTTTTTTTTAATGATTTTATTTATTTATTCATGAGATACAGAAGCAGAGATACAGGCAGAGGGACAAGCAGGCTCCCCGCAGAGAGCCTGATGCGGAACTCAATCCTAGGACCCCAGGACATGACTTGAGCCAAAAACAGCCACTCAGCCACTAAGCCACTCAGGCGTCCTCAGGAGAGTAACTTCTGACCAACCTCAAGACTGACTTATAGGGGTGTCTGGGTGGCCCAGTCAGCTAATCGTCTGCCTTCGGCTCAGGTCGTGATCTCAGGGTCCTGGAATCAAGCCCCACATCAGGCTCCCCATTTAGTGGGGAGCCCACTTCTCCCTCTGCCAATCCCCCTACTTGTGCTGTCAAGTAAATAAATAAAATCTTAAAAAAAAAAAAACGAAAAAAACACAAGCCTAGCTACAAAGAATTATGTGCCAGTATCAGGGTATATAAATGTCATTTGCTTACCTTAGCTGCTGTACAAGTTCTGGACAGCTCTGAAATTAAAGAAATCACATTAAAACTTTAAACTACTTTAAGGCCTCTGAAAACATCAAAAATTTTTCTCTTTTGTTAAGAGCATATGCTTTATAACAAAAACATTAAAACTACAAAAAATCCTTACATTAAAATATCAAAAAGCATCTTCTTCCTACTTAATAAACCATAGGGTTGAGGTGGGAAATTAAATCTCAAAATATATGAAATAATTTATAAAGGAATCAACTTTCAGGAGCTTGTTTGAAACATTAGGACCTCTCTTTAAGTCCATATTCAATTGTCTGTTTACAAATATTAAATGTTCATCAGGATTTTTCAGAGACGTTAGCTATGTATAAGATTATCTGTCCTTGATTATTAGCTCTTTGAGGATAGGAACTTTAAGTTATTTATTTCTGTATCCCCAGCACCTATTGTTCAATTGCGGCTCATGTTTGTTGATATGAAATGGAAAGTGTTCCTCTAGTGTCTCCACTTGTCGAAGCCTTTGGATGATGTCAGAGATGGACCCATGTTATTCTAAATTCTAGAGCTACTGATAGTATAGCCCATCACATCATCTCTACAGTGGCTCATGAAAAAACCTAAACCCAAGCTATTTCAAACCCCAACAATTCATTTTAAAATTAATGTCCCTAAGTAAACCCCACAGATTCCAGTGAAATATCAACAACACATACCACAGGATTCTCCCCATGGTGAGCCACTTTTACATCACAAAGCTGTCCTGCAGGATCTAACTGCACTTCCACATAGAACATATCTGACGTGATGTAACATTCAGTGCCACTGGCACTGAGATGAGAGCCCAGTCTAGCAGGAACAAATCAAAACAAAAATTAATAGAAGACACATAAATAAAGCCACCCAAAGTCAACACTAAGTTAAATACTTCTGCCTGTGATAGACTACTTACCCATTCTGTCTTGCTATAGACTCCAAGCGGTCAGTCATTGCTGGTAAAGATGTTACTAGGAAAGGGTAAAAAAAAAAAAAAAAGAGAAAGAAAAAAAGAAAAAAGAAAAGAAAAGAAAAGAAAAGAAAAGAAAAGAAAAGAAAAGAAAAAAAGAAAAAGAAAAAAGAAAGAAATCACAAAACGCTCCAAACACTTAAATTTTATTCTTCAAAGACTGAAATATCCGAAAGAGTATATCCATCCTTCCAAGTCATTACATTCAATAGTTCAAATGCTTGTTAATTTGAACAAGTTCATTAGTAAGACTTAGTTGTGACCTAGGCAGTAGTAAGGGTCCAAAAAAAGATATATTTAGGGGTGGGGCACCTGGCTGGCTCAGTTAGTAGAGCATGCAACTCTTGATTTTGGGGTCATGAGTTGGAACCTCATGTTGAGGGGAAGGGGCCTTACTTTAAAAATCTATTTTTAAAAATTGTTGGACCTTTCTCCTCTTCCTTTTGCGTTGCTCAATTAGGACAAGTTATCTTTAACTTCAAAAAGACACCTGTATCTGCTAATGCTAGAATAAAGAAGATTAATATCAAAACCAAACCAACATAAAAACAAATATTCAATATTCACAGCAGCATTATTATTTCTAAAGGTGAAAACAAACCAAATGTCCATTCATGGGTGAATGTAGAAATAAAATGTGGTACATACAATTATTTAGCTTTTTTAAAAAAGGAAATCCAGATACATGCTACAACATAGATAAACCCTGAAGACAGTAGGCTATGTGAAAAGCTAGTCACAAAAGGACAGATACTATTTGATTCCACTTATATGAAGTATCTGGAGTAGACAAATTCTTACAGACAGAAAGCAGAATGATGGTTACCAGCAGTTGAGGAGAGGGAGAAAGAAGTTATTGTTTAGTAAGTACAGAGCTTCAGCTTAGAAAGATGAAAAGGTTCTGAAGATGGATAGTGGTGGTGATGGTTACACAACAATGCGATGGACTTAACGCCACAATTTTTTTAAAAAGTACCATCCTCTGTCTCTACATATTTCCAGATTGGGAAGGGCTACCAGAGTTTTTCAATATGCAGACTCTATGTTGAGTTGGAAGAAGCAAAAGTAGGATCTTCTACATTTTGATGAACTAAACAAGGATTCTTAACCATAGAGAAGAAAATGTTAGGAGGGGCCATGAAGGTTGTAGGAGCCCACTCTCAAACTTGAGATCTCAAAGGACACCCAAGGGAGAAAAAAAAAAACAGTATTCAACTGAATGAGGCTCCTTTGTGATAGATCAGAGTCAAATCTGTTTTTACTTTCATTCTCCCACAAAACACACAAAACTAGTCATTATAAGCATGGATATTCAAACTCATGATTTAAATGTTATTTGCTTTCCTGACCTGAAAACACTGTCCATAAACAATGTAAAAATCTTTTATTAAAGTTAAAATGTCGATCTTCTCATTACAAGTTCATTAGAAGAGAACATATGAAGGAAAAAAAAGAACTTTCCCTTGCTAACTTATGGTTGGTTACCTTCCATCAATTATCTTTTGAATTTCTCACAGCCTCCAAAATAGATAAAAAATATATGTTTCGGGGATCCCTGGGTGGCTCAGCGGTTTAGCACCTGCCTTTGGCCCAGGGCGTGATCCTGGAGTCCTGGGATCGGGTCCCGCATCGGGCTCCTGGCATGGAGCCTGCCTCTCCTTCTGCCTGTGTGTGTGTGTGTGTGTGTGTGCGTCTCTATCATAAATAAATAAATCATATATATGTATATATATACACACACACACACACACACATATACATATATATATGTATGTATGTTTCGGGGATCCCCGAGTGGCTCAGCAGTTTAGCACGTGCCTTCAGCCCAGGACATGATCCTGGAGTCCTGGGATCAAGTCCCGCATCGGGCTCCCTGCATGAAGCCTGCTTCTCCCTCTGCCTATGTCTCTGCCTCTCTCTCTCTCTCTCTCTCTCTCTCTGTCTCTCATGAATGAATAAGTAAAATCTTAAAAAATAAATAAATATATAAATAAATATATATATTACATATATATATATGTTTCAAGAGTTCAGGTAGGAACTCATCTCAACTCCATAGTAAAAGCAAAAGCATGCCTTGAATAGAAAGTTGATCTATCCCAATTTACATTACTTATGTAAGTATAAAACAGTCTTTTTAAAAAATTGGGCATTCTAAAAAAGCATATTTTAAACATGTTTACAAACCTTTGAGAGCTTTCTGCAAAGTCTCCAAACAGCTGACCAAATGTTGGTGCCCTCCAGAACTCATCACAACTCTCTTCTCCTGTATTAAGTAGGAAAACATAAGGTAAAACTGACCAAGCCAACAGTGTTTCAAGTAAAGGTACTTATTCTAGTAGCACTATTTCAGGATAATCTACACACTACATGCTATAGTCTGTATACTCTATATTCTCTATATACTCTAGATAATCTATAGACGCCTGTTACTCTGTCCATTCAGCCACAGGAGGAAAAGTTCATAAACATGGATACATCTATATCCATATACATGAAGATAGAAAAAGGTATGCCCTAATCTTATTTTAATTAGGAAGATCAAGTACAATAAATAAGATCAGCCTCCTGCATCCTAAGTTTAGTCAGTTAAATGAGGAGGCTCAGGTGATTTGGCAGTTCCCAAATCTAACAAGGTGATTCGCATGTAATCTAAGAAATAAAATCAAGCTTAGTAAAATAAGATTGACTCTAAGAGGGCAGCCGCGGTGGCACAGCAGTTTAGCGCCGCCTGCAGCCCAGGGCATGATCCTGGAGACCCAGGATTGAGTCCCGTATAGGGCTCCCTGCATGGAGCCTGCTTCTCCCTCTGCCTGTGTCTCTGCCCCTCTCTCTCTGTCTCTGTCTCTATGAATAAATAAATAAAATCTTTAAAAAAAAAAAAAAAAAAAAAGATTGACTCTAAGAAACAAAGTGTAGTCCAGAAAAAGGGACTCCCAAAGAACAAAAGATTTAACATAGTTTTTTTTTTCTTTTTTTTTTTCTAATTTTTATTTATTAATGACAGTCACACAGAGAGAGAGAGAGAATGGGGCAGAGACATAGGCAGAGGGAGAAGCAGGCTCCATGCACCGGGAGCCCGACGTGGGATTCGATCCCGGGTCTCCAGGATTGCGCCCTGGGCCAAAGGCAGCCGCTAAACCGCTGCGCCACCCAGGGATCCCTGACATAGTTTTTCTAACCCTATCCAAAGAAGTTTCTCTCTCCAAAGGATTCCATTTCCTAGAAGTGTGAATAGTTTTAAGATACAAGGATAGCTTTTCAGGCTTTTCCATGGCCTAAATCCATCTCTCTTTGTTTTAATTCCACCTCACAAAACAAACATCTGATTAATTAATAATCTGGGTTCCCTTGTACCTTGAATAGATAAGGGGTTGCTCTGAACAGTGGATACCAATATTTTGGTAAGTGGAAAGATAAACTCTCTGTGGTAAATTAATAAATTGGCAGTCTGATTTACATTTTAATCTACTGAGATTTTGTTACTATTGCAGTTGTTGAAAATTCTTATAAGTCTTAATATATTAATAAAATTAGGTTTCTGATTCTGCAAAGTGAGAAGTAGACAGTGGAAGCTATGGTAACCAAACCAAGACTCCGGTTCCCCATGAGAGGGTCTTAGTAGCCACCTGGAATTTTTCTATCTCACAATGTCTCTTTAATGACAATATCATTTACAGAACAAATTTCAAATTAGAATATGGTTACTCTGTAACGTAAAATGAAAACCTCTGAATCCCCAAACTGCAAAAATTGCCTTTTATTAAGACATTAAACAAAACAATACAAAACAAAACCCCACATTCTATGTATGTAATCCTCAGCCAGAAGACATTCACACATTTGTCAAATTTGCAGTTACAGAAATCTTTTAGCAACACACAATTTAATATGCATTATCTCACTTGATTCTTACAACAAAACTAGTGGAAAAGTAAACTGATACTCTGTGCCTCTGCATTCCAGATGAGGAAACTCAGAGTCAATAATTTGTCCAAAGTAAGTCTTTTGATAGCAAATTTAGTTCTTTTACTAGGGCTATACAGATATGATCATTTTATTATTTTTATTTTTTTTTAGATATGATCAGTTTTAACACTAATAAATCTACTAAACCGAACTTACTCTGTACTCAAAGTAAGATTTGGTGGGGAGGAGTGGAACTTTCATTGAAATATAAATAACATATACAAAAAAGGTATATGGCTCTTAAGTGAAAAGATCTATGAATTATCACAAAGTGAACACACCCATATAACACTGCCCAGGTCAAATCATTGAAGTTAAATTTTCCTGCATCATTTGACTACCACTGGAATCATGGATGAACTTTAAATAGCCAGTTCCTATGCCCTGTCTTCACTTAAGGGCTCCTGATACTGGCAAATGATTCAAAAAACAGTACTATAGAGGAAAAGGTAGACAGAGTGAACAGGTGAAGCTAATTAAGAATCAATCACAAACTCCAGGGAGGCCTGTGTGAGGCAGTCAGTTTAGCATCCAACTCTTCGTTTTGGCTCAGGCCGTGATCTCAGCCCAAGCACAGAGCCTGCTTGAGTCCTTCTCCCTCTCCCTCTGCCCCTCCCCCCTGCACTCATGCTCTCTTGAGCTCTCTAAAATAAATAAATATTTAAAAAAAATCAATTGTGGGATCCCAGGGTGGCTCAGCAGTTTGGCGCCTACCTTCGGCCCAGGGCGTGATCCTGGAGGCCCGGGCTCCCTGCATGGAGCCTGCTTCTCCTTCTGTCTATGTCTCTGCCTCTCTCTCTCTCTCTCTCTCTCTCATGAAAAATAAATAAAATCTTAAAAAAAAAAAATCAATTGCAAACTCTAGTAGAAGTATATATACAATGAAAATACTATTTCGTTAGAATCAAGTGGCTTGAGGTGCCTGGGTGGCTCAGTTGGTCTGACTCTTGATTTCGGCTCAGGTCATGATCTCAGGGTCCTTTAAGAGTCTCTCTTTCCTTCTCCCTCTGACCGACCCCCCAACCTACTCCCTGCCCACCTCTCTCTCTTTCAAAAAAGCTGAGGAGATACCCTATAATAACTAGTTTGAAAAAAATTTACACAGGGAGCTTAGCTTATTAAATAATTATCTAAGCATAACACTTTATCCATTACATTAATCCTCACCATGACTTGACGCACAAGCTTAATGGTTTCACTCCAAGGTCTATTTTGGTTAAATTTTGCATGGAGCCGTTCCAAGAGAGAACTCATCTTACTCAGCTTCTCCGATTCTACGATATAAATCAGAAAACATTATTAGAAACTTTCCTTTCCAGACCTTCCACAATCTTTCTTGCAAAAAGAAACTCCCACACTTCAACCTGGTAAGAACTCAGTTGAAATATTTTTCAATACCATTTACTTCAAAACATACAAATTATTTACTTTTAATAACAAAATGACACAGAAATTGGGTTCTAAACTAATGAGCACCACAGAACATAACTGATTTCTATCCAGTCTTTTAATGAAAACCAAAAAAAGAACCACCTCTAACCATGTTTTGGGGTCAAGACTACAAGACTGTTTTGGGGTTAGTGACAAAATCATTTCATGATATGCATGAATCCCTTGCATGATATATGAAAAGCATACATTTGAACATGGCCTTACTTTGGTTAGTTGGTTTTCAATGTGAAATGCAGACTTTGATGTAATTCTAAGAGAACAATACAGAAGTATTATCAAGAAAATAGGCTGTATTTGCCATTTTCATTTTTCCTGTTTGAATTCAAACTAAAACTATATGGATAGGAAATATGTCAATGACTAAAGGATGAGCTTCTAGCAGAGCTAAGAGAAAGGTGAAAAAGTCCTCAGTTTCCTGGGCTATGAGTGAACAAAGATCTTATGCTCTCCAGCCTTCCTAATTTTTATTACTGAATTATAATTTTTATTTTTGAATTTTTGTTATTTTACTACTGAACTATAGCTTTATTTCTATTAAATTTTTTACTTTTGAAATATAGGTGATCCTTCCTCTAATTCTTACACTTCTTAGGACCTGTTCTAGAGACCACTGGCAATGCAAAAACTCAATACACCTGAGATGGTATCTGTGAAGGGGTGTGCGTAAGTTAACGTGGAAATAACCATCACAGAAAGCAAAATGAGATATGCTGTTAAAAACAGACACATTACAATTGAAACACAAAAAAGGAAAATCTCATTATTAGTTGTGGGGAGATTACAGAAAAGGTGACAGTTGATATTGGCATTGAAAGATAAATAATCTCAGCAATCAGAGTTAACGCAGTGACATTTTCTAAATCAAGATTCAAATTCCTTCCTCCAATGTCCTCATCTTCTGGAAAACCGGTTTGGGGACTGTTTCAGCCAGCTTACAGTTCTGGACACATTGTTGGCAATTCCCACTTTCAAGACTCATTCACACATGATTTTATGTGCTGGGGATATAGAAATGAGCAAACTAGACAAAATTCCTGCCTCATCAAGTTTCCATTTTACATTCACCAATCCTCTGCACCCAAGGAGTATACCTTTTTTCTTCCTCTCCTTTAAAATACTCCCCTCCCTTTTCCTTGAGAAGCCTGATGATAAATACTTTACACGAATGATCAAACACTTTTTGTGCCAGGTACTACACAACGATGCGTAAGACAAGGTGCTCAAAGTGGAGAAGATGGGTAAACATAATACAGTGATCCTTATTAACAAAACTATATCCAAAATGCTAAGGAAGCATTTAAGAGTGTAGGACTTTAGAGAATCTAAGTAAGGTTCCACAGAAAAGTTGTTTTTCAGCAGTTGTGAGTTAGTCCAGCCATTGAAAGGATGAAATTCAACGCATTTCATAAACATACAATAGTGTAAGTCTGGACATTGTAACGTTCCATGGAACTACTAGCTTTTAAAATCATAAGGTCCTAATCATTTCATTCACGCCAAAACATTCTCCGATATTTGACACACAGCTCTGTATTTTTTTAATGTCATTATTCAGATATCTCTTCTGAAACGAGGTGTAAGCAGGTTTTAGATTCACTCGCCTGGTCTTCCATCAACTTTAGGCTAAAAACGTTCCGAGGCCCAAGTGATTGTCCCTAGCTATGCAGGAAACCTTCATAGAAGTTGAGAGCCCCCATCACCCGAGACTCAGATCCTTGCATCACCAACGAAGGCACAGTCAGAAGCTATCCCGCCTCCTGGACTCCACGACCTCAGGAGCGTTGCCCCTGCAGAGGCATCGGGCCACCCCCACCCCAGCTCCTCTCACAGATTGGCTCCCCCAAGCTGCGTCCCGCCCCCTGCATTCCCCCTCAAGTCACTCACCCTCGGTTTCCCCCTGAGCCTTCATCCTGACGGTGGGGAGGTCCTGAGTCCTACACAAGAGGATAAACCCTTCCCCACCACTAACGAGGGAACCAAGTTGGTTCGGGCTCCCGGGAGGCAGGGGAACAACCGTCCCCACTCTTCCCGGGAAGGCTCAGTCTGAAGTCCCCGGCGGCAAGAAGAGAAGGGCGCTCCCGGCCGCCGCCATCTTCCCAACGGAACTTCCCAAATATCGCGAGATTAACCGTGATCCTGCGAGAGATAGGAAAAAGGCTGGGCACCAAAATATCGCGAAAAATAGTGAATGCAGTGCTTCTCGCGAGATTCTTCTAATCACGCCTTCCCTTAGCTTTCGGTCACCTGAAGGTTTACTTACTGCTCTCGAGTACCGTGTTTGCCGTCTGCTGGCGCTCAACCTCGCTTCCAAGTGGCAAAGGAGTTCGTAAATTAAAATCCTGGGATCTCTTTACTGACTAGCATTTCAAAGAATATAGGTACCAGAAATATTTTGTTGAAGATAATACGCTGGGCAGCCCGGGTGGCTCAGCGGTTTAGCGCCGTCTTCAGCCCGGGGCATGATCCTGGAGACCTGGGATCGAGTCCCATGTCGGGCTCCCTGCATGGAGCCGACTTCTCCCTCTGCCTGTGTCTCTGTCTCTGTCTCTCTCTCTCTCTCTCTCTGTCTCTCGTGAATAAATAAAATAAAATAATATAAAATAAAAGATAATACAAAAAAAAAAAAGATAATACGCTTTATTGAGATACTAGGTGGAAACATGAAAATGGTATTGGGTCTTTGTAACACAGCGTTCCAAGCCAGCCCAATTCACTTAATTCCCATTTCCCAATTTTTTCCTCAAATTTCAGAAATATTTCTCACGCAATAACGGTTTTTTGGTTTTGGGGTTTTTTGTTTTTTGTTTTTTAAGATCTGGGAGGTTTTAAATTAAGGTAAACTTGTAGCAGTCAGAGCATGGGATGCTTTTAATTATATACTAAGGTGTATGACTACTAGTGTTCCTATCTGGTAATCATAGTAAAACAAGCAGTTTAGCTTGTACTCCACAATACAAAGAATGCGCAGTCCTGTCTCCTCACGTGGAGAAATTTGGAGTAATGATGAGAAGTTTATGGCCACCGGAACTGAAGGACCAGGCTAAAATACAAAACTAGCATTTGGTGGAAGTTCTCGACGTAGTTAAGGCTTGGTTTTGTTTTGTTTTGTTTTTAATGTTCTTTTTCCAAACAAATCTTTGAAAATAGCCGCTGTAAAGTTGGATTTTACCTAGTTCACTGTAAGGATACTAAGTAGTAGATTTCTACTGGCTTTTCAGTCTCAGAATTTCTCCATATTTCAAAAATGCTATTCAAACATCCTCCAAAGCCATTCCAGCAGACAACTGCAGTTCAGGTGAGCAGGCACAGCAGTGTAAATTTAATAAGAACAAATCTTTGTGTGTTTTTTTTTTGTTTGTTTGTTTTTATGATAGTCACACAGAGAGAGAGAGGCAGAGACACAGGCAGAGGGAGAAGCAGGCTCCATCCAGCGGGAGCCCGACGTGGGATTCGATCCTGGGTCTCCAGGGTCGTGCCCTGGGCCAAAGGCAGGCGCCAAACCGCTGCGCCACCCAGGGATCCCAAGAACAAATCTTTGGAAGCGTCTGGGAACACATTTACTACCACAAAGATATCTATAACTATGCTCTCTGAAGTAGAATTCAAATTTTATTTTTTATCTTTTCCTCTTTACCCTCATTCCTTTAGTCACTACATAGGGAGTTTCTTGGGGGCAGGATTTTGCCTTCATTTCTGAATTTCCACCGCTTACCTACTACTGTACTGGAGCCCAGTAGACAAATGTTTTACTGGGTCTACAAAACCTTCCTAGGGAAAAAAAAAAAAAAAAACCCTTCCTAGACCCACCTCTCCCGTTGCCAATTCCCAGCCATACTAGCCTTCTTTCTCATGCAGAAAATTGCTGCATTCTCCTCCCAAGTTCCTTGAACAGGCCTTTTTTAACTGCTGGGAGAGTCCTTCCTCTACCTGACTCCTTCACCTCACTAAGGCCTTCTTATTCAGATGTCAATTTTTTAAAAATTTTTTTTATTATTTATTTATGATAGTCACACACACAGAGAGAGAGAGAGAGAGAGAGGCAGAGACATAGGCAGAGGGAGAAGCAGGCTCCATGTACCAGGAGCCCGACGTGGGATTCAATCCCGGGTCTCCAGGATCGCGCCCTGGGCCAAAGGCAGGCGCTAAACCGCTGCGCCACTCAGGGATCCCTCAGATGTCAATTTAATTGTCTTCTTCTAGACTATAAAGAAGTCTTCTCTAACCCCTGACTTGATCAAGTCCTCTGTTACATTATTTCAAATTTCTCTCTCTTTTTTTTTAGATTTTATTTTATTTTTGAGAGAGTGTGTGTGCATGCATGCTCAATGTTGGGAGGAGAGGCAGAGAGAGAGGAAGAAAGAATCTGCAACAGACCCCAAGCTGAGCACAGAGCCCAACACTGGGCTGGATGTCCCGACCCTGAGCTCATGACCTGAGCCAAAATCAAGAGTCCAATGCTTAATCAACTAAACCACTCAGGTGTTCCTCCAACTTCTCTTTAATAGCATTTTCAGGGCAGCCTGGGTGGCTGAGCGATTTAGGGTTGCCTTCAGCCCAGGGTGTGATCCTGGAGACCCGGGATCGAGTCCCATGTCAGGCTCCCTGCATGGAATGGAGCCTGCTTCTCCCTCTGCCTTTGTCTCTGCCTCTCTGTCTCTCTGTTTCTCATGAATACATAAATAAAATCTTAAAAAAAAAAGCACTTTCATTGCTATTACTTAATAGTAATTAAAAGTATTAATGCGTAATACATTGAAATGTATTAAGTACATGATGGTTCAATGCCTGTCTTCGTTGTTAGTTTGCTATCTCCAGGAAGGTTGTACTGGGTCTACTTCTTTCACTACTGTCTAGTGACATTGCCTAGACCAGCCCCTAACACACGTTAGAGACTCATTACATATTGCTGGTATAAACTGATAGGGTTGCCAGATAAAATACAGAACACTCAGTTAAATTTGAATTTCAGATAATCAATTAATATTTTTAATATAAAAAAGTGTTTCGGGGCATCTAGGTGGCTCAGTCAGTTGAGCATCTACCTTTGGCTCAGTCCCAGATCCAGCCCTATAGCTGGCTTCCTGCTCAGCAGGGAGTCTGCTTTTCCTTCTCCCTCTGCCCCTCCCCCTGTTTGTACTCTCTCTCAAATAGATAAATAAAAAAAAATCTTTAAAAAAAAGAAAATAGGGCAGCCAGGGTTTGGCGCCACCTTCGGCCCGGGGCGTGATCCTGGAGACCCGGGATCAAGTCCCACATCAGGCTCCCTGCATGGAGCCTGCTTCTCCCTCTGCCTGTGTCTCTGCCTCTCTCGCTTTCTCCCTTTCTGTGTCTCTCATAAATAAATGGATAAATAAATAAATAATAAAATAAAAAGTAAAAATATATAATGTAAATCTAGCAACCTTAAAATTGATGAGGTACAGAGAGCATTTTATCCAAGTGAAAATTATTCAAAGATAATATTTACTTTTTTTTAAGATGTATGTATTTGAGAGAACAAGTGCATGTGCATGAATGAGGGAGGCACAGAGGGAAAGGGAGAGAGAATCTTCAAGCAGCCCTTCTGCTGAGTGCAGAACCTGCCACAAGGCTCGACCCAGGAATCTGGGTTCATGACCTGAGCTGAAATCAAGAGCCAGATATTCAACAGATTGAGCCACCCAGGCACCCCCTCAAAGATAATTAATATTTAAAATGCTGACAAGCGTCTAAGGAATCCTAATACTGGGGCAGCCCTGGTGGCGCAGCGGTTTGGTGCCGCCTGCAGCCCGGGGCGTGATCCTGGAGACCCTGGATCGAGTCCCACGTCAGGCTCTCTGCATGGAGCCTGCTTCTCCCTCTGCCTGTGTCTCTGCCTCTCATTCTCTCTCTGTGTCTCTATGAATAAAAAATAAAAAAATAATAAAATTTTAAAAAAAAGGAATCCTAATACTTGTGTAATAACTAGGAGCTGGTAATATAAACACGAAAACAGAGCCCCAAACTTTGATGCACTCACTTGATAATAAGCTTCTGAAAACATGATTGGTCACAAAAATCAGTTACTCAAAATTTTTTTGTTAACTTATAATTGTGCCCCAAATATCAATATTAGATATACAGCTACATTTTCTCATGGAAACTATACACAATAATGTCTATATCAACTATAGCTAGGTAATTTTAAACCTTATAAGCTTAAAAATAAAATAAATTTTATCAAATTCTGGTCACAGAATAGAATAAGAAGTTATTTCTCATTTGAAAATACAGATAAGGGCCGCCTGGGTGGTTCAGTGGTTGGCGTCTGCCTTTGGCTCAGAGCATGATACAGGGTCCTGGGATCGAGTCCCACATCGGGCTCCCCCTGAGGAGCCGCTTCTCCCTCTGCCTATGTCTCTGCCTCTCTCTGTGTCTCCCATGAATAAATAAATAATCTTTTTAAAAATGCAGGTAAAATGACATTATTGAAAAATTTGTACTTCAAAAGTAAAGATAGGGAGAGACATGTCATTAAACAAGAAAATCATCTAAGATGCACATAGGAGCGATCTTTGTATATGGCAAAAAGGAACACTGGTCAAATTTTAAATGACTAAGCTTTGAGGGGGATTTCAGAGGACTCTTCAAAACCTAAAATCTAAACTAATAAATTGATCTAGGGCAGGGTTGGGGGAGTTATTGACTTTAGTTAAATATTTCCTCTTGAGTACGGCCTAAAGAGAAGCTTTCTGACTTGCGGAGGGATTTACAGGGAAAGTATAGTGTTCATCTGACTGATTACCTTGAGGTTCATAAAGTTGCCCTGACTCCCTGCCCTGGGAGGTCATGCAAATAAAGCAAATTGTGTAGTCCTGGGATTTCTGAGTTCAAAGTTTTTCTGTAGAGTGAAGCAACCCTTATTTTATAAAAGTGCTATTTTCACAAATTCTTGGACAAATTTCTGCAGTTTACACTTAATTTTGTATTTAAACACTTGAACAAAACTATATTTCCTAGAGTAGACATTTTTTCCAGCTTTGTTGAGATATTATTGACCTTAGAGTAGAATTGCATCCACCAAAAAGAGAAAGTGTGCTAGAATAGAAAGAGTACTGGTCTAAGATTAAAGAAAGAGCTATCCCTGATCCTGGCACTTCTTAACACTTAATGGGAATGTATTCCAACTCCTGAGTCTCAGTTTCAACCTTTAGATGCATGTGGTAATACCCATCTTGGCCACCTCCCGGGGTTATTTGTTAAACTAATATCTATTGACAGACTTGAAAGAGTTTGTGGAAAATTGAACAGTGCTACAGAAATAAGTCATAAAAATTCAGGAAAATCTTCATTCACTCATTCATGTATCCATTACAAGTCTACAGTCTTCAGTAGGCAGCCCGCAGATAATTTAAAAAGTTTCAAATAGGGCCCAGCGGCTGTTCACAGAGCAAGTGAAGATGAATGCCAGAGGACTTGGATCTCAGCTGAAGGACAGTATTCCAGTTACTGAACTTTCAGTAAGTGGACCTTTTGAACAGCATGATCTGCGAAAAGGTCTCCCTTGTGTGAAAAATGAACTTTTGCCCAGTCATCCTCTTGAATTATCAGAAAAAAATTTCCAGCTCAACCAAGATAAAATGGATTTTTCTACACTAAGAAACATTCGGGTTCTGTTTGTTCCACTAAAATTACAAATGGAATTCAAGGCCATGCAGCAGGTTCAGCGTCTTCCATTTCTTCCAAGTTCAAACCATTCACTGGATATTGGAGGGGTAATAATGAGACTACTGGATTTGAAGATATTCTTAATGACCCGTCACAAAGTGAACTAATGGGAGAACCACACTTGATGGTGGAATATAAACTCGGTTTACTGTAATCTGTTGTGCTGTTTATGAATATAGAGGGACTGCATGTTGTTTATAGTCATCTTTTTACTATAATTTGATGTATACAGCATTAAAAGAATGGACACATGAGAATTTTTGCTTAAATAGTATTTGTGATCATTTGAAATTATTTGGTCTTTGGTTTATGGCCATGTGACAATTGAAGCACTAAAGGGAGATGATTTTAAAACACACAATTTATATGAAAACAATAGCCTTTAAAAATTTTTTTTAATTTATTCATGAGAGACGGAGAGGGAGAGAGAGGCAGAGACACAGGCAGAGGGAGAAGAAGGCTCCGTGCAGGAAGTCCGATGTGGGATTCGATCCCGAGACTCCAGGACCATGCCCTGGGCCGAAGGCAGACGCCAAACCGCCGAGCTACCCAGGTATCCCTGAAAACAATAGCCTTCTATATGTCTTTCAAAATTTGTTGTTAATGAGTATTTTAAAATTGTACAGATTTCAATTCAGCCTGTTTTCTGGGTATCCCATAAATTTAATTTTGATTACCATTATCAGCATTTGAGTCTACAGTCTTCATAGTAGCATCTCAGAATAAACATCTGTAATTGATTTCAGTGGTAAACACTACCAATTAAGCACAGTGTAGGGTATTATATACTATATTTTACCTTGTTTCAGTATAGCCTGTTGATATTTACAAGGAAAATACTGGATTTATTGATGCTATTTTAGAATTGTAGCTATTTGAATCTTTCAGTTTGAAAAGTATAATAAGTTCAAAGGTATTGATTTTGGTCTTGTCTTTTTTTTTAAAGATTTTATTTATTTATTCATGAGAGACAGAGAGAGAGAGAGAGAGAGAGAGAGAGAGGCAGAGACACAGGCAGAGGGAGAAGCAGGCTCCATGCAGGGAGCTCATCCTGGCACTCCATCCCGGATCTCCAGGATCACGCCCTGGACTGAAGATGGCGCTAAACCGCTGAGCCACCCCGGGGTGCCCTTGCTCTTGTCTTTAAAATGAAAAATCAACCAGCATATGTTGATTACACTGTTGTAATGCATAAATTTATATATCACAAAATGATTAAATTGAAAAAATTAGAATACTCATGTACATACACCGTATCCCTGAACAAATTCCATAATTATTTAAAAATAAATCTTCAAAAAAATAAAAAATAAATCTTCATTATAAAAAAAAGAAAGTTTCAACTGCTCTTTAAATTACATGATGAATGTTATTCAAGATTTTAACACATTGCCATAATTCCTTTTTCTGTCCCCACTTTTCCATTTTACCATGAGTATGGGTACATCCTGGGTCAAAAATTTAATATCATTTAGGGATGCCTGGGTGGCTCAGTGGTTGAGCATCTGCCTTTGGCTCAGGTCATGATCTCAAGATCCTGAGATTGAATCCTGCATCAGGCTCCCTGCTGGGGCATCTGCTTCTCCCTCTGCCTGTGTCTCTGCCTCTCTCTCTGTTTCTCTCATTTTTTTTAAAGATTTATTTATTTTATTTATTCATGATAGACACAGAGAGAGAGAGAGGCAGAGACACAGGCAGAGGGAGAAGCAGGCTCCATGCAGGGACCCCATGCGGACTCGATCCGGGACTTCAGGATCGCGCCCCGGGCCAAAGGCAGGCACCAACCGCTGAGCCACCCGAGGATCACCTGTTTCTCTCATTAATAAATAAATAAAATCAGGGCGTGTGGGTGGCTCAGCGGTTGAACGCCTGCCTTCAGCCCAGGGTGTGATCCTGGAGACCCAGAATGGAGTCCCACATCGGGCTCCCTGCATGGAGCTTTCTTCTCCCTCTGCCTGTGTCTCTGCCTCTCTCTCTCTGTCTGTCTCTTGTGAATAAATAAATAAAATCTTAAAAAAAAAAAAAAAAAGACTTGATCTCATTTAATAGATATAAAAAAACAGAGTACTTTTGCCAAACTCATGCCAGTATTTGATTGGTGGCTCAGTCATTTCATCTAATGGGCCATTAAGTCTCACGCCATATCATCATATCAAACACTGGTGGGAACTTTTTATATCCAGGCTCTCTTGCAGCAATGAATAAGGCGTTACCATACCTGAGTCCCAGTACTTAATTCTATCCTTTTATTTTTTTTCTTGATGGCATTAAATCTTTTTCCACAGTTGGGATGCGTGGGTGGCTCAGCGGTTGGGCAGCTGCCTTTGGTTCAGGTCGTGATCCCAGGATCCAGGGTTCCTGTAAGGAACCTGCTTCTCCCTCTGCCTGTGTCTCTGCCTCCGTCTCTCTGTGTCTCTCCTGAATAGATAAATCTTTTTTAAAAAAATAAAAATAAATTTTCTTCCATGGTTAATTAAAAAGTTTATCTTTTTTCATTTTAGCCAGCATTTATGGACTCAAACATTTATGCTAAAAAAATTTTTTTTGGTACCCATGTGACCGAAAGTAACAAGAACATTTTTAGGAAGTGATTTTTTAAAAATATTTTATTTATTTATTTATTTATTTATTTATTTATTTATTTATTTATTTATGTATTTATTTATTTGACAGAGAGTGTTTTATAGCAAACACTAATGGGGGGCAGAGGGAGAGGGAGAAGCAGGTTCCCCACTGAGCAGGGAGCCTAGATCTGGGCTCAATTGCAGGACCCTGGGATCATGAGCCAAAGGCAGATGCTTAACAAACTGAGCCACCTGGGGACCCCCAGGGAGTGATTTTGAGAGTAGATTCTTCTGCATTTGTTCAAGGTGTTTTCTCGTCCCTAATTTATTGGCTGACCTTCCCATCTTTGCATATATGTATCCTACTTAATCTTCATGGCCCAACTCAATTGCCCTACATTTATAGAATTTTTTAACACTCCCAGCCTTCTTTAGAACCTTTGCAGTGCTCTGTGTTATTCTTATGACATTTATCATCTTATATCTTTTGGTATGAATATTTCCTCTATATTGGCTTGATGGCCTTAGGAGAAAGGACATTATTTCACAGAGAAGGGCCTTAAAGTATGATAGGTAATTTTTAAAAAGTTTTTATTTATTTTTTCATGAGGAACACAGAGACATAGGCAGAAGGGGAAGCAGACTCCAGGGACCATGTGAGACTATTCCAGGCCCCCAGGATCACAACCTGAACAGAAGGCAGACGCTCAACCATGGAGCCACCCAGGCGCCCTTCATAGATAAATTTGATGAAGAAAACAATCATTTTTAAAAAGATTTATTTACTTATTTATGACAGAGATAGAGAGAGAGAGAGGCAGAGACACAGGCAGAGGGAGAAGCAGGCTCCATGCAGGGAGCCTGACGTGGGACTCGATTCCGGGACCCCAGGATCACACCCTGGGCCAAAGGCAGGCGCTAAACCGCTGAGCCACCCAGGGATCCCCGAAAACAAGAATTTTGGATGTCATTTAACCTCTCAGTACCTTAGTTTCCTCACATATACAATCCTATTTCAGATGATTGTTGTGAAGATGGAATGGGCTAATGTGGGCAGAGTTTTGAAAAGTAAAAAAAAAAAGAAGAGCAGGGATATTTTATTTTTTCTTGCTCATGAATACTTTTACTTGTTCAATAATTTAATTTTCTGTGTGAAGAAAAAGGCTAAATGATTCCAGAAAAGCCACAGATGATCCCAAGAGGTGATGGGTTTTCGGGTTAAGATTTTAAACAGAGTAGTGAGAGGAATGCCACACTATACAAGAGCTACGCTTTGGTGATAGACGTTAATTTGAATCTCGTTTTTGGCAGTTGCTGGACTAGCTTTGTTACCTTGAGTAAGTTATTTAACTTCTGTGACTCTGAGTTTCCTATCTGTAAAATAGGGAAAAGGATACCGCGTTTTGCAGGATAGTGAGAATTAGACATAACGCGCGTGGTACATGCTATTTAAGTGGGAAGAATTATTAATACTTAGGGACTGGGGTTGAAATGTCCCCACATTCGCCCTTTGTCCTGTTGACAATATTTCCATCCTGGTAGTTAAAAGAGTTGTTATAAAGTATGCAAAGCTAGTTTTGTGCCGGAGCCTGCCGCTATTTGTTCAATGAGTTACCAATAAAGTTTTGAATAAAAAAAAAAATCCTGCCACCGTTTCAATAAAGCTTTGCTCAAATGGAGAGCGGGAGCTTATCGCGAGAATCTGGCGGAACGCGTTTCTTGTTCAGGACCTACTCTCGCGTTGTTTAAGCAAGCCGTGGTGAGAGGTGAAAGGGAAGCACGAAATACCGCGAGAGCCCAGGGATTCTCGCGATATTTCCCGGGATTCCCCCTCCCCCCCTCCTCTAAGTGCCGTTTCGGTTTAACCTAGTGTGTGACTGAGTCTGTGTGAGGGAGCGAGTGAGTGTGTGAGGTGTTGAGGTGAGGCGGAGGCAAGAAGAGGGGCTCCCTCAGGAGCGAGGGACAAAGGGGGCGTGAGGCACTTAGGCCGCGGGACCCCAGCGACAGGAAGCCGCTCCGAGCCGGGCTACCGGGTAGCGGAAGGGCCCGCGCAGTCTTCACAGGGCCCCAGAGCCGGAGTCGGCCCCACTGCCCAGGGCCGTCGGCTTCCTACTTCCTCGACCTCCCCGGCGCCGGGGCCTGAGGATTGGCTCGGCGGGGGGAGGAGGGGAAACAGACTTGAGCAGCTACCCGTTGTCTCGCAACTCTACTGCTGAGGAACTCTCATTTCTTTCCTGGCTCCTTCACCCCCTACCTCATGTAGGAGGGTGCTGAGGAGTCGGGAGGGAGGAGGAGCCTGGGCTACTGTCCCTTCCCTCCCCACCCCCTTCTAGGGGCTCTTTGGTAGGCGTGGGGTTGGGGGGGAGGGTGGGGGTTACTTTTGGGAGTGCTGGGGAACTTTTTCCCCTTTTTGAGGGTAGGGGAAAGGGAATGCCCAATCCAGAGAGACATGGGGGCAAGAAGGACGGGAGTGGAGGAGCTTCTGGAACTTTGCAGCCGTCATCGGGAGGTGGCAGCTCCAACAGCAGAGAGCGTCACCGCTTGGTGTCGAAGCACAAGCGGCATAAATCCAAGCACTCCAAAGACATGGGGTTGGTGACCCCCGAAGCAGCACCTTTGGGTACAATTATCAAACCTCTGGTGGAGTATGATGACATCAGCTCTGATTCAGATACCTTCTCTGACGACATGGCCTTCAAACTAGACAGGAGGGAGAATGATGAACGTCGTGGGACTGATCGGAGTGACCGTCTGCACAAACATCGTCACCACCAGCACAGACGTTCCCGGGACTTACTAAAAACTAAACAAACAGAAAAAGAGAAAAACCAGGAAGTCTCCAGCAAATCGGGATCGATGAAGGACCGGATATCAGGAAGTTCAAAGCGTTCAAATGAGGAGAATGAGGACTATGGGAAGGCACAGATATCCAAAAGCAGCAGCAACAAGGAATCCAGGTCATCCAAACTTCATAAGGAGAAGACACGGAAAGAACGTGAGTTGAAGTCTGGGCACAAAGACCGGAGTAAAAGTCATCGGAAGAGGGAAACACCCAAAAGCTACAAAACCGTAGACAGCCCCAAACGGAGATCCAGGAGTCCCCATAGAAAATGGTCTGACAGCCCCAAGCAAGATGATAGCCCCTCGGGAGCTTCCTATGGCCAAGATTATGACCTTAGTCCCCCAAGATCTCACACCTCTAGCAATTATGACTCCTACAAGAAGAGTCCTGGAAGTACCTCAAGAAGACAGTCAATTAGCCCTCCTTACAAGGAGCCTTCCGCCTACCAGTCAAGCACCCGGTCACCCAGTCCCTACAGTAGACGACAAAGGTCTGTGAGTCCCTATAGTCGGAGACGTTCTTCCAGCTATGAAAGGAGTGGCTCTTACAGTGGGAGATCGCCTAGTCCCTATGGTCGAAGACGGTCTAGCAGCCCTTTCATGAGCAAACGATCTCTGAGTCGGAGTCCACTCCCCAGGTGAGTTATTTGTCTAACAGCCCTTTCTTACTTAGGCTGGGTCGTGAGGAACTGGCGATTAGTCATGTTAACGTTTTGTTGAAGCCCCCAGTCTTCCTCGTTAACTAGAACAATTTGCTATTGACTAGTTATTCAAGTAGTTGAATCTGGTCTTCTCTTAACCCAGAATTTGAGAAGTGGGGAGTTCACATGTCTAAAACTACTAAAGGTAGGTACTTCAGTGGTGAGATCGTCACTTGTAAGCTCCTGTGAGAAAAACCATAGGCTCCTGCTTCTTGAGTACAGAGTTGATAACTGAGTTTATCTCATAGCTTGTCTAGCAATTTCTGTTGTTGCATTGTTTTGAATGTTTTAAAATCACCTTGGTATTCGTGCTTTAGACCTTAGTGGACCTCACTGAAGATGTAAGAAACTATAAATTTTCATTTGTATAATTTTGAGGCCATTTGCTTAAGTCATTTATCATTTGTGTGTGTGCTGTCCACTGAATCTCCAGGGCTGTAAGTTTATTTCTTAATTGACAGTGTTTTGATAACTCTGGTTTTAACTGATGTTTTTACTGGAGTTCAGTTGTTTAGTCCTTTTTCTTTTTGTTGGTGTATAGCCTAGCAGAAATTGGTTCTAAGGATAATTTTATTTTCTTTACATCATCACCATTGACCTACCCTGTGACCACTGGCAATTTTCAAAATCTTTCTCTAAAAAACTAGTGGTAGTGCCTTTACCATGATGTTTTAACAAGAAAGGCATGTTAGTTTGAAATTTAATTGTTGAAATGAATTACTACTGAAAACTATGTTCTTATTCCTAGATGATGAGATGTACCTTCCTCTTTGTGGACTCACCTTTGTCCACAAAGAACATGGGCTTTGAAGTTATACCTGAACGGAATCCTAATCTTGCTTTGTGAACTTTGACAAATAATTTAATTTCTCCTTGCCCATGTTTCTTCGTAGTAAAATGGGAATAATAACTACCTACTTCTAGCATAGTTGTGAGAATTAAATTAGCTAATAAATGTGAAGTGTATAGCACAGTTCCTGGTTACCTGGAGGAAGACAGTAAATTCCATCTATGAGCAAGGAAATGTGTACAATGCTAGTGGAGAAATTATGCTATTTGTAAAAATCCATGCACGTCTTTTGTATGTTAATGTGAGTAATTTTTGCTGACTAAAAGTTATAATTATTCATAAGCCAGTTTGAATTAAACTGCAGAGTTCCTAGTTGTCAGAGGCTAAAAGTTCCTTAGTCGTCCTCCTCCCTCCCAACCCCCTCACCCCCATTTTATCACAATTTATCAAACAGAAAAGTTGTAAGAATTATAGTGAGGATCCATATATGTACTACCTAGGTTCAACAATTAATATATGCTGTATATTTTATCATATCCATCCATCCCTCCAGCAGTCCATCTTTTGTGGGTTTTTTATTTTTATTTTTTTTGGTTTTTTTAATCATCTTTTTTTTTTTTTTAAGATTTTATTTATTTATTCACAAGATACACAGGCAGAGGGAGAAGCAGGCACCATGCAGGCAGCCCTACATGGGACTCGATCCCGGGTCTCCAGGGTCAGGCCCTGGACTGAAGGTGGCGCTAAACTGCTGAGCCACCTGGGCCGCCCCTCCTCTTTTGTTTTGATTCCTCTCAAAGTTACAGACATTAGTATACTTCACTGTAAGCATTTTAGTGTTATGTATAGCATTAGCTAGAGTTGATTTTTTTTTTTTTGAAGACGTGAGTAAAATTTATATACAGTGAAATGGATGTCTTAAGTGTACCATTTATAAAGTAGCTTACTTGTTTAAGGAAACATTCTCAAATTGTTTTCTTGAGGGGGTAATTTCATTAAGGCTGTTTTGAGAATTTTTACTGTAGTGAGTTTTGGGAATATGGAATCGCACTTGAGGCTGAAAAACTAAAACGACTTTCGGAAAGGACTTGCTTTGCAGTGATTCCTTTTGAATTCATATCTCAAGTTCTGTCTTCTCAGTTAATTGGAACTGTGCAGTAATGGTAAAAAATAAGCCAGGAAAGAATTAGAGACACAATATGATAGCATAGGACACAAATATAAACATTATATAATTTTAAAGTCACATGCATATTTTTAGTTGGGTTTTAGAGAGCATTATGTGTTTTTATGTGTGCACTACAGATTTTTCCTCATTCTTTGGAATTCCAGACAGTAAGTACAAAATTTTCTTAGAGTAGAACACGCAGATCCTTCTGTGATATCTCTGTGGTTTTTCCTTGGGAGACACAGTCAAAATTAAACAAGCAACATCGTTTTAAAAGACTAAAAATGCTTTGCCAGAAATGCAAGGTCTTTGCATCCTTCAAATTAGTAGTGATTGATAGTAGCAATTTCATTTCACATTAATAGAACCTAACTCAATTCAGGGGGAAAATACATTTGTTTTTTGAGAACAGTTTGTATTGTTGCTCGCATTTACTTATTGGTTGTCTCCTGTTACCACCTCTCTCCTCCATCACTTTTACTCTTGAAATCTGGACCTCAAATATAGCATCTGTATCACTAAAAATGCCATAAGTATATGGCCATCAGGATGTTACTATTAACAATAAGCTTCTGTTCAGAAGTTGAAGGGTTTGTAACAGAGTTCCTTAGAAAGATTTAGTAATGCTGAATGATTAAAAAAACTAGTTTTTAGGGATGCCTGGGTGGCTCAGCGGTTTAGCGCCTGCCTTCGTGATCCTGGGGTCCTGGGATCGAGTCCCACATCAGGCTTCCTGCATGGAGCCTGCTTCTCCCTCTGCCTGTGTCTCTGCCACTCTCTCTCTGTGTCTCTTGTGAATAAATAAATAACATCTTTTATTTTTTTTTTAATTTTTTTTTTATTTATTTATGATAGTCACAGAGAGAGAGAGGCAGAGACACAGGCAGAGGGAGAAGCAGGCTCCATGCACCGGGAGCCCGACATGGGATTCGATCCGAGGTCTCCAGGATCGCGCCCTGGGCCAAAGGCAGGCGCCAAACCACTGCGCCACCCAGGGATCCTAAATAACATCTTTTAATAAAAAAAACAACAACTAGTTTTTAGAGCATGTGGTCCTTAGAAGTTTGTCCTGGGATAATAGAGATGGTAGTTTTATCCCAGCTCTAATTCAGTCAGAGAAAACTGTCAGCCAGTTATTTAGAAGTGTTAATTTTCTGAAGAATGTTTAGTAAATCCATTTAACCACTTTCAGTATTCTATATCATGTACATATACATGTTGTTATTACTGTTCTGAGTACTTTGATTTCAATAAAGACTTGTATTTTAACTAACTTTTGGGAGCAAATTTCCAAAAAGCAGTGTAGGTATAAGAAAACCATGGCTAATATCATATGAATTACTTACTATATATATATATACACACACACACTATTTGTTTTGAAAAATTTTGAATTATGTCAGTATTACCAATGACCAAAGATAAAGGGAGATATTGAAGCTCTGGAATGGGAACAATTTATTTAGACTACTGGGCAAATTGTTTTTTCAGTCACGTTTTTAGTGCTATTTTTTTTACCCCTCATGTAGAGGGGGAAAGCACATTAGGCTTTATGAAAAAGGCAAAAAGAATTAATGAGGGTTGGGTTTCAATTTAGAATAATCTACCTCATAGATTTCTAGATTCTTAATAATGAAGAAAATAAATTGAACATGCAACAGTACCTTGCTTTATGAGTTCCTAAAAAGTTGATTTGAAATCATTTTATGTATGAAATACCAGAAGTCTTTATAGTTTTGAGAACTTATAAATCATTTGGTAAGACAATTTTTTCAGCTTATCTATTTTGCAAATCCTAATAATTCTTGTATCTTAGGGGTTGTTTAGTATGGGCACAACTTAATTATTGACTGAGGATACAAGGAACAATCTTCTTGGGATCTGTCAATTAAATAGCTCTCTAGTTGAAACAGGGTTTGGTGAAGCATGCTAGTTACTTTTAATTTCCTGACTGTATAACTCACCTTTAGTATTTTTTTTATCATGTTTTTATTTTATCAGAGGTTTTTTTTTATTTTTGTTTTTGTTTTTTTTAAGATTTTGTTTCTTAAAATTGAGATGGAGAGTGAGAGAGAGCATGAGAGCACAAGGGCTGGGAGAGGCAGGTTCCTTGCTGAGTGAGGAGCCTGACAGGGCTGAATTCCAGAACCCTGGGATGGTGACCTAAACCGAAGGCAGATGCTTAACCAACTGAGCCACCCAAGGGCCCCAACTTTTTCACAGACTTAAACCAAAATTCTAAAAAAGTAATCATTGTGAATATGGGTGTTTTCCAACATGGGTAAAAAACACTCAACCACCTTCCATGAGTTGTATAAGTAATGGATAATTTTAGTATTGTATGATTGAAACATGATGTGTCCTGCAGGATTTAGTTTCTTGTAATCTATTTTTTAAGTAAACTTTTTTTTTTTTTTTTAAGATTTTATTTATTTATTCATGAGAGAGAGAGAGAGAGAGGCAGAGACACAGGCAGAGGGAGAAACGCTCCATGCAGGGAGCCTGATGTGGGACTCGATCCTGGGTCTCCAGTATCAGGCCCTGGGCTGAAGGCGGCGCTAAACTGCTGAGCCACCTGGGCTGCCCAACTTTGTTTTTTAGACCAGTTTGAGATGCGCCAAAAAGTTGTGAAGATAGTACAAAGAATTCTTATATGTCCTCGCACCCTATTTCCCCTATTATTATACATTAGTATGGTACATTTGTTACAGTTAATGAACCAATTCTGATATATTACTATTATCCGATAGTACCTAATTCATTTTTAAGATTGTTAAATTACTCAAAATGAGTTAAGTTACAGTGCTCTGTAGTTTAACTGATGTATTTTCCTCCCTATTGCTGTAGGCTACCCATTTTAAACTGCTTTTCTTTTTCCACTAGGAAATCCATGAAGTCTAGAAGTAGAAGTCCCGCATATTCAAGACACTCATCTTCTCATAGTAAAAAGAAGAGATCCGGGTCACGCAGTCGACATTCCAGCATCTCACCTGTCAGGCTTCCATTGAACTCCAGCTTGGGAGCTGAACTCAGTAGGAAAAAGAAGGAAAGAGCAGCTGCTGCTGCAGCAGCAAAAATGGATGGAAAGGAATCCAAGGGTTCACCTATATTTTTGCCTAGAAAAGAGAACAGTTTAGTAGAGGCTAAAGATTCAGGCTTGGAGTCTAAAAAGTTAACCAGAGGTGTAAAATTGGAAAAATCTGCCCCAGATACTGAACTGGTGAATGTACCACATCTAAATACAGAAGTCAAAAATTCTTTAGATACAGGGAAAGTAAAGTTGGATGAGAACTCTGAGAAGCATCCTATTAAAGATTTGAAAGCACAGGGATCAAGAGACTCTAAACCCATAGTATTGAAAGAGGAGATTGTTACTCCAAAAGAGACAGAGACATCAGAAAAGGAGACCCCTCCACCTGTCCCCACAGTTACTTCTCCTGCACCTCCTTTACCAACAACTACCCCTCCACCTCAGACACCCCCTTTGCCACCTTTGCCTCCACTACCAGCTATTCCACAGCAACCACCTCTGCCTCCTCCCCAACCAGCATTTAGTCAGGTTCTTACTTCTAGTACTTCAACTTTGCCCCCTTCTACTCACCCAAGGACATCTACTTTGTCCTCTCAGGCAAATTCTCAGCCCCTTGCACAGGTTTCTGTGAAGACTCAAGTATCTGTAACAGCTGCTATTCCACACCTAAAAACTTCAACGTTGCCTCCTCTGCCCCTCCCACCCTTATTACCAGGAGATGATGACATGGATAGGTAAGTCCTATAGTTAACTAGGAAAACTTTATCCTCTTGATCTAAATGTAATTCATTTTCTCAAACTGTCAAAACTAATATATGGATGTTTAAAATATTTTTATGAATAGGAAATGCTTTTGGTATTTGGTTGTCAGTGTAAAAGATTTTATTTATAACATTATTACTTAGAAGGAGAAAATTAGGGGCACCTGGGTAGCTCAGTGGTTGAGCATCTGCCTTTGGCTCGGGTCGTGATCCATTGGTCCTGGGATCAAGTCCCACATCGGGCTCCCCATAGGGAGCCTGCTTCTTCTGCTTATGTCTCTGCCTCTCTCTCTCTGTGTCTCTAATGAATAAATAAATATTTTTTAAAAAGGAGAAAATTACAGCTTGAGGCCTAGTAACCCTTTTCTTCATAAGTTTTTTTTTTCATAAGTTTATTGATAAACTTTTGATTAAAGTTTTTAAAAATCAATGGTGTTTTTCTCCCTAAATTTTTATGTTGCAGAAAATTTGTTTTCTTTTTGGATTGTTTTTCTTTTTTTAAAGATTTTATTTATTTGAGAGAGCAAGAGAGAGAAAGCACAAGCAAGGGAGGGGCAGAGGGAGAAGGAAAAGCAAATTCTCTGCTGAGCAGGGAGTCTGCTGCAGGCCTCAATCACAGGATCCTGGATCATGGCCTGAACCAAAGACAGCCTTTAACTGAGTGAGCCACTCAGGTGCCCCAAGATTTTTTTTTTTAATTTTTAAGTAATACCTACACCCAACGTGGGGCTCGGATTTATAATTCCAAGATCAAGAGTTGCATACTCTTCTCTAACTGAGCCAGCCAGGCATCCCTCCCCTCCCTGCCATTTAAAAAAAAATAATCTCTACACCCAGTATGGGGCTCTCAAACTCACGACCCTGAGATCAAGAGTTAGATGCTCCACTAACTGAACCAGCCAGGCACCCCTATATTGAAAACTTCAATAGCTGTAGAAAAATTTAAAGAATAATACAATTAATTCCTTTATACTCTTGACCAAGATTCATCACTTGTTAACTTTTTACATTTGCTTTAACTTTAGATATGATGCTTTACTTCAGAATACTTTAGCATACTTTAGCGTCTCTCTTCTAAGAACATTTTCCTTAAGAAAAATCTAAAAAACTTAACTGATTTAATGGTAAAATATCAATAATAATATTAAATATCCTTTGTGGTCCCCAAAAATGTCTTTTATAGCTGGATTCTTTTTTTTCTAATCTAGGAAAAGAATAAACCAGGTTTATTTTGAAAGGCACTGCTTAAAAAAAAAAAAAAAAAAAAAGTTATCCTATAAGAAGTGGAAGAACAGTATGTAGAATATTTACTAATTAGAATATAAATTCACAATGGGATGATGAGAAGAGCTTTAATTTTGATGGGTCCTCTGAATAATGAGAAGTGAAATTCTTCTGAAGCATGAATCTGATTTTATGGAAGGCATTAGGAAATACATTCTATATCTTGACAGGACTAGCTAGGCAAGTACCATCAAACAAATATGATTTATCAGTGACATATGCCATGGTAGTATGTGTTACTGGTGTTTTCTAAGGTGATCCTACCCTCTTGTTCTCTAGGATATGTTTCACTTTATTGCAACAAACTTTCATTGTAAGCATGAAAGTAAGTACCATGGATCTTGCATTCCAGACTAATTCCTAAACCTCCATAATTTTCCAAGTGATGTCAGTAATTTATTTTATTTATTTGAGAGGGAGAGTGAGAAAGCATGAGTGGGGACAAGAGGACAAGCAGGCTTCCCACGTAAACAACTTGAAATATGACCAGTTATCCCTTTCTCCTTAAAGCAGGTTGTTTAAAAAGTGATTTACTTTTACAAACTTCTATTAAAAATTTGAGTTAATACATTAAAAATGAGAACTAAACATTCCATTAGCAAAATACTAAATTCTGAATGCTCCAAAGATCTTTTTATAAGGGCTTAGTACTTTAAAGATAAAGCCTTTAAAAGTGGCATAGACTCTGCTAAAGTCTGGTAAACTCTAGCTGAACCAGGTTTCCAAAAAAATTGATTGGAAATGAAGACTTTAATTTTTTTAGTAAGCTCTGTGCCCAATGTGTGGCTTGAACTCACGACCCTAAGATCCAGAGTTTCATGCTCTACCAATTGAGCCAGCTAGGTGCCCTGGAAAGGAAGATTTTAAAAACCTTATGTGGTTAAAGATTTTATTTATTCATTTGACAGAGAGTGCGCCAGGAGCGCTTGTGCACAAGCAGGGGGAGTGGCAGGCAGAGGGAGAGGGAGAAGCAGGCTCCCTGTGGAGCAGGGAGTCCTATGTGGGGCTTGATCCAGGGACCCAGGATCATGACCTGAGCCAAAGACAGATGCTTAACTGACTGAGCCACCCGGGTTTCCCCCACATCAGTAATTTAAATGATGATGCGTTTCAGCTCTTTATATTTTTCAAGATTATATACTCTGCCTTTTAAGAAGGTGCAAATTCAATTAAAAAATTATTTTTAAAGAATGACTCCATTACTATTCATAGTGGTAAGTCTGATTTTATTTTAATTTTTTAAGAAGATTTTATTTATTCATGAGAGAGAGAGAGAGGGGGGGGGGCAGAGACACAGGCAGAGGAAGAAACAGGCTCCATGCAGGGAGCCTGATAGGGGACTCAATCCCAGGACTCCAGGATCACGCCTTGGGCCGAAGGCAGGCACCAAACTGCTGAGCCACCCAGGGATCCCAGTAAATCGGATTTTTAAAATTTTTTTAGTAAATCTGATTTTAAAGAAAAATTCTACATGCTTTAATATTATCAATTCTGCTATATCCTGAGAATTGCAAAGGAGAAATATAAAACCTGAAATTTATGTAAAAAAATCTATTTAGGTACACAATATATTTCTTTTTTTTTTTTTTTTTTTTAATTTTTATTTATTTATGATAGTCACAGAGAGAGAGAGGCGCAGAGACACAGGCAGAGGGAGAAGCAGGCTCCATGCACCCGGAGCCCAACGTGGGATTCAATCCCGGGTCTCCAGGATCGCGCCCTGGGCCAAAGGCAAGCGCCAAACCGCTGTGCCACCCAGGGATCCCCACAATATATTTCTTTTTTAAAAATTTTTTTATTATTTATTCATGATAGTCATAGAGAGAAGAGAGAGAGGCAGAGGCACAGGCAGAGGGAGAAGCAGGCTCCACGCCGGGAGCCCGACTCAGGACTCGATCCCGGAACTCCGGGATCGCACCCTGGGCCAAAGGCAGGTGCTAAACCGCTGAGCCACCCAGGGATCCCCTGTATACAATATATTTCTCATAGATAATGACCTATGCATTTCTATAGTTTTTATTAGAAAAGAAAATAGCAGTTGAGCATTATCCAGTGGGACTCTGGGCCATGATCTATCTATAGGAGCCTTGTTTAAATATTGGTTTACATAGTGGCTAGAACAATATCGGTGTGGCTCAGGATCTTCATTTTGAAATGTTTACTTGGCTAACCAAATAATTATTGAACTTACCTACTATGTATCACTGTAGAATGCTGATTTCCAGAGGTGGAATAATTTTGATAGGCACATAGGGATTTCTATCTTTTAGGTTGAAGATGAAAGGTAAAGTAAGACCATTCAGTACTTATTTGAGTATATGTGGCTATCTTTAAGAATGTGTATGAGAAAATGAAGTGAACAGAAGCATTTTTTGTTATATATCAATTCTGATTCTGAAAATATGACTTTCACCTCATAGTCCAATGTAATTTATTGGACTATGTAATTTTATTGTAATTTTATTTTTATTTTATTTTTTTATTTTTTAAAGATTTTATTTATTCATGAGAAACACACACAGAGAGACACAGAGAGAGAGAGAGAGAGGCAGAGGGAGAAGCAGGCTCCATGCAGGAAGCCTGACGTGGGACTTGATCCCGGGTCTCTAGGATCACACCCTGGGCTGAAGGCAGCGCTAAACCGCTGAGCCACCCAGGCTGCCCTGTAATTTTAATAGTATGATAATTATGTAAAAACCGTTACACAGGGGATTCCTGGGTGGCTCAGCGGTTTGGTGCCTGCCTTCGGCCCAGGGCTTGATCCTGAAGTCCTGGGATTGAGTCCCACATTGGGCTCCCTGCATGGAGCCTGCTTCTCTCTCTGCCTCTCTCTCTCTCATGAATGAATAAATAAAATCTTAAAAAACAAAACAAAACCCATACACAAGAACAAAACATCTATTTTCTGTGGATACATATGTCTGTGTATATATCCATATAAATTCACATCAGAAAATCCAGAAAGATAAATATTAAGCTGATAAAATTATTATCTCTGTGGATGGGACTTATAATGAGGATCAAAGGTAAAGGGACCTTATCCCCAAAATTTTAATATTTTAAAAGTATGGAATGCTTCATAGATTTGCTTGTCATCTTTGCGCAGGAGCCATGCTAATCTTCTCTGTATTGTTCCAGTTTTAGTATATGTGCTGCTGAAGTGAGCACCAATGTAATTACTTTTAAATGTATGATTATTATTAGCTTTCCACACAAACACAAATGAATTATTAAAGGTAGAAAAATGGAAATGAAGATATCTTCCACAATCTATTTTTTCATTTTGTATTTTAAATTCAAGATGGCTTTTGTTTTCATCTTTATTTTTTGGTGCCATGTTACACGTATATCATACTAGTGGCACCTGTCTTTTGCATGAAAAATAATTTTTTGGCAGCCCCTGTGGCGCTGCGGTTTAGCACTGCCTGCAGCTTGGGGTGTGATCCTGGAGGCCCAGGATCGAGTCCCCTCTCTCTGTGTGTGTCTCTATGAACAAATAAATAAAAATCTTTAAAAAAATTTTTCTTTTTAAATTTATGATAGAGAGAGAGGCAGAGACATAGGCAGAGGGAGAAACAGGCTCCATGCGCCGGGAGCCCAACGTGGGACTCGATCCCAGGTCTCCAGGATCGCGCCCTGGGCCAAAGGCAGGCGCTAAACCGCTGTGCCACCCAGGGATCCCTAAAAAAAATAATTTTTATGTAAGAAAACTTTTCAGGAAGAAATCTGAAAGTTGCATACAGAATTCATTTATCTTCTTGATCTCACATAAGATTGCAGCAGCTTCATTGTTGAGAATGTGATTTATATATTTTTGTTTCCTTCAATGCTTTAAACATAAAAACACAGAATACAATTAGTAAATATTGCTTATTTGAATAAGATTACCGAAGGAGCCAGGATCAAGACTTGTGTGAAATGACACTGGGCACGTAGTTAAGAATTCACTTGGCACATGGATGACATAAGGTTTATATCAGAGGATGTGTCGTCGTCTTTTTTTTTTTTTTTTTTTTTAAGATTTTATTTATTCATGAGAAGCAGGCTCCTTGCAGGAGCTCAATGTGGGACTTGATCCCTAAACTCCGGGATCACATCCTGAGACAAAGGCAGATGCTCAACTGCTGAGCCACCCAGATATTCCATAGATGTGTCTTCTTTTATTTTATTTTTTAAAGATTTTTTTTTTTTATTCATGAGAGACACAGAGAAAGAGAGGCAGAGACACAGGCAGAGGGAGAAGCAGCTCCACGCAGGGAGCCCGAAGTGGGACTCCATCTTGGGTCTCCAGGACCACACCCTGGGCTGAAGGCAGCACTAAACCGCTGAGCCCCCCCCCCCCCCCCCCCGCCGGGCTGCCCGATGTGTCTTCTTTTAAAGCACCTTTGGGAATAGAATGAAACTTTTCTTTCAAACTTATGTATTGGACCGAGTGTATTTTGTTTTTTGTTTTTAAGATTTTATTCACTTATTCATGAGAAATGTAGAGATAGAGGCAGAGACATAGGTAGAGGGAGAAGTGGGCTCTCTCTGGGGAGCCTGATGTGGGACTCCAACCCAGGACCCTGGGATCTTGACCTGAGCCAAAGGCAGATAGATGCTCAACCACTGAGCTACCCAAGTACCTCTGGGCCAGGAGTATATTAATCCAGGTATCAAATGCGGGAATGAATTTAACATGGTATTGCAAAAGCCTTTCTAATTCATGGTCTGCAATTCTTCATTTCAAGAAATGAGGACTGCTAAACACCCATTCTTCAGGAAACAGTACATTCTTCATGAACATAATTATTCATGGGGATCACCTGCTGGTTTGCTTTTAAGATTTTAGAGCACAAATGAGAGGAGGGGCAGAGAGAGACAAGTAGACTCCCTGCTGAGCGAGGCTCCTGAGATCATGACCTGAGGCAAAGTCAGACACTTAACTGACTGAGCCTCCCAGGTGCTCCAGGGATCACCTGCTCTTAAGGAGATCATCTGTATACTGTTTTTAAAATTTTAGTTAACTGAGGTGCCTGGCTAGCTCAGTCAGTAAAGCATACAACTCAATCTCAGGAGTCGAGAGTTCAAGCCCCATGTTGGTCATGGAGCCTACTTCAGATAATAGAATTTCGGTTAACCACATAGGGTTTTTATTTAAAGAAAATTTTTTTTTTTAAGATTTTTATTTATTTATTCATGAGAGACACACAGAGAGAGGCAGAGACACAGGCAGAGGGAGAAGCAGGCCCCATGCAGGGAGCCCGACATGGGACTCGATCCTGGGACTCCAGGATCACACCCTGGGCTGAAGGCTGCGCTTAACTGCTGAGCCACCCAGGCTGCCCAAGAAATTTTTTTTTTTTAAAGATTCTATTCAAGGGACACCTTATGGCTCAGTGGTTGAGCGCCTGCCTTTGGCCCAGGGTTTGATCCTGGCTGGAGTCCTGGGATCGAGCTCCACAGGGGGCTCCCTGAGTGGAGCCTGCTTCTCTCTCTCTCTGCCTAACATCTCTGCCTGTGTGTGTGTGTGTGTGTGTGCATCTCAAATAAATAAAATCTTTATTAAAAATAAAGATTAAAAAAAAGATTCTAATCATTCATTCATGAGAGACACAGAGAAAGAGGCAGAGACATAGGTAGAGAAGCAAGCTCCCTGCAGGGAGCCTGATGAGGCACTTGATCCTGGAACCATGGGACCATGGACCCGAGACAAAGGCAGAAGCTCAACTGCTGAGCCACCCAGGCATCCCCACATAGGGTTTTAAAATCTTCCTTTCCAGGGTACCTGGCTGGCTCAGTTGGTAAAGCATGAAAATCTTGATCTTAGGGTTGTGAGTTCAAGCCACACGTTGGGCAAAAAGCTTACTAAAAATAATAACAAAAAAAAATAAAATCTTCATTTCCCAATCAATTTTTTGGTAGCCTGGTTCAGTTGGAGTTTATCAGACTTTAGCAGAGTCTACATTATTCTTAAAGACTTTATCTTTAAAGTACTGAGCTCTTATAGAAAAGTTTTGTGTGAGCTTCAGAATTTAGAATTTGTTAATGGAATGCTCAGTTCCCATTTTTAATGTACTCACCTCAAAATTTTTTTTAAAGATTTTTATTAAGGATGCCTGGGTGGCTCAGCGGTTTAGCTCCTGCCTTCGGCCCAGCGCATGATCCTGGGGTCTCGGGATCGAGTCCTGCATCAGGCTCCCTGCATGGAGCCTGCTTCTCCCTCTGCCTGTGTCTCTGCCTCCCTCTCTCTCTCTCTCTCTGTCCCTTGTGAATAAATAAATAAAATCTTTAAAAAAATATTTTGTAAAAAAAAAAAATATTTTGTTAGAGAGAGAGGAGGAGTTTGGGGGGCGGACAGAAGGAAAGGTTGAGGCAGATTTCCCCCAGAGCAGGGAGCCCAACGCGGGATTGATCCCAGGACCCTGGGACCATGACCTGAGCTGAAGGCAGATGCTTCACTGACTGGGCCACCCAGGTGCCCTCGACTCAAATTTTTAATAGAAGAATCTAAAAGTAAAACAGTTTTTAAACAACCTGCTTTAAGGAGAAAGGGATAGATGATCATATTTAAAGTCATTTATGTGGGGGTACCTGGGTGGCTCAGTCAGTTACGTGTCTGCCTTTTGCTCGAGTTGTGATTCCAGGGCCTAGGATTGAGACTGCTCCTCGGGGATCCTGCTTCTCCCTCTCCCTGCCATTCCCCCGTTTGTTTTCACACTTTCTTTCTCTCTCTCTCTCTCTGTCTCTCTCCATCAATGGATAAATAAAATCTTTATAAAGTCGTTTATACTATAAAATTATGAAAAATATTAAGTTAATCTTTTAAAATAATTGATATGTAAATTTTCTTTATTAACAATAAGGAGTTCTTATAAATGATATTGACATTGTACTACAGATTAAATCCCATCATTATAAATTCCAAGAGATTATACAGATTTAAATATTTGAGCAGTCATGGAGCTTTACAACTTTTTTTCTTGTTTTTTTTCCACAACTTTTTTTTTTTTTAAATTTTTATTTATTTATGATAGTCACAGAGAGAGAAAGAGAGAGAGGCAGAGACACAGGCAGAGGGAGAAGCAGGCTCCATGCACCGGGAGCCTGATGTGGGATTCGATCCCGGGTCTCCAGGATCGCGCCCTGGGCCAAAGGCAGGCGCCAAACCGCTGCGCCACCCAGGGATCCCTCCACAACTTTTTTTGAAAGAAAATTATATGTGAGCATTTATGCAGCTACTCACCATTTGTGGGCCCAACTACAGTTATAAACAGGGAACCAGGAAATACTGATATTAGTAGGATCAGCACTTCCTAGTACTGAATCTTCATAGTAATGACTTAGATGTTCAATATCTGCTCTCCAGTGTTAGACCCTCTCTGTACCTGCCATATATCCTCTGCACTGTATAGAGCTGTGTTTTACTGAGTGCTGAATACTGAAGGCTATAGGCTGTGATGTTAAGCATTGCAATTTTATGAGTCATCATTATTCCACAATTTTTGGTACATTGGAATTTGTTGAAATAGGATTTGACCTGCATTCAACTTATGTGCTCTGAACGGATAGTACATATCAGACACATGCTTGATGAATTAAACACGCTAATCATACAATTTTTTAGAAGCAATGTACATTTTCATAGTAGCAAATTGAATATGAACCTATAAAGCCAACCTTGGAGAAAGCAGGACTTAAGTTTAAAAATAGACTGAATTTATATGAAGTGATGGTGAGAAAATTCAGATACTTCAATTCTAGTGAAGCATAACCAAGAAGTAATTTATTTCTGAGTCATGAGGAATTAAAATTTATAAAGAATATTCTGACAATAGTTGAAAAATTAGGAATTTTTATTACTTGAATGTCTTAAACATTGGAGAAATTTAAAAATCTATATTACGTCCTGCCTGAAGAGTTTTCTTGTAATAGGCTTTGTTCCCAGGGTAGAAAAATCTTAGTGCAAATTATAATAATCATGTGCATTCATCTCTATCAGTAATTTAACAGAAAGTTTCAAATGATCATTTTGCAATCTATTGACTACCCTAGTTCTGTCTGATATGCACAAACTAATCTAGATTCTATTCTGCCTGATTTACAGGAGATTAAAATGATGAAAATTGGTATGAAGTTACACTTTTTGAGATTGTGTTTCACATGCAGTCTTTAAAAAGACACATTGCAAGGGATAGATCTTCATTGGTTCTATGGACGACGTATTCATGAAAGAATACATGTTTTATAACTACTTGTAAAAAAAAAAAAAGGAGAAGAGGCTCCTGTGGTTAGGAGGATTCTCAGCTTGTTTTCAAGCTTCTGATACTGTGATAGAACAGAAAAGACTTATTATCTAGCATGGTTTTATTTGTAGGCATGAGTTAGTATATTATCTTTTCTGAGGATGTACATAGCACAAAATCCTTTTTTTTTTATATTTTATTTATTTATTCATAGAGAGAGAGAGGCAGACACAGGCAGAGGGAGAAGCAGGCTCCACGCAGGGAGCCCAACGTGGGACTCGATCCCGGGTCTCCAGGATCACACCCCAGGCCGCAGGCGGCGCCAAACCGCTGCGCCACTGGGGTTGCCCACAAAATCCTTTCTTATAAATAAATTGAGATCGTTAAAAAATTGGATCTGAACAGTGACTTTTCTAATCTATTCCAGAAAAGACATCCTTTCTTCCCATTCTTCCCCCCTATTACCACCATTTTGTTGATTATCATGAGAGGCCTGCTACCAACTGCTTTAATGATTCTGAAATAGTTTCCTGGACTCTCTGCTTAGATTACTTTGAGAATTATTTATATATTTTGGCTAGTCATATATGGTTGCCTTTTGCTTCCAAACCAATAGAATAGGTCAGTATATTCACTAATTTTGAGTCCAATTTAACTATATTTTTTACAAAACACTCAAATACTATTTCCTTTTCTTTTTTTTTTTAATTTTTTTTTTTAATTTTTATTTATTTATGATAGGCACACAGTGAGAGAGAGAGAGAGGCAGAGACACAGGCAGAGGGAGAAGCAGGCTCCATGCACCGGGAGCCTGACGTGGGATTTGATCCTGGGTCTCCAGGATCACGCCCTGGGCCAAAGGCAGGCGCTAAACCGCTGCGCCACCCAGGGATCCCACTATTTCCTTTTCCAAATTCTGTCAACATCTACACAGTAGTGTGACATTGTTGAACTTTCATTTCTTTGGAATTTATTTACTTACTTACTTACTTACTTACTTACTTACTTATTTATTTATTTATTTATTTATTTATGATAGTCACACAGAGAGAGAGAGAGAGAGGCAGAGACATAGGCAGAGGGAGAAGCAGGCTCCATGCACCGGGAGCCCGACGTGGGATTCGATCCCGGGTCTCCAGGATCGCGCCCTGGGCCAAATGCAGGCGCCAAACTGCTGCGCCACCCAGGGATCCCCCCCCTTCTTTGGAATTTCATTCCAAAATATGTAGAATATGTTTGGTGACTCCCATGAGTTGCTGTGATACTTTTTGAATTTAAGGTGATTACTTCTTATATTTTATTTCATCTCAATAAAATTCCATATAGAATCTTAGGAAGAACATTAAAGAGTTTGTTAAAGGACCTACAAGTAATACCCCAAATTTTTATCTTTTGTTTTCTTTTATGTACTATGGATTTCTTTTTGTGAAATCCAAGAATCTTTGTGATAAACTCTAGTTCCATATATTACATTACTTTTAAGTAAAATCTTTATAATCTTTTAATAGCCAGACATAAGCTTTGAAAAGTTTTATTTGCATATTTCTTAATTATGATCTTTTTCTTTTCTTCATCTATTGTTTAGTCCAAAAGAAACTCTACCTTCAAAACCTGTAAAGAAAGAGAAGGAACAAAGGCCACGTCACTTACTCACAGACCTCCCCCTCCCTCCAGAACTTCCTGGTGGGGATCCATCTCCTCCAGACTCTCCAGAACCAAAGGCAGTTACACCACCTCAGCAACCATATAAAAAGAGACCAAAGTGAGTTTTTGGAGGGACCTGTTCTTTTATTATTTATTTAAGAGAGAATGAGCTGAGGGGAGGGCGGGGAGGAGCAGAGGGGAAAGGAGAGGGTGATGGGACACCTGGGTGGCTTACCAGTTGAGCGCCTGCCTTTGGCCCAGGGCGTGATCCTGGAGTCCCGGGATCAAGGCCCACATCAGGCTCCCTGCATGGAGCCTACTTCTCCCTCTGCCTGTGTCTCTGCCTCTCTCTCTCTCTCGTGAATAAATAAATAAAATCTTAAAAAAAGAGAGAAAGAGGGAGAGAACTTCCAACAAGACTCTGCACTGAATATGGACCCTGACTTGAGATGGTATCCTATGACCCCTGAGTTCATGACCTGAGCCACAACCGAGTCTGACTTTTAACCTACTGAGCCACCCAGGCTCCCCTGGAGGGACTTTTTTTTTTTTTTTAAGATTTTATTTATTCATGAAAGACATAGAAGCAGAGACCCAGGCAGAGGGAGAAGCAGGCTCCATGCAGGGAGTCTTAATTGGGACTTGATCCTGAGACTCCAGGATCACGCCCTGGGCCGAAGGCAGGGGCTAAACCGGGGATCCCCAGAGGGACCTATTCTTAATTACAGCTTCCTTCCTTACTGGTGGGCCTGAATCTCACACTTTCATCCACAACCTACACTGTAGGATTATAAAAGATTGGGCCTAATGTGTATCTTTTATTTTATATTAGTGGATAAAAGCCTTTCTGGGAGATCTGTTCATCTGTACCCTCAGATACCTAGAGTTTTTAGAAAAGCAGTGATTTCCCAAATCCAGATACACCATGAACATTGGTATGAACATTGTATCTTTTGAGTTTGATACTTAGAATATTAAAAAAGAAAAAAGCTCTTTTATTCAGGGTGTATCAACGTGTATAAATTAATGAAAAATTAACAGATGTGGTATGTTTTTTCTTAAACCACATAAATTGCCATGCTATAAATGTAATAGAATCTGGATTTGATCTTCTCATTGTTAGCATTCCTCAAGTAGGCTCCATGCCCACCTTAGGGCTTAAACTCATGACCTTGAGATCAAGAACAGCATACTTTACCAACTGGGGCAGCCAGGCACTCCAGCATTCCTCTCTTAAATAGTAAAAATAGTTACCATTTATTGAGTACGTATTATTGCCCAATTTTTATATTTTACTTTAATGGTAGCTCTATGATGTAGGGATTCTTTTCCCATTCAATAGATGAGGAAGCAAATACTAAAGAGAGGCTAGAAAGTAGGCAGCAAATCTATTATTTGAACTTATGTCGTCCTGAAGCAAGAAATCTGTCTTACCCACTGTAAGAGACCATTTATTTCATGTCATTTGATTTCCGCCTTTTTAATAAAGAAATTCATAAAAGATTCATGGGCCAGAGAATCATTATAAAAGAGCTCTGTTTTCTTCTTTGAACAGACAAGTTTTTAAAATAACTTTTTGGTTTGTTTCGGGGTTTTTTTGTTTTGCCTTTTTTTTTTTTTTAGAATTTGTTGTCCTCGTTATGGAGAAAGAAGACAAACAGAAAGTGACTGGGGGAAACGCTGTGTAGACAAGTTTGACATTATCGGGATTATTGGAGAGGGAACCTATGGCCAAGTATATAAAGCCAAGGACAAAGACACAGGTAAATATTGCCACAAAATTCTAAATGTCAGAAGTTTAAAAACGTAGCAATACTAATGCTAAAGTAGACTTAACAAAAGTAAATTTCGAGTTCTTATTTGATTTCCAAATATTACTAAAAGACTAAAATTTTCCAAAGGACTAGTATAATTATTACTGTTTAAAAACCTTCCTCTTTATTAGTTGTTGGTATAAATATTTTATAATAAGCTTGCTAGGAATTTAAGAGTAAAATAAAATTTATAGGTTGTTCTTTGGTAAGGATTTAGTCCTTAAAGATAAAATGAAGTAGTTGGATTATTGGCATATTTTAATAATTCAAAATTTTTAGGCCTAACTGAATACTGAATTAAGAAATACAAGTCTTAAAAATATCAAAGGCAAGAAAGGGAACATGGGGTTTAGTTTTGTTTTTTAAGGTATAAAAGTATCTGGCATATAGCATTAAAGAAAGCTAAATCTGTCTTTCAGAGCAACTCTGGACATTTATTGGCTGGTTCATGATGGTGGCCAAAAAATTCTTTTTTTTTTTTTTTTTTTTTTTTTTTCAAAAAATTCTAATGTAATGGTTTGAATTTGTTTTCACAGGAGAGCTAGTGGCTCTGAAGAAGGTGAGACTGGACAATGAGAAGGAGGGCTTTCCAATCACAGCCATTCGTGAGATCAAAATCCTTCGTCAGCTAATCCACCGAAGTGTTGTTAACATGAAGGAAATTGTTACAGATAAACAAGATGCACTGGATTTCAAGAAGGACAAAGGTACACAAGGAATCATGTTTCTACAGAGTAGATTGGTGCATCTTATTTTCTTTTTTTAGCTTGTTTGCCTGTTTGAATTTTTTCTGAAGCACAGAAGTCCAACTTCTTGAATCCATGCCAGAGTTAAGATACTAGTTTTGAAGTCTCTTTTTTTTTTTTTTTTCTTTTTTTTTTTTACACATTATAACAATAATGGAAATTAAACCCAGATTTATCACTCTTTTTTTTTTTTTTTTCTAAAGTAGGCTCCACACCCAGGATGGAGCCCAAACAGGCCATGAAATCATGACCCTGACATCAAGACCTGAGCTGAGGTCAGGAGTTGAACACTTAACTTAGCCACCGGTGCCCCTATTATTATTATTATTATTATATATATATTTTTTAATATATTTTCTTAAGATTTTATTTATTTATTCAGATAGAGAGAGAGAGAGAGAGGCAGAGACACAGGCAGAGGGAGAAGCAGGCTCCATGCTGAGAGCCCGACGCGGGACTCGATCCCAGGACTCCAGGATCATGCCCTGGGCCAAAGGCAGGCGCCAAACCGCTGAGCCACCCAGGGATCCCCCTATTATTATTATTATTTTTTTTTTTTTTTTTGGATCCCCCTATTATTTTTTAAAGTAAGCTCTATGACCAATGTGGGGCTTGAACTCAAGACACCAAGATCAAGAGTCACATGTTCTACTGACTGAGCCAGCCTGGCATCAATTAGTTACCAGCTTAAAAAATATAATAGCTCTGCATTGAGCATCTTTGTTCATAAATCTTTGCATTTTGATTTCATTCTTTTTTTTTTTTTTAAGATTTTATTTATTTATTCATGAGAGAGACATAGGCAGAGGGAGAAGCAGTCTCCATGCAGGAAGCCTGATGTGGGACTTGATCTCGGGACTCTGGGATCACACCCTGAGCCAAAGGCAGATGCTCAACCACTGAGCCACCCAGGCATTTTGGTTTCTTTCTTTCTTTCTTTTCTTTCTTTCTTTTCTTTCTTTCTTTTCTTTCTTTTCTTTCTTTTCTTTCTTTCTTTCTTTCTTTCTTTCTTTCTTTCTTTCTTTCTTTCTTTCTTTCTTTCTTTCTTTCTTTCTTTCTTTCTTTCTTTCTTTTCTTTCCCTCCCTCCCTCCCTCCCTCCCTCCCTCCCTCCCTCCCTCCCTCTCTCCTTCCTTCCTTCCTTCCTTCCTTCCTTCCTTCCTTCCTTCCTTCCTTGTTTATTTCTTAATGTAGTTTCTTAGAAGTAGAATTATTTGGTTAAAAGGATTTTTATATTTAATGTTAGATTGCTTTTAAGATAGTAATTATGTCCATCTGTGAGTACCATTCCACTTTATCCTAAAATTGAGTACATCTTTAAAAAATATATATTTTATTTATCTATTTATTTGAGAGGGACAGTGAGAACACAACTAGTGAGATAGAGTGGAGGGACAGAGGGAGAGGGAGAAGCTGACTCTCTACTGAGCAAGGCGCATAATGCAGGGCTCAGTCCCAGGACCCTGGGATCATGACCTGAGCCAAAGGCAGATGCTTAACCGACTGACCCACCCACGCACCTTTAAGGTTCAGTACATCTTTTTTAAGATTGTCATTTTGATAGATAAAGTATGACATTATTTTGGATTGCATTCTTTGTTACTTTTGAGTTCTTTTCCATGTTTGCCAGTTTTACTTATTTTCTTTGTGTTTTTGTGTCCTTTGCTTCTATCTTTTGCAGTTTTGAGGTTTTTCTTGTTAATTTATATGAGCTCTTAGCTAAATCTAAGGTACTCCATTATGCAATGGCCCTTAACTTTGGGGTGTTAGGGACTTCTTTAAACATCTTATGGATCTATGCTTTAAAAAAATAAGTTCAAAATGTTGCGTATTGTGTGTTTAAAATGTTACATTGCCATTTCAGGGAGTTCAAGGAATCCTTGAAGCATACTCTCTAAATTAAGAATCCTTGCCTTTATGTTGATAGGAGACAGAATTCTAGACTGGAGAGAGAATTGTCTAACATAGGTCTAGTATTGCTTATGTTACAATATTTGCTTTTGTCATACACCTTGTCGAGGTGGAAAGATAGCATGGATTTCAAGCCTTTCACAATTCTCTTAGCATAGTTACGTTTTATCTACTTCTAAATCTAGGGAGTTTCTTTAGATGGTTCACCTTTCTTTCAATTCTTAAATACTATGAATTTCACCAATAATTTATACTAATTTGCCAACTGACTTAGATTGTAAAAGAATAGTAATACAACTTGATCAGAGCAGTTGTTCTCCTTAAGAAGTAAATAGTCCAAAGAGCATTGGGTTAAGAGTGAGAAGATTAATTAAAATAGTTCTGTTATTTATTATTAGAAAGGGCAAGTTCTTCAAGTACTCTGAGTTTTAGCTTCCTCGTCTATAAAATTAAGCAGTTGTTTAAGAAAGCCTTATGGCCCACTTCAAAATTACATTAAAATCTGAGGCATGATCATTTCAGCATCCTTTTCCTCTTGTTTTTAATTTTTTCTTTCATTTTTATATAGGTGCCTTTTACCTTGTATTTGAATATATGGACCATGACTTAATGGGACTGCTAGAATCTGGTTTGGTGCACTTTTCTGAGGACCATATCAAGTCGTTCATGAAACAGCTAATGGAAGGATTGGATTACTGTCACAAAAAGAATTTCCTGCATCGGGATATTAAGTGTTCTAACATTTTGCTGAACAACAGGTAACATAGTAACCAAATGAGGTTAAGCATTTTCTTTCTCTCTTCTGACCCAGTTAGTTTCAGCTATTTAATTGACGTTACAGGTAGACCCAATGATGCAGTTTTTTGTATTTACATATATCTGATATTTGTCCTGTGGGAACAGCTTATGATGGGGTACTCTGATGCACAGATTCTTCAGTCTCTGTGTTGGTAAGGAATTAACAGAGGTAGAATTGTAAAGGTATTTTATTTTATTTTATTTTTTATTTTTTAATTTATTTTTCTAAGATTTTATTTATTCACGAGAGACACAGAGGCAGAGGGAGAAGCAGGCTCCAGGTAGGGAGCCCAATGTAGGACTTGATCCTGGGACTCTAGGATCACACCCTGAGACAAAGGCAGAAGCTCAATCACTGAGCCACCCAGGTGTCCCTGTAAAGATTTTTTAACTGCAAACATTTTAGGGAATCACATCCCACAGGAATATTCATAGAGTTTTTTGCCATAGTTGGTAAATATTATTGTGGTCCTTGATAAATTAAAACACACATTGAATTCTAAGTGAAATTCTCACTTGTTTCGTGGGGAGAAACATGCCTGCTCTTACAGCTGCTCTTGAGAATTTGATAAAGTTATCAAATTTCAGAGTAAACACAGGTGTAGCTGGTGGTTGACCTTTCTGCCAAGCATTTACTCCCTGTTTTTTGTTTGTTTGTTTTTTTTTTTTTCTCCCTGGTTTTGATAGTGTAAACAGACGAGTTTGGTGATGAGCAGTGTTAAATCTTCAGAAGTTTTTAACTACTTTCTTCTTCTCTGGCTGTTTACCTAAACTACATTGGTGATATCAAGTGTATTATGTACACTAGTCTTTGGTAAATAGCCCTACCTGTTGAGGAATAAAAAGAAAGTCTTATGCGATTAAAGTCCTACCAGTATTTGGTTCTTTAGGTAACTAGGCTGTTTATAGCCGTCTTTGTCTGATTCACCCATTGTTTTGTACATTTCTGTTCAGTTAATTTAACAAATACTATCTAGATAGAGCTATAGAATGATTATGACATTTTTCCGTCTTTGTTTTTTTTTTTTTTTTTTTAATTTTTATTTATTTATGATAGTCACAGAGAGAGAGAGAGAGGCAGAGACATAGGCAGAGGGAGAAGCAGGCTCCAAGCACCGGGAGCCTGATGTGGGATTTGATCCCGGGTCTCCAGGATCGCGCCCTGGGCCAAAGGCAGGCGCCAAACCGCTGCGCCACCCAGGGATCCCATTTTTCCGTCTTTGTAGAGTGAGGTAGCCAGCCATCCAGAGTTGCCCAGGGACTATCCTGGTTTTATTTATTTTAAGTGGCTTTTGTGTGTGTGTGTGTGCTTTGTTTTGTTTTGTGTTTTGAGGAAGAGCAAGCAGGGAGGGGAAGGGGCAGAGAGAGACTCCATGCCCAGCGCTGAGCCCAATACAGGGCTCAATCTCACACACTGAGATCATGACCCAAGCTGAAATCAAGAGTTAGACACTTAGTTAATTGAGTAGCCACCCAGGTGCCCCCAAAGATTTTTTATTTTATTTTATTTTGTTTTGTTTTGTTTTGTTTTAATTTTAATTTATTTTATTTTATTTTATTTTTTTAAAGATTTTATTTATTTATTCATGAGAGACACAGAGAGCAAGAGGCAGAGACACAGGCAGAGGGAGAAGCAGGCTCCATGCAGGGAGCCCGACGTGAGCCTCAATCCCGGGTCTCCAGGATCATGCCCTGGGCCAAAGGCAGGCGCTAAACCGCTGAGCCACCCAGGGATCCCCAGATTTTTTATTTTAACTAATCTCTACAACCATTGTGAGGCTCAAACCCAAGAGTTGGCATGCTCTACCAACTGAGCCAACCAGGAAGGTGTCCTTGTCCTGGTTTTAGCACTGAAAGTCCCACATGGGATAGTTGGTCACTAGAAAGCTGAGTTTAATAGGGCAAACAAACAAATCACTCAACCCAGTAAATATTTATTAAACACTAGCCCCGACACCACTTTTTAAGTATTCTGTACCCCCATCGTGGGGCCCAAACTCACAACCCTAAGATTGACAGTTGCATGCTCTATCCACTGAGCCAGTAAGTGCCCCTAAGCTCCCCCTGGCCTCCTGCCTTTCTTCCCTTCCCCCCCCTTGAATCTGGGAGCATCTGAGAAGATGCAGTTTTGATGAATGGATAAGAATTTATCAGAAAGACTGACAACAGAGGGTTAAATTTCTAAGCAAAAGAAATTACTGGGCAAAAGCACATAAATATACAAATTAACATGTTATATTGGGGAAAATGTAAACAGGTCAGTATTAGCTGGGCAAGAAGAATGAAGCATAAAATGATGAGACTGGGCAGCCAATTTAAGGATCTTGTATATCTTGCTAAGGAGCTTACACTATCTATTGATGATAGCCATTGAATGGCGCTAATTTGATTAATTTTTTGTTTTTAAATTATATAGTTGGGGCACCTGGATGACTCAGTTGGTTCAATGTCCAACTTTTGATTTCAACTCATTTCATGATCTCAGGGTCATGAGATTGAGCCCTGCATCTGGCTCTGTGCTCCGTGTGGAGTCAGCTTGAGATTCTCTCTCCCTCTGCACCCCACCCCCCACCCCACTCTCAACAAAAATAAAAAAATAAAAAATAATTTATACAGTTAATTTGGTAATATTTTAAGTTACACAGTTAATGCATTTTAAATTATAAGATGTATCTAATTATATGTATTTTATACTTAAATAGTTTTGTTGAGACAGGACATTATGTTAAAAGTTATTCTTGTCACTGTTTAAAGATTATTCTTGTCGCTGTCTCTGTTATCCACAATTTTTGTTAAAGCTGGGCTTGGTTAATCTACATCCATAGTAATAATGCTTCAAGAACTTAATAATGGCTATCTGCTTAAAGGTTTCTGGACTAGAGCATATACTTTCTTTGGATCATTTTGCTTCCCCAAGGAGGATGTCTCAGACCAGGGAATAACTGCAATCCTACTTGGTGTCCTTTTTGGCGGGTCAGGCCACTCCCTGTCTCTGACTTCCCATATTCAGGAAGCTGATGAGGTTCTAGACTAAACTGAACTTCCTCCTCAGGTTGCTAAGCAGGATTCAGGAGTCTTATGATCTAATCTGATCCATCCAGCCACTGCTCTTGCCTATTTAGCTCTGTCTACACAGAGAATACTGGGTGAGATGGCCTGGAGAAATGGTAAGGATACCTCAGCTGGACAAGGAAGCAAAAGCAGTTGAGTAGAGAGGGAGGAGAGCAGGGCTGGGCTCCCTGATATTCATTATATCTTCATTACATAAATATAAATGAGACCAAGTCATTTTAGATGGTGGAGAGACACAATTAGTCTTCTCTTTTAGAAAAATCACTAAATGTCACTCTAATAGGTTGTAGACTAGAGGCAGGGAAACCTATTACTACCATAAGAAATTGCCAGTGCTTAAACTAACCAAGGCATTACTAGTAGAGATGGACAGGATCAACTTGTGAATCAGTAGACTTTGGTGAGTGAATGAATGGTAGAGAATGAATGAAAGTACTTTCAGATAACTCACAGATTTCCTTGTTTGTTTTTTTGTTTTGTTTTTAAGATTTCATTTATTCATGAGAGACACAGAGAGAGGCAGAGACATAGGCAGAAGGAGGAAAAGCAGGCTCCATGCAGGAGCCTGATGTGGGACTTGATCCCGGAACTCCAGGATCATTTCCTGAGCTGAAGGCAGACGCTCAACCGCTGAGCCACCCAGGCGTCCCTCACAGATTTCCTACTTAAAAACTAACTAGCAGGCAGCCCCGGTGGCGCAGCAGTTTGGCGCCGCCTGCAGCCTGGGGTGTGATCCTGGAGACCAGGGATCAAGTCCCACATTGGGCTCCCTGCATGGAGCCTGCTTCTCCCTCTGCCTGTGTCTCTGCCTCTCTCTCTCTCTGTCTATGAATAAATAAATGAAATCTTAAAAAAAAAATTATAAAAAAAAACTAGCTGGGTAACATAATGGTCAATATAGGTAATATAAAAGGAAAAGCAGGATAGGCAAGTGAAGAATAAATCCCTTTTGGGTATGGCTATTGCATATCCAAGGTAGTGATATTTAATAGGCATATGGTCACATTGAAGTTCCAAACTAGCAGTATAGTTTAGGAGTTACCAAGCAGAGAAAAGGTGTCAGAAGATGGAACTCAAGGGAATGGTCAGAAAGATACAGAGAAAATAGGAAAATATCATGACTCCAAAATAGGCGGATTTAGGGGTACCTGCATGGCTCAGTCAGTTGAGTGTCTTAACTCTTGGTTTTGGCTCAGGTCATGATCTCAGGCTCCCGAGATGGAAGCCAGCGTCTAGTTCTCCACTTCATTGCAGAGTCAGCTTGAGATTCTCACCCTCTCTGCCCCTCCCTCTGCTCACACTCCCTCTCTCTAAATGAAGAAATTATTTTTTTTTAAAGATTTTATTTATTTATTCATAACAGACACACAGAGAGAGGCAAAGACATAGGCAGGGAGAAGCAGGCTCTTCGAAGGGAGCCTGATCCAGGACTCGATCCTTGGACTGGGATCATGCCCTGAGCCAAAGGCAGACACTCAAATTGCTGAGCTACCCAGGCGTCCCTGAAGAAATAATATCTTAAAAAATAAAAAATAAAAAAGGTTTAAAAATGGTCATAGATGTCAGGTGATGCAGACAGATTATGAGATGTGAGAAGGAATCTGAAAATTAAAAGGTCAGCATTGACAGGGCATGACAAGTTGTTGGGTAGCACAGTTAATGGGAAGGTGGTGGTAGGTGTGTCTTTAATTTTTTTTTTTATTTAAGGACACAGAAGTTTGAGTATATTTAAAAACTAAGGGACAAGAAAATCAATAGGGAGAAGTTGAAGATTCAAAAAAGTATAAAATAATTTAAAGGACAGGCAGCCTGGGTGGCTCAGCGGTTTAGTGCTGCCTTCAGCCCAGGGCATGATCCTGGAGACCCAGGATCGAGTCCCATGTCCAGCTCCCTGCATGAAGCCTGCTTCTCCCTCTGCTGTGCCTGCCTTGTTCTTTCTCCGTCTCTCATGAATAAATAAATAAAATCTTAAAAAAAATATTTAAAAAACCAAAATAATTTAAAGGAGCAAGGTTCTAGAGGAGATGGAATCAAGGCCACAGGTGGTTGTGGCCACAATTATAAATATTGATTATCCTTGAACAAGAGAGATTGACACTCTTTTTCTGTAATTGAAAGAAGAAAGGAAGATTATAGGTGCAATTAAGGTTATATAGGTAAAAGGGTGTTAAGTAGCTTCCACCTGATGATTTTTTTTTAACTTTTTTTTTTTTTTTTAATTTGAGAGAGAGAGGGAGACAGAGCACAAGTGGGGAAGAGAGGGAAAAAACAGCAGGGAGCCTGACATGGGGCTCGATTCCAGGACCCTGGGATCATAACCTGAGCCGAAGGCAGACACTTTACTGACTGAGCCACTCAGGCACCCCATGATTTCTTTTTTCAATGAAGAAGGTCATTTACTGAGAGGTGAGAGAGTGGATTAGAAAATTTGCTCAGTGCTTGGTGATGTTGAGGTCTGGCCTAATTTTCCATAACTGCGTATTTGTTGCCATTTTAACTTTCAGTCCTATGTGCCTTCATTCTTGGATCTCCACAAATTCTCAGAGTAAGGATGCTGAAAATTTGAGGATTGATTTATGTCTCATTATAGGGCTCAAGTCAGCTAGTCCTTTCCTTTTTCCTTTTCTTAGAATTAGTTTGTAAATTGAAGTTAAAAATGTAATGGGGCAAGTAGATAAGGTGCCCATAATCTTTACTAGGAATGATAAGGGTAGATTTAAAGTAAAATTTTGTTGCCAGTACTTACTTTGTTTTAATATTCTGTCCCATTGCTCATAGTTTGAGGAGCACCTCCTAGCATAGCCGCTTTTCTCTACTATCTCACTTTTCTTTTCTTTTTTTTTTTTTTTTTTTTAATTTTTTTTATTTATTTATGATAGTCACACAGAGAGAGAGAGAGAGGCAGAGACATAGGCAGAGGGAGAAGCAGGCTCCATGCACCGGGAGACTGACGTGGGATTCGATCCTGGGTCTCCAGGATCGCGCCCTGGGCCAAAGGCAGGCGCTAAACCACTGCGCCACCCAGGGATCCCACTATCTCACTTTTCTGTCTGATCTCAGCTATCAGGTACGAGAGCTATCCCCAGTATCTTCAAAAAGAGTGAGTAGGCTTTTCATTCCCCAAGAAGTAATGAAAACGGTAAATGTAAATGAAATAGGCTACTTAAGAATTTAGATAAAAATGATTAATCTAAAATAGTTAATAGTTTAAAAAGTTTTCTGACATGTTATAGTTTATTAAAATATTACTTGACATCACCGTCAAGGATAGAATACTTAAAGAGTGAAACTTGGGTGTAATCCCTTTAAGGTAGTGGTTCTCACAAGTATGGTTCTCAGACCAACAGCATTGGCATAATCTATAGGCTTGTTAGAAATGCAACTTCAGAAGGATTCCTGGGTGGCTCAGTGGTTGAGTTTCTGCCTTTGGCTCATGGTGTGGTCCCGAGTTCAGGTATCGAGTCCCACATGGGGCTCCCTGAGAGGAGCCTACTTTTCCCTCAGTCTAATGTCTCTGCCTCTCTCTGTGTCTCTTATGAATAAATAAAATCTTAAAAGAGAAAATAAAATAAATGCAAGTTCAGGGATGCCTGGGTGGCTCAGTCAATTAAGGATCCCACTCTTAATATTAGCTCAGGTTTTGATCTCACAGTCATGAGTTCAGTCCCTGTCTTGGGCTCCATGTGGGACATGGAGCCTACTTAAAGAAAAGAAATGCAAGTTCATGATCCATGACCTACTAAATTTCATCTCTAGGAATGAGGCCCAAGAAACTTTTAGTAAACATTCCAAGTAATTCTTTTTCATATAAAGTTTGAGAACCCATCTAAGATCATGGTTGTATGTCTTTATGGTATAGGAAGTGAGGGCCATATGTTGGTAAAAGGGACCTCATTCATCTTAAAAATCGTGTGCTCAGTTCAAAGCCCTGTTCCCTGTTTGAAAAGTCTGCTATGCCATGGTATTGTTGTGGTTTACTTTTTATTATGAAAAATTAAGTTAAATTGTAAGAAAAATTTAGACACTAATGTAATTAATACATATGCAGTTAACATTTTACTATATATTTTTAATTTTTCTGCTTGAGTTATTTATTTATTTATTTTTTAGATTATTTATTTATTTATTCATTAGAGACACACAGAGAGAGGCAGAGGGAGAAGCAGGCTTCTCTCAGGAGCCCGATGTGGGACTTGATCCCAGAACTCTGGGATCATGCCCTGAGCTGAAGGCAGACATTTAACTGCTGAGCCACCCAGGCATCCCTGCTTGAGTTATTTTAAAGTAAATTACACAGGACGCCTGGGTGGCTCAGTAGGTTAAGCATCTGCCTTTGCCTCAGGTTATGATCCCAGGCTGGGATCGAGCTCCACATCAGGCTCCTTGCTCAAAGGGAGCCTTTTTCTGCAACTCTGCTTGTTGCTTTCCGTGCTTGTGTCCGTCCACTCTCTCCCTTTCCCTCTCTCTCTTTGCCAAATAAATAAGTAAATAAACTCTTTATTAAAAATGAATAAATTACTGACATCATTACGTTTAGCCGTAAATGCTCAAGATTATTACCTATTACCTTCTAACAATTCATACTTTTATATATATATATTTTTTACTTTTATATTTTTTCACTTGTGTTATAAGTCTTTTGTATAGCTAGTCTGTTCAAACCACTATTAAACAAAGTTTATGAACTGGATTTGATTTTTAGGCTTCTTAAATCTCTCTTAATCTAGAACAGTTTATTCCTTTTTTCCCCCAATAACAAGTATTTAATCTAGCAGGTTTTAGTGACTGTTGTTTGCCAAGAAATAATAAATATTTAGTTAAGGAGTCAAATCAAAAAACACCAAGAAAAAGAAAACCATAAGACTTTGTAAACCAAAGTAGTCAAAAGAGGCTTAATCTGGGAGAGTAACCATTAAGAACAGAACTAAGCATAGGTTAAAATTCGCATTTGTAATTCAGAGTTTTGTGATTTTGTTTAACTCGTAAATTCATGGATTGCTGTGTAGGTATAAATATGAAGCCACTGCTGTTATTTTTATAAAAATATTTTTTTGTTTGTTTTACAGTGGGCAAATCAAACTAGCAGATTTTGGACTTGCTCGGCTCTATAACTCTGAAGAGAGGTGAGGCATTCATCAAAATTACATGTGGGGGAAAAAGGAAAGAATTCTTTCTATTCTTGGATAATCTAGTATTCTATAAATTGTAATAATTTTCAGACTTTCCTAATTTTTTTTTGAGATTTTATTTATTTATTCATAAGAGACACACAGAGAGAGAGAGAGGCAGAAACATAGGCAGAGGGAGAAGCAGGTTCCATGCAGGAAGCCCAATGTGGGACTCGATCCCAGAACCCTGGGGATCATGCCCCGACCAAAGGCAGATGCTTAACCCCTGAGCCACCCAGGTGTCCCAGAGTTTCCTAATTTTCTAAATGTGTTAATTCTATCTAAATTCTTGAATCAGCCTTAGACTGAGTTAAATCAACCCAGATTGGTATGCAAGTTATTTTTTCATCTCCTACTTCTGTCCAGTTTACTTTTGAACTGTTAGATTGCTATGTAGCTATTTTGACAATCCCATTTTCTTTCTTTCTTTTTTTTTTTTTTTGTTTTTTTGACAACCCCATTTTCAGTTGGCTACGATTTTTAATTTTACAAGGTTTTTTTTTTTTTTTTGGATCAGAAGCCATTTATGTCATGGTTAATGTTTTACATTTCAGTCGCCCTTACACAAACAAAGTCATCACTCTGTGGTACCGACCTCCAGAACTTCTGCTTGGAGAGGAGCGTTACACACCAGCCATTGACGTTTGGAGCTGTGGGTAAGCCTCTCTGAGCTTTTTCTTTTGATTGTAATTCACATGTTGAACATGTATCTGTTTTCTCTCTGCATGGCTTTTTGTAGCTTTTCTTTAGGTTCAAAAGAATGGGGATAAACGTTTAGCCAGAATTCAAAGAAATCTGTTGAATATCTCCTAATATCAGAGACATACTTTTTTAAAAAACATTTCCTTGAATGCCTTTTTTCTTTTAACTTTTTTTTTAAAATTTAACTTAGTTTGAATTGGGATCCAAATACATTCAAATAGGGTACATAGATTACAATTGATTATCTCAAGTCCTTTTTTTTTTAAGATATTTATTCATTTATTTATTTATTTGAGAGTGGAGGGTGAAAGAGCATGAGGACAGGGGAGGAGCAGAGAGAGAAGGAGAAGCAGACTCCCCACTAAGCAGGGAGCCCAATGTGGAGCTTGATCCCAGGACCCCAAAATCACAACCCGAGCCAAAGGCAGGCACTTAGCAACTGAGCCACCCAGGTACCCCTTAAGTCTTATAATTATAGCTTCTCCCTCCGTCTTTCTTGGGTTCCTCTCCCCACCTTATAATTTCCTTAGAAGAAACTGGATCATTTGTCATATAGTTTCCTCAGTCTGAATTTTGCTGATTGCATCCTCACTGTGTTTTTTGTTGTTTTTCAATGTTTTAGTATGGTTCTCTATCCCTTTTATTTCCTATAAGTTGTAGGTGAATTCAAGTGTGATTTCCAATCGCCTACTGAGCCCGAAACTACTTTACAGGTGGTTTTGAGTACTTCTGGAAGATTATTGCCAATGATACATCAAGTTTGGGGGTTTGAGACAGTGGGACTGCCCAGAGTATAGCCAATAACCGGATACATCATCTGTAGGGAATTTAAAAGGAGTAAAATAGTATCTTATAATCTGCCTTTTAATAAAGGCATTATACAGGCGATTCTAAACAATGTTTGATAAAATATTCATCCCTAACAGAGCAGATTTACACACATACACACACCCCACTTTACATAATATATAATTATCAATATTTGAAATGTTATTAGCCGTATTAATGATCTACCTTCATCAATCCATTTGTGGTGGCTTTGTGATGATGATGATATATTATTCCTTCCTGGATAAAGATAACATCTATTTTACTAACCTTACATACAAGTCATAGGAAAAAAGCAGAGAGCTTTAATTCTTTCATTTTATTTACCAGTTTTGAAGATAATGAGGTTTCCTAGTATCCTTCAAAGGTGACTAAAGAGAGGGTTTGGGGTTTTTGTTTTGTTTTATTTTGCTTTGTTTTTTAGTTTCATTATGAACTTGTAGATTTAAACTTTTTTTTTTTTTAACATCCATCTATTTAGAGAGAGAGAGAGAGTGTGTGTGTGTGTGTGTGCAGTGGGGGGTGGGGCAGAGGGAGAGGGAGAGAGAATCCCAAACAGACTCCCCACTGAGTATGGAGCTTTATGTAGGGCTCAGTCTCACAATTCTGGGACCATAATCTGCCAGAATCAAGAGTCAGGTACTCAGCTGACTGAGCCACCCAAGTGCCCCAACATTTTTGATGTGTTTTAATCTGTTATGGTTATCATCTTATTCCTATTCACATTTTCCTGGTCTTAGGTCATTAGGAGTCTAGTGGGTCCTTCTGACACAACCATAGTATTTGATAGCCTTCCTTGTTTTCTGGTTCCAAGCTCATCCTATTTTACTTCCTGTGCCAGACCTGGAATCAGTCACTCTCTAAAGAGTGTTAGTTTTTTTTTAGTGGAAAATTATATTTAGAGATCACAATTTGTGTTAGGAATATAGACATTTTGGGGGCGCCTGGGTAGCTCAGTGAGTTAAGCATCTGGCTCTTGATATCTGCCCAGGTCATGATCTCAAGGTTGTGAGATTGAGCCCTACAGCGGACTCCACATTCAGCGTGGGAGTCTGCTGGAGATTCTCTCTCTCTGTCTCTCCCTCTGCCCCTCCCTGCACTTGCACTAGAGCACGTGCTTTCTATCTCTCTCTCTCTCTCTTTCCCTCAAATAAATAAAATGTTTATTTTCAAATTTTTTTTAAATTTAAAAAAATTTTTAAGATTTAAAAAAATTTTTAGACATATTTTATTTTTTAAGATTTTATTTATTTATTTATTTATTTATTTATTTATTTATTTATTTATTTATTTGAGAAAGAGAGCACAAGCGAAGGGAGAAGGAGATGCAGACTCCTACTGAGTAGAAAGCCTGATGCAGGGCTTGATCCCAGGACCCTGAGATCATGACCTGAGCCAAAGGCAGACACTTAACCAACTGAGCCACCCAGCTGCCCCAGAAATAGATGTTTCAAATGGACCATGTTGTTTCTGATAGTGTATGATTTATGCATATGCACTCTGTCCTTGACCTGCATGCTTAAGAGTTCTGACATTTATTTATAAGTGGAGCATATCCTCCCCCCACCCCCCATTTTCTCCTATATTAATGTCAGTCTTTAAAAGGAGCACTGCAGGGGTTTTATTTCAAAATTCAAAAGGGTGATAGAGAAAGAGCATAATTTCTCTCCCAACTCAAATAAAGCTTTAGTTAAATTTTACTGACTCAAGCTGGGTGTGTTTGTGTTCTGGACTATTTGTTTTATCAGTATTAGCATTTAAATTGTCACAACTAGGCTCTAAAGTTAACGCCCCATTAAGATACACAGGGAAAGTTCATAGCTCTGTTGGTACTATTATTTCAATGTGTGCACCTGCCACCTCAGTGTAGTAGCAAAAGTGTTACATAATAATGTCTTCCCCACCAAAGAACTAGAAACTGAAATAAAAGAAAACACCAAAACATATCTTGGAAATTAAAATTATAGAAGATTAGACTTTAATTAAAGCCTAGTAACTTCATTGAAGTGAGATTTTGCTAGATGTTTGATGTGAGCTTACTATTTTGGTGATCCACAGAAGTCTCTCTGAAGGAGAAACTTGTAAGACGAGTACAACGAATTACACCCATATTCTGAAGCCTCACCTGGGTTAGATGTGACAACACTATTTGGAATTTGATTTAGTGGTTAATGTTGGAAACAGTTAAATTTTACTTCTAATTTTTTTAATTTTAAAGACTTACTTATTTTAGAGAGAGAGAGTAGAAGAAGGGGCATAAGGAGAGAAACTCAAGCAGACTCCATGGTGAGTATGGAGTCTTAATCCCACTATCCTGAGATCATGACCTCAGCCAAAATCCAGAGTCAGGCACATAACCAACTGAGCCACCAGGTACCCCTACTCAAAAAAGTTTGAGTGCATAGGAAGTAAGAATTTGTCATTTGAGGTTAACAAATGCTAATAACCTTGAAAACGAGATTTATTTTGCTTTCAAATTTAGTCAAGCTAAAGAATTTCAAAGCAAAACTGTACATACTGCTTTTGTGTGTATTTGAAAACCTAATTTCAAAGCACAGACTGGAGAAGAGATTCTTTGTCCATTTTCTTTTTCCACATTTTAAAAAATGAGATATTTTAGGAATACAAAAACGTATATTCATGTAGTCTTTTTCATTTGTTTTAAATTTATATTGATATGAGGGGATAGGTTAAATAGGTGAAGGAAATTAAGGAGTGCATTTATTTTGATAAGCACTGGGTGATATTTGGAACTGTTGAATTACTATTTGTTCACCTGAAACTACTGTAACACTGTATGTTTACTAACTGGAATTAAAATGAAAACTAAGTAGGTTGATTTTGATGTAATTTCAAATTGCAGAAAAGTTCCTAGAAAACTACAAAGAATTTTAGTATATAGCCTTTATCCAGATTTACTAAAATTTTTTTAACCTTTTGAGGTATATAATAACTGCATTTGTTCAAAATATACAATTTAAGTTTTGGCATACCGTATACACCAGTGAAACCATCACCACAACCAAGATAATGATAACTTCCAAAAGTTTCCATGTGTTCCTTTGTTATCTCTCCTGCCCACACTATCCCATCCCTAGCAACAACTGTTGTGCTTTCTTTCTTTTTTATTTTTTAAGATTTTATTTATTGGGCAACCCAGGTGGCTCAGCGGTTTGGTGCCGCCTTCAGCCCAGGGCCTATCCTGGAGACCCAGGATCGAGTCCCACATCAGGCTCCCTGCATGGAACCTGCTTCTCCCTCTGCCTGTGTCTCTGCCTCTCTCTCTCTCTCTCTCTCTCTCTCTCTCTCTCTCTTTCTCTCTCTCTCTCTCTCTGTCTCTCATTAATAAATAAATAAAATCTTAAAAAAAAAAGATTTTATTTATTCATGAAAGACACAGAGAGAGAGGCAGAGACATAAGCAGAGGGAGAACATGGTGCCCGATGTGGGACTCCATCCCAGACCCTGAGATCACAGCCTGAGCCGAAGGCAGACCCTCAACTGTTGAGTCAAGCAGGCATCCCTACTCTTGTGCTTTCTATCACTCTAGATTGATTTCCATTTCTAAAATTTTATGTAGATGGAATCATGCAGTATATGTTCTTTTTCCCTCTTGCATTTTTTACTCAGATATTTTGAGATTTATTCACGCTAGATTCACTAATTGTTAGCATCTTGCCACATTTGCTTTTATATTCATGTGTGTATGTGTGTGTATATGTATCCTACAACATAAAATCTATACATAGAATAAAATGCATGTGTGTGTATGCACACATTTTTTTTCTAGAACTATTTTAAAATAGTTGTATATCATGCTCTTTCCCCTCTTAATATTTAATGTATATTTTTATTTTAAGATTCTATTTATTTTTTTTTTAGAGAGAGCACAAGTATGGGGAGAGGGGCCAGAGAGAGAGGGAGAAGCAGACTCCCTGCAGAGTAGAGAGCCTGTTGTGGGGCTTGACCCCAGGACCCTGGGATCATGACCTGACCCAAAGGTACCCGCTTAACCAACTGAGCCACCCAGGCACCCCTTAATGTACATTTCTTAAGAACAAAGATACTCTCGGGATGCCTGGGTGGCTCAGCGGTTGAGAGTCTGCCTTCAGCTCAGGTGTGATCCCAGGATCCAGGATCGAGTCCCACATTGGGCTTCTTGCAGGGAGCCTGCTTCTCCCTCTGCTTGTGTCTCTGCCTCTCTCTCTCATGAATAAATAAATAAAAACTTAAAGAAAAAAAGAACAAAGATACTTTCATATATAATTATAGTACCATCATCAAATTCAGGAAATTTAAAAAAATAAATAAATAAATAAATAAAAATAAAAAAAATAATAAAATAAAAAAAATAATAAAAAAAATTAAAAAAAATTCAGGAAATTTAACATTGATACACTATCTTTTAAATAGGTTAGCTTACATTCCATTTTCTTAGTTTTTCAATACCCTGATGATGTCCTGGAAACAATACTTCACCTAATAGAAGATTCAATCTAGTATCATGTACTACATTTAGTTCTCATTTTTTTTTGTTTTGTTTTTTTTGAGGTTTATTTATTTATCTTAGAGAGAGTGTGCATGAGTGGGAGAGGGAGAGAGAGTCTCAAGTAGACCCTATGCTAAGCAAGCAGAGCCCAATGGAGGCCCAATCCCAGGACCCCAAGATCATGACCTGAGCTGAAACCCAAGAGTCTGATGTTTAACTGTGCTGCCCAGGTGCCCCTAGTTCTCATTCTTTACTCTGGAACAGTCCTTAACCTTTGTCTTTCATGACATTTACATTTTTGAAGGACAGACCAGCTATTGTATAGATTCAGGTTATGAAGTTTTAGGTGGAATATTCCATAAGTGTTTATGGTACAGCATTTATATTTACATGAACCCGGTTTCCCTCTTATTGATGATGTTAATTTTGGACACTTAGGTATAGGTGTTGTCTTTTTCCTCACTAAATAGTTACTAGTTTTCCTTTTGTAATTAAGTAATTTGTGGAGACATGTTTGGGGACTTTGTAAGTATATCAGTATTATTTTGGAAGGTATTTTCAAAATGAAAAAGGAGGGATCCCTGGGTGGCTCAGTGGTTTAGCTCCTGCCTTTGGCCTGGGGTGTGATCCTGGGGTCCCGGGATGGAGTCCCGCGTTGGGCTCCCTGCACGGAGCCTGCTTCTCCCTCTGCCTGTGTCTCTGCCTCTGTCTCTCTCCATGTCTCTCATGAATAAATAAATTAATAAAATCTTTTTTTAAAAAATGGGAAAGGTGTTTAAACATAAGGTATTTGAGGGGATCCCTGGGTGGCTCGGCGGTTTAGCGCCTGCCTTTGGCCCAGGGTCTGCTCCTGGAGTCCCAGGATCAAGTCCCACATCGGGCTCCTTGCGTGGAGCCTGCTTCTCCCTCTGCCTGTGTCTCTGCCTCTCTCTCTGTGTCTCTCATGAATAAATAAATAAAATCTTAAAAATGAATAAATTAAATAAATAAATAAACATAAGGTATTTGAAAGTCCTGTTGAAACTGATGTCTGATGACAGTAAACATTTCTTAACAAATACAGTGCTAAGAGGGCTGTAGTATATTGTGTATTCTACAGAGCAAATAAATAGAAAAGCTAATCGCTTTACAGGAGCTGCTGAGCATCCTTATAAAATTGAAGTATAGGTTTTTAGTCTTCCTTAATTTATAATGGAATTGATGGAAAAGGACTCTGACTCATTTTTTCTGCTTATAGACTTTATAGGTGGCAAAAGTTTGATCTCCTGTCAAATCTAAACTCTATGCTGTCCATCTCACTGCAAGAAATAGTTTCTTTTACAAAACTCAGACACTTAAAAAGTAAAACAAAAAACAACCAAAAAAATCCCACAAACCTCAGACACTGCAGTTTGGGGCTTATATACAAAAGTTTATTGAGACACAGGTTAGGCTCCAGGGATTTCTCTCCTGACCTCTTAATTTTACTCTTTGTAGATGCATCCTCGGGGAACTGTTCACAAAGAAGCCTATATTCCAAGCCAATCTGGAACTAGCTCAACTAGAACTGATCAGGTACAGTTATGCATGCACTCTGAGTGCCCAGGTGTAATAGGTGATCTCATCTTCTGATTTCTAATACTTTTCAGTAATTCTACTAAATGAGTTTATACTCTTCAGGTCCAAGTAAGTGTCTCAGTCAGATTTACCACATACTTTGCCACGGGCTCTATATGTAAAGAAGTTGTAGTCCCCTTTTTTAGGTCTTACTAAAGGTCTTACTTTTTAGGTCCCCCCCCCCCTTTTAGACTTTTGAAATCTTTGCATTTTTTAAATTGGTTCTTCATATAAAAAGCATGCCATTTTCAGTATGGCTGTTTCATTCCTCGGTTAGATTAAGATCAAATTTATTCAGCAAACATTTATTGAGCCTGTTCTAAAATTCCTTTCTTTGTTACTTTAGGATTCAGAGATATGTAAGATAGGTCCTTGTCTTCAGAGAGCTCAGTTTAGTAAGTGATACAGCATGTAAACAGATAATTATAAAATAGAACCTATATTAGAGGATCTGGGGAAGGCATGGGGTTGGGATAGAATTTGGGTTTTTTTATCAATAAGAATAAAGGAAAGAATCCAACAGGCTAATGTAGGCTTTTTTAAAGGTGGCGTATAATTCATCATTTGTTATGCATTAACTTCAGTTTTCCAACAAAATTTCTTAGGCTCCCCTCTGCCCATTCTCCCTATAAGAACATTATAGGACCAGCTTATCATTGAATAGAAGAAAATTGATAATGAAAACTTTTATGGAAGTTTTAAAACATGTTTTACAAAACCAAATGTATAGATCATTTTGGACTCTTTTGCCAGTATTTTCTCTTTACTGTCTTGTGACCAGTTAGTTCTGTCCTATTCCTTCTGCCCTTAAAGCAGTGAGGTCAGGTTTTACCTTTTTGCATGCCATGTAATTTAATAGCTAAGATTCCCCAGAAGTCAGGGAGTAATAATTTCTGCTTCTATAATCTTCACAATTCACAATGCTGACTCACTTCTTGTTCTGGCTTTTTGCTTTGTTTTCAGTCGACTCTGTGGTAGCCCTTGTCCAGCTGTGTGGCCTGATGTTATCAAGCTGCCCTACTTCAATACCATGAAACCGAAGAAGCAATATAGAAGGCGTCTACGAGAAGAATTCTCTTTGTGAGTTTGGCAGAAATGTGCATCTGGTTTCTGTTTTTAGGGGGTGTTTAGACTTGACTTTTGGCCTAGAGAGTTTGTGTTATCCCAACTTATTATAGCAGCACAGCACAGGAAAACATTTTTTCTTTGAACATATGTGAATTTTATCATAGTGCTGTTGTAATTTTCTCTTAAGGCTTTTTTTTTTTTTTTTTAATTTAATTAATAACCACACCCAATATGGGGCTGGTACTCACGACACTGAGATCAAGAGTTGCACGCTCTTCTGACTGAGCCAGCCAGGCTGGCTTTAGATGATAGAAAATCATTTTATTATGCACAATATGTAAATATTCTCCTAGTCCTTTTGATCTTCCCATGATAGAATGGAACTGCTGGCTTCCTGTTTTCTACCTGTATTCTAGCATTGCATAAATCCCGTTTGATAGCAAATCTGTTTGCTTGTTTAGCCAGCTTCTAGCTCCCTTTCCACAGTTTTACATGGAGCTGGAAATTCAGAGACCTTTGACACAAGGTTACAGGTTTAAGAACTCTGGGGTCATTGTGAACTTGTTCTTTCCACAGCATTCCCTCAGCAGCACTTGATTTACTGGACCACATGCTGACACTAGATCCTAGCAAACGTTGCACAGCTGAACAGACTTTACAGAGTGACTTCCTTAAAGATGTTGAGCTCAGCAAAATGGATCCTCCAGAGTAAGTGCTGCTGGTCAAGTAGTGGCCCTAAACCTTCCAATAAGCCTCAGGAGTTGAGAAACTCAATATAATAATAGGTTTGTAAAAGGAACTACAAATGGCTAAGTCCAGAATGGAGTGGTGCCCTTGAGTATTACGGTTGCTAAGAGGTTTGTTTAATTGCTTTATGTTTTCCTTTTAAACAAGGAATAGATTTAGAAGTGATGTTTTTCTAATTTGACTCAAGCTGTCTTTTGTCCCTGCATATTGCCCTATACAAGCTCTTTGAAAGTATTCCTTCTAGTGTTTGCTCTTACCCATTTCATTTTCTCAAATCTCCTTCTGTGTTGACCATATACACCCACACTTGTAAAGACAGTCCTAATTTTAAATAGTATGCATCATTGTCAGGTCACATATCCCTAATTTTAATGTTGATAATAGGGTCTTTGACTGTGTCTCTCTCCCGTCAGCATCTTATTTATTTTCTGTATTCTGTAGGATCTTCTGAGGTTCTACACTCAGTGTTTCACAATTGGCAGATAAAAAATCTTCTGTCGTTGAATTTATCATTGACAATGTTATAGCTTTCATGTCAGAGTTTTTGTGTGTTTTTTCTTATATGAAGAAACTCTTTTTTAAAAAAAATTATTTATTAATGAGAGACAGAGAGAGAGAGAGAGAAGCAAAGACATAGGCAGAGGGAATGGCAGGCTCCCCAGGGGAAGCCTGATGTGGAACTCGATCCTGGAACTTCAGGATCACGCCTGAAGCAGAAGGCAGACCATACTCTCAACCACTGAGCCACCCAGGCGTCCCAAGATACTGTATGTGTCTTAGAGAAATATACAGTATTTATTTATTTTTAAAAATATTTTATTTATTTATTCATGAAACACAGAGAGAGAGAGGCAGAGACATAGGCAGAGGGAGAAGCAGGCTCCATGCAGGGAGCCCAACGCGGAACTCGATCCCAGGTCTCCGGGATCATGCCCCGGGCCGAAGGCAGGTGCCAAACCACTGAGCCACCCAGGGATCCCCAAATATACAGTAAAGACTGAGTGGGTAGTAACCACAAATCTAATTGTTCCAAAGAGATGTCCAAATTCATTTACTGCACCAGAATTTTGATACATTGAAATATGGCTTGAAATGCACAAGTTTTTAACTGAAATTTGGGAGCTCTTATTATTAAAGAGAGATTTTGGCTTGGGTAATCTTTATTATAATAAGATTTGAGTTGCCAGGACTCTTTACATTATTGAATATGAGGAAATATGGAAATAGATTAAATATATTAAAATATACTAATAAACCCCACAAATGAAAATACCAAGTCATGGAAATTCAGTGTGTTGAAAGAAGGAAAGAATCCATTTTTTGGTCCTCACAGACCAAATAACATAAATTTATTTTACACAAATGTGATTTAATCATACTGTATTTCAGTGAATTTTTTTTTTTTAAGAGAGAGATTTTATTTACTCATGAGAGACACAGAGAGGGAGACAGCAGAGACACAGGCAGAGGGAGAAGCAGGCTCCACGCAGGGAGCCCCATGTGGGACTCAATCCCGGATGCCAGAATCACACCCTGAGCTGAAGGCAGATGCTCCACTGCTGAGCCACCTAGGTGTCCCTCAGTGGACTTTTTGTAGTTGCTAATAAACCAATCATCTCTATCCTGTGTATTCCCAATTGAAACTTAACCAGGTGGCTCAGCGGTTTAGCGCCACCTTCAGCCCAGGGCCTGATCCTGGAACCCTGGGATTAAGTCCCACATCGGGCTCCCTGCATGAAGCCTGCTTCTCTGTCTGCCTGTGTCTCTGCCCCTCTCTATCTCTGTCTCTCATGAATAAATAAATAAAATCTTTTAAAAAAAAGAAACAAGAACTTAACCAATAAAGTTCTTCTTTATATTTGTTATGCAAAGCAAGAACATAGTAGGTATAGTAGGTATGTCTCTGATATTAGCAAGATCCTTATTTCTCACTACAGAAATCTCTTGGGCTTTTGGACTTTTATTTCCTCGGGCTACCATATGCCATGATCCCTTTTACACTGCTACTATTTATTAATATTTCTGGCTATTTTTATGTTATTCTTTCCGTTTCCCTCTGTTCTTTGCCTTTAATCTCTTGTTCCTCTATTCACTCACTATTGCAGTCCCACACACATTTCCCCTTTGCTTTGTCTTTTTGTAGCCTCCCCCACTGGCAGGATTGCCATGAATTATGGAGTAAGAAACGGCGACGACAGCGACAGAGTGGTGTTGTGATAGAAGAGCCACCTCCATCCAAATCCTCTCGGAAAGAAACTACCTCAGGGACAAGTGTTGAGCCTGTGAAGAACAGCAGCCCAGCACCACCTCAGCCTGCTCCTGTCAAGGCGGAGCCTGGGACTGGGGATGCAATAGGTCAGTTCTAGGATGGAGTTTTTGTGCTTTTATTAAGGTCATTTGGACAGGTTTTAATGGTCAAGTACAAGGATATGTGTGTGTGAGCTTTTAGCCACTGAAGCATTAATATTAATAAAAAGGTGCCCTGGGGATCCCTGGGTGGCTCAGTGGTTTGGCACCTGCCTTCAGCCCAGGGCGTGATCCTGGGTCCCGGGATCGAGTCCTACATCGGGCTCCCTGCATGGGGCCTGCTTCTGCCTCTGCCTGAGTCTCCGCCTCTTTCTCTCTCTCTCTCTTTCTCTCTCTCACTCGCTCCCTCTCCCCCCCCCCATGAATAAATGAATAAAATCTTTTTAAAAAAAATAAAGAGGTGTCCTCATTGTGAGGAAAAGGAGCTAAACTAAATTTTGTATATGTTGTCTAAAAAGTCTACAATATAGATCATTGTCTTTTCAAGAAAGAATACTGTATCAATTAGATGTATAGCATAAATCAGTAAGTTAAGTAAGCCAAATTTAAGGTTTGGTTACCCATGGTACATGTAATTTGGAGCCCTGTTTATGTTAGATTTGATAAGACGTTCTTAGAATCTAATCATTTAAATCACAATTGCTATTAAATGTAATTAGTTCTATAGAGGGCTATTTGATCTACATATATCCAGAACTGTGTAATAGTGAACTATTATAGTAAAATAGTTCTCCTGTGGTACCATCAGTTTTTCTGAACTACAGGTATTCTTTCCATGGTTCATTTACCCTTCCCCATCCACATACAACAGTGGTTTTTAACAGTGGCTGCACATTAGAATCATCTAAGAAGCTTGAAAAGTAAACACTCCTGAACAATTGCCAGATCTCTGAGGATGGAAACTGAGGCATCTGAATTTTACAATCTCTCCTAGTAATTCTGATGTATAATAGGGGTTGTAAGTCACTGGCCTTGAAGAATACAGATAAAATGAAATCACATTTACTCATAGTACAGAGATATTTTAGTTAGTTTCTGTATTTCTAAGTGAATATACAATTTGTCATGACAATTTGAGGTATGAAAAATGAGATATTCAAATAAAATTTCCTTTTTTGAATATTGTTAAGTTGCTATTGCCAGTTGAAGGCCAAGGTCCGGGATCCCTGGGTGGCGCAGCGGTTTGGCGCCTGCCTTTGGCCCAGGGCGCGATCCTGGAGACCCGGGATCGAATCCCACATCGGGCTCCCGGTGCATGGAGCCTGCTTCTCCCTCTGCCTGTGTCTCTGTCTCATTCTCTCTCTCTCTCTATGACTATCATAAATAAAAAAAAAAAATTAAAAAAAAAATTTTTTTGAAGGCCAAGGTCCTTACCCTGCCTCATTCTATCCTATTGGCTCCACTGTCTGTCCACAGGCCTCGGTGACATCACACAGCAGTTGAATCAAAGTGAATTGGCAGTGTTACTGAATCTGCTGCAGAGCCAGACCGACCTGAGCATCCCTCAAATGGCACAGCTGCTTAACATCCACTCCAACCCAGAGATGCAGCAGCAGCTGGAGGCCCTGAACCAGTCCATCAGTGCCCTAACTGAAGCCACTTCCCAGCAGCAGGACTCAGAGCCCATGGCCCCAGAGGAGTCTTTGAAGGAGGCACCTCCTGCCCTAGTGGTCCAGCCTTCAGCAGAACAGACAACCTCTGAAGCTTCAAGCACACCAGCTGACATGCAGAATATGCTGGCAGTTCTTTTGAGTCAGCTGATGAAAACCCAGGAGCCAGCAGGCAGCCTGGAGGAAAACAACAGTGACAAGAACAGTGGGCCACAGGGGCCCCGAAGAACTCCCACAATGCCACAGGAGGAGGCAGCAGGTAAACAGACCGGTCATGAATCTCATTGAGCTCAGGTGCTGTTGATCCTCTTAAAAATCTCTTTAACATTTTCTTTTTCACATCAATGGCCTCAGTTTCAGTTTTCTGTAACCTAGCCTACAGGAGAACATAGCATCCAGTGATGTATTTCTTGCCCTGCCCAGCTTCTGTTTAAGTCTCACAGCTTCTCAAAGCACCTTTCATGTACTGATTGTTTTTCCATTTCCTGGGAGGTAGGTAAGTAAAGCCTCTGTGTTCTAATCCAAGAAAACCACAACCATTGCTAGTGATACACCTTGAACCACTGTGTGAATAGTGGCCACCTAGTATTGGTACTTGAAAATCTGCCTTCCAAATAAACCATCATCAGATTGTACAAATAATCAGCTTTACTCTAGTGTAGTGAATTCAATACCAGTCTTACCTGAAAGATATAGCCAAGAAAACTCTAATAAAATGCCATTGTTAATCTCCTGAAGAGTAATTTGGAAATATTTCTAAGTAGATAACTAACACCAACATTTCTTTTCACCAAAAATAATAGTATATAAATATAAACATGCTTTTTAAAAATCTGTGTTCCTAAAAGAGACAATTGAATTAGTAAGTGAGCATTACATAAAGAAAAATCTGAGAAATGGAAATATGTTATACCTTGATCTGGTATGACAACAGCACACAATTTTATTAGAGGAAAGAAAAGTGTAAATTTTCTAATTCTGATTCACAGTCTATTTGCAAAATGCTTACTTACCTCAAAGTGTTTTCAACTTGGAAATTTTCGCTGTCCGTGAAGACCCCATGAATTGGGGAATGAGAAGAAGCACAAGGGCTGATGAGGTACACTAACCTTCAACTTTAGATTGTCCTACATTCACACTTCATATGGGATGGTGCAGAAAGTATATGCCTTTTTTCTTCTGGTATACAAATATATAAGCTATTTTTCACATGCAAAGCTTTTTAAAACTGGAAGATAACGTAAATAAAATTAACCCCTTTACTTTACAGATGGGGAAACTGAAATCCAGGGAGTTTAAATAAGCCTACCTATGGTCCCAGTGCTGGAACCATATTATTCACAAAGGCAGAGATAGGACTGGTGTACTTTTCTTAATGTTTCTTTTTAACGTGTTTTTTAATTCACTTTGTTACTCTGTCATATTGATTCCAATTGCTTTTAAGGGATTCTAGGACATGGAATAACAGAGAAAGCTAATCTAGAATTAAAGCAGGCCTCTTTGCATCATCTCTCATACCTTCCTTCTCCTCCCTACACCAGCAGAAAAATTTAACTATAACCAAAATACCTGGAATAAGTCGTTCGAATTAAATAGTGTAGTGATTGAAAGAAATTCACCCAATAATTGAACCAACAAGCTATGAGCCAAATGGTGAGATTGAACTAAAATTAAGGCCTGGCCTGTGGCCAGAAATTGCTAGATTTACTTTTCAAAGGAGAGTAAAAATACCACTCCTAATTATTAGTCACCCTTTGATTATCCAGTTATCTCTGTCTCCTATGTTTGTTCCTCCCCTGCTGCCTCTTTTTTGGTCATTTTACTGTTCATTAGCACTTCCACCAGAGGGCAGACTGAGTAAGCCAGAGAAGGTGAAAATCTATCACTGGCTATGTTTTGCTACTCTTTACTTGTCTGAGGAAAGGATTATGATTGAAATCTAATGAGTCATTTGAAGTTTTTAAGTTATTTGTACATTTCATTAATACCTCCCTCCATTAGTACAGACTATTAAGAATTGCCAATATTGTTAACATTAAATCTTAAAATAGTATGACTTCTGAAATGTGATCTTTTAACTCTTATAAGAAGGTTTATTTAATAGTTGTTTACAATCTGTGTGCTTTTCTACTTTGAGGTAGTTTTCATCCTCTCCTACATGTGAACTTGAACTCAACAATTAGTTCTACTGAAACACAGCTGGACTATTTATATAAAAGACAAAGTTTAACTATGAAAAGTAGTAGAGCTGGAAGAATAAATTTAGCTTTGCTCACTTTTGCAGTTAGGCATTTTTAAAGTTGTTTGCCATTGGTATTAAAAAAAAAAACAAACTAGTGTTTCATGTGTAGTCCAAAAATACTTTTAAATATAATTGGTACTGAGATATTAGTAGCCCAACACTCTGAAATCTATAGATGTTTGTGGTCCAGTTAGCTCTCCTTTTTCAGTATGTCTTCTTTTCGACTGTAAGTTTTCTATAGCTAATTTTTTGTCCTTAAATTCATTTTTACCTATCACCTAGTCAACCAACCAACTAGTCAGCAAGCAACTTGGGTGGGTACTGTATACAGGGTGACTAACTCATCTCTGTACTATCCTGGTTTTAAAACTGAAAGTCAGCAACCCGAGAACCTGCTCAGTCCCAGGCAAATTGGGACTGTTGGCCACCCTACTTGTATGTTACATACAGCACCTGACCTCATCCTTCCAGGGCACAACGTTACAATACTGTGTTTTCAGAGTACTTTCATCTGCATGTTAAGTGAATGCATACTTTACTAATTGTCTTTGCAAAATATAATTGTGGTAAATATGCTACCAAAATACTTTATAACTAAAAAACTATTTTTGGCTTGTCTGAGAAATGACTTTTATATCACTAGCTCAGATAATAAAGAATTGATTATATGGACATTTAAAAATATTCCATAGGGAACAGGAAAATCAGTCATTTGGAAGATATCCCAAAACATTAAACCTTTTCTTCAGCAGGGTGACTGCCAACTCTTTAAAAATCACTGTTCTGATTGTACTTGGTTTTGTATGTCCTCAAACTCACACCATTTTACATCTCTACTCTCTGGTCTTGGCAGGAGTTATCGGACAATGATTGCCATGCTTGGGCAAATTTAGCCAGCAGTTGGGTGGGGGTGGGGGGTGGGAATATGGGGAGTAGTTCAAGAAAGACAAAGATCTTTGGAAGACAGTGTAGTGTATAAGTTCAATACATTTCTAAATACTCAGTTCTTGTCACGGTCTCCAAGATAAACAGATGTTTATCAACAGCCCATTCATTCTGCATGACATTAGTAATTTTTTTCATAGCATGGAAAAAATGAAGGAGGTTGGGAAACAAAATGGAAAATTATGATAATTAGTCTTTATAATTACTGTAACATAGGAAGCTGAACGACAGAATGGTGGTTAACATCCCTTTCTTCAGAATGTGGTTATGGGAAGAGGGAACTAAAGTTTGGAGAAGCAAGTGTGTATTTATACATGATGGTAATGAAAGGTTTTTACTTAATTTCATTTCTCCTGTATATTAAGTTCTATTTTAGGTGTTAACCGTATATCATTAAAATGTTCTGTAAAATGTATTAGCTAAGTCTATGCAAGGTCTCCTATTGTACAGCAAGATTATGTGCTAGAAATGTGACCACAACATGTGTATTATTTCCTCTCATCTTCCTTCTTTCTATTTTATTTTCATTAATATTTTGATCCAACAGCAAAAAGGGGCGGGGAGGCTGCCAGCAGCCTACATATTAGAACAGTTCCTTAAGGAAGGAAATGGAGGAAATCTCAGACAAATCAGGACAATCATTTGAAACATGATCTTTTTTACACCAGCTGTTAGATTCAGAATGCAACTGTTTTATTTTAATCACTTGATTTTATTTATAAATTGCAATTTCCTGATCCCAAGATTTTATTCTTTATATATATATTTGGTTACTTGTATTGACATTTGTTTATGTTGGGCAGTGTGAGTGTGTGTGTGTGTGTGTGTGTGTTTATAATCACATGTGATTTTTAAGATGGTGTTTAAAAGAAGTAACCCTTCCACAGCATGTCCTCCTCACATTCTTCCACCAGAGAAGAGGCCCCCTGAGCCCCCCGGACCTCCACCGCCGCCACCTCCACCCCCTCTGGTTGAAGGCGATCTTTCCAGCGCCCCCCAGGAGTTGAACCCAGCCGTGACAGCCGCCTTGCTGCAACTTTTATCCCAGCCTGAAGCAGAGCCTCCTGGCCACCTGCCACATGAGCACCAGGCCTTGAGACCAATGGAATACTCCACCCGACCCCATCCCAACAGGACTTACGGAAACACTGATGGGCCTGAAACAGGGTTCAGTGCCACTGACACTGATGAACGCAACTCTGGTCCAGCTTTGACAGAATCCTTGACCCAGACCCTGGTGAAGAACAGGACCTTCTCAGGCTCTGTGAGCCACCTTGGGGAGTCCAGCAGTTACCAGGGCACAGGGTCAGTGCAGTTCCCAGGGGACCAGGACCTCCGTTTTGCCAGGGTCCCCTTGCCATTACACTCAGTGGTCGGGCAACCATTCCTGAAAGCTGAGGGAAGCAGCAACTCTGTGGTACATGCAGAGACCAAATTGCAGAACTATGGGGAGCTGGGGCCAGGAACCACTGGGGCCAGTAGTTCAGGAGCAGGCCTTAACTGGGGGGGCCCAGCTCAATCTTCTGCTTATGGAAAGCTCTATCGGGGGCCTACAAGAGTCCCGCCAAGAGGGGGAAGAGGGAGAGGAGTTCCTTACTAACCCAGAGACTTCAGTGTCCTGAAAAATTCCTTCCCTATTCATCCTTCCATCCAGTCCTCTGAAATATTAATGAAATCATTTGCCAGAGCAAGGTAATCATCTGCATTTGGCCTCTGCAAAGCTGTCTGTTGTATTCCTTGCTCACTTGCTACTAGCAGGCGACTTATAAAATAATGGTGTTGGCACCAGTTCCCCCTGGATGGGCTACAGCTAGAACAATTACTTCAACTCTACCTAGTAGTTATAAGTAGAGAATGTGGAGAGGGTCATTAAATTGAAAAGTAAATGTTGTATTAGTTCATTTGCCTGCACTTCTTGAGCAGAAGAAAAGGAGAACAGTTTCAATTTTGAGATGGCTCAGGAGAGGCTCTCTTTAGGTTTTTAAATTTTGGGGATTTTTTTATGATTTCTTTTGAATTTTTTGTTTTTTGTTTTTTTGTTTTGTTTTGTTTTCCTTTAAAGATAATAGTGTTCACAAAATTTGAGCTACTCTTAGGCTTTTGCTATAAGGGAAACAGAGTGACTGGCTGATTTAAATAAATGTTTCCTTCCTCTCCACCATCTCACAATTTTGCTTTCAAGTGAACTCTTTTTTTCCCCCATTGAGCATCTTGAACATCCCTTTTTTCCAAATAAATTACTCTTAAAATTTGCTCTGCTTTGACAAAGACATGCCCCTCTCCCTGCACATGAAGCAGGTTGTAGAAAGAGGCGCTCTTGGGCATGTAGGTAGATTTACCCCATCTCATCCCTTTTCTATCCCTTCTTTATAGAGTTTCTCATTCTCTCTCTCTCTCTCTCTCTCTTGCTCTCCCTCTCCCTCCATCTCTCTCTCTCTCTCTCTCTCTCTCCCTCTCTCTCGAGGCATTTGTTTGGAAAAAATTAATCGTTGAGATGCCCAAGAACCTGGGATAATTCTTTACTTTTTTTTGAAATAAAGGAAAGGAAATTCAAACTCCTATATTGTTCTCTGTAACTTTTCAATTCTAAAATGTTTTTGTTTTTTTAAAACCATATTCTGATGGTGAAGTTGTTTCATAAATGCAGACAGCCTAGGACATTGCTGTTGAGCTGGGGTTAGAGATGATGCCTCCATAATTAGAGGGCTAGTAAGAGCAGTTAGCATACTGTTTACACATATATTTTTATGTCAAAAAAAAAAAAAAACTTTGAAACAGAGGATTGTATTATTGTCAAAGAGAAAAGAAATACATCCTGAAAATACATGGAAATGTAAGTTAGTTTAGGGTGCATATTTTTCTGAAGATCTATTCAATATGAGACCTTTTTTAAAAAATAATTTTAAAAGAACAGACCATGAGAAAGAACAGTATTGACATATACACATCTCAGCATGTATATCCTGCTAGTTCTTTTAGGGAGTTTCCTCTAGAGAGATTTGATTTTGGTTTTGTTTTTGGTAAAAGGGGTTAAATTATGACTTCATGGCAAGAATTTTGCCTTATTATAAGCAGGAAATGGAAAAGGGAAGGGCTTTCAGGGTGGGATAACTTGGGAGGCTTTTCATTCTGGCTTCCATTTCTATGTGAATACCAGCATATAATGTGTTTTAAAAACATACACATTCATATAAATTATCTGCACAGACTTAGACTTTTGTGAAACGTAGATTAGGGCCCTTTTACAGAGAAAAGGCAAACATGCTTCAGCATCTTGGAGGATAGTTTTCAGAACTCAAGTGAAGTTTCATGTTTCAATGCCAAGTTCTTATATTAAAAAATAAAAACTACTTGTGAGAGAAAGGTGCACTAATAAAAAAAAAAAAAAACTTTAAAGAAATGAAGAATCCTCTTCAGATACTTAACATGAAGACTATTTTTCCCTGTTTACTGAAATAGGCAGATATCCGGTGTGTGTATTTCTTTATTATTCTCTGGGTTTTGGTCTGGCCTTGCCCTCATGGGCAAACATTAGAGGAAGAACCTTCTAGCCATTTTGGCATTGATGGCTTTTTATACCAGTATGTCCAATTAGATTTGCTAGGCTCACTGACATGCTATTGGAAAATTCCATTAAAGTTCATCTGAACCTTTTGTCTGTTGACTTCTTAGTCCTCAGACATGGGCCTTTGTATTTTAGAATATTTGAATTTGAGGCATTGGGCCCTGATGATTAAAGACCTTAAGCCTGGGATACTTTCAAATTACCTATCCAGTAAAAATAATTGGTCTCCCATCAAATATGAATAAAATTCGCTCTATATTTTAATTACATTTTGGTTATCAGCAGTCATCAATAATGTTTTTCCTTCCCCCTTCCCACCCCTTATTTTTAATTATGCCAAATATTCTAAGTAATATACTAAGTCTCCATTCCCCCATCCCTACTACTAGGGAAGGGGGTGAGTGTATGTATGGGTGTGTGTATGTATGTGTGTGTGTGTGTGTATGATCCCATCTCACTCCCTACCCCCTTTTGGGGAGTCTAGCCTTTACAAGGAAAAGTTTGGTAACTGATTATTTTAAAACCAGAGGAAAAAAGAAACTCAAATAACCTGGAATCTGTGTGGAGGAAGAAAAGGTATTTGTTAATTTTTCAACTATGTTATCTATAAATGTGATAGAAGTAAAGTTTTGACAGAACTTCAACTTGACTGTTAGAAAATTTCAAACTGAATTATATTCAAAAGCAGTTTTTGTTTTGTTTTAGTTACTGTACCACGGGAGGTAATAAGTCCATTAAATACATTATTTTGAACAGATGAAAAAATCTGATTCTGTTCATGAATGAGAGGCAAAACTAGTTTGGCCATGATCATTTTTGTGGTTTTGAAAACAATTTTGTTTGACCCAATTTCCTTAGTTTTTTCTTCAACGGTCCATAGGAGTGATAAAATGACATCAATCTATACTTTTAAAAGCAGGGCAGTAGCACAAATTTGTAAGTAGGACTTTTTTTGTTAACTTATGCCATAGACATCACCCAGCCACTTGTGTGTGTGTGTGTATGTGTAATATGCATATATAGTTACAGTACTAAAATGGTTACCAGCAGGTTTTGAGAGAGAATGCTGCAACAGAAAAGTGTCAGTTGCCACCTCATTCTCCCTGATTTAGGTTCCTGACACTGTATTCCTTCTCTCTCTTGTTTTTGCCCCACATCGGGTGTACTTTGTCTATGTACAGATATTTTGTAATATATTAAATTTTTCTTTCAGTTTATAAAAATGGAAAGTGGAGATTGGAAAATTAAATATTTCCTGTTACTATACCACTTTTGCTCCATTGCATTTACTTCTTTACCTGTAGCCTCTGAGCAAATCTAATAGTGTGTAAAAGGTTTTTTCCTCCACTTTATCTTAAGAATTATTTGTCTCAGAATCTCTGTAGTCTCATAAAATATATTTAAAAAAAAAAGTTCTCAGGGTTTGAAGAGGTGCTTCAGAACACTAGACTAGGAACTAGAGAAAAACGTTGGGGAAACCGTAAGGTAACTCTTTTTTTTTAAGTAGAAATAGTTACACAAATGATGGTGCCAAGCCATCAAAAGAGTTGAGCCTCATATACCCCAACTCCTGAAAGGAGAGGTAAGTGGGTTTGGGCTCAACTTGGCAATGAAAATTGGTAAGAGGCTGTTTAAACCAAAGAATAGTCTCAAAAATAACCACCCCCGCCCCCACCAGTTCTTATGTTACCATGAGTAGGGTAGGCATGGAGATTAAGATTAGTCTTCTAGCTGTTGAGATTTCCTCATCTGTTACTAAGCCAGGAAATGAGTCAAAGTTGTTTTTAAGGGTAAAAATCCTATTATCTTCAAAATCTTAACTATTTTCACCTGTGGAGAGAATTTTATTCCCTTTTCTTTCATGGTTTAGACCACTGAGAACTAAATTTTCCCTTGGGTGTGCTGCAGTCCTGCTAGTTATAAGTAGGCAGAGAGCAGATCAAACCCATTAGAAGACAGAAAGGAAGTAGGAAAGGAAGGAAGATAGGTTATCAGGAAGTTGGTGGTGGGGTGAGCAGTCATACAGGTTAAAGGGTACACCAGAACAAGGAAATCAGGAAGATAAATTCAAATACTGGTGGTGAGGGTTGCTGACCTGTTTTTGACTTCCCAAAGTTTATGATGGTCCCTTACCTGTGGGCTGTCTTTACCCAGAAGGAAAATGGAGAGCTCAAGATTGTTCCAATTCCTGGAATCTTGTGTTCCTGGTTAGCTTCCAGAGAAAAAGAATTTGGTTTTTGGCCTTATATACTGCAGGTTCATGCCTAGGAGTATGAACTTCAACCTACTATAGAATATTGTTTCCACTTCATAGGAGTGGCTTCTTTTTCATTCTGGGCCTAAAGGCTGAGGACCTAACTTAACTAACATGGACTTTTTTCTCACAGCCTAGACTATTTCTAATTAGAAACCATGCTGCTTCAGTATCAACATTTCTTAAGCACTCTTTAAGATACCAGACAGGTATCCTTAACTGTATGGTAAAGTTAATGCCTCAAGGTTTAACAGTTAATTCTCTTTGTGCTGGGATTTCTTTTGTTATTAAAGATTGCCCCATAGTTTGACTGTGTTTCAGGTATGGAGTTACTTTTCTGTTCACAACTTAGTCATCCTGAAGGGCTAGGTGGAAAGGAAGTGGGGAGTTCCTCAAGTGAGTAAATATTCAACCATTCCAAGGGAGCGGTGGAACTGCTAAGTCTTTTGGTTGTCCTGAGAGGCAAGGTGAGCATTTCTGGACACGTTTAATTTTACTGTCCAGGTGTGGCATTTATCCTCTAGAAATACTTTTAATGTTCCTGTAACTTTAAGAATACTCTCAAGTGAAAATTTACGCCAAGCTAGGGTTGAAAGACTTTCAGGACACCTGGAGGAATTGCTGGTGGTACTCTACCACTCCTCCCCATATGCAGCCATCTCTCCATCTCTTGTCCACCCACTTTTCATTTCCTATTTTTCACTCACTGCCCACCTTGCATGCATTAGGCCTACCAGAGATATTGATTGCTTAATCCTACAGGATATTTAGAGTTACTGCTGCTTCATAGTTTTGAAAGGTAATGCGAAACAACTCAGAAGACAAATGTCTATTCCAGATCCTCAACTTACTGGATAAGAGGTGAGGGAGGAAGCAAAATAACCATGCTTTCTTACTGCTAAGGAGATTTTAATTTATGTTGTGTGGGGGTACAAGAGATTCCTTTACTGGTCTAGGAAGGGCAGAGAGTCTCAACACTTCACTTCATCCTCTTCCCTCATGTCCTGAGATATGCTTTTGGTGATGACATTTCTGAGCTCAGTTGCAGATGGTGTCTGTGGGAAGCAAACCTTGGTGCGTGAGAAGAGGGCCCTGCTATCCATAAGAAAGCAGATGAGGATTGCTTCGATGCCCTGGTGATTAATCACCAGAGTGCCAAAAAGCTTTGACCACTGAATTGCTCTCATATCTACCTCAAAAATTAGTGGTCCAAGGCTGAGAGAAAGGGGCTGATATGAAGTTAGTCTTTAACACTCTAGATGGGTGATTGTTAGTGAAGCCATAGTATGTAGCCCATAGCCACACCATACTTCTCTGGAATAAGAGAATGTAGCTATAAAGTAAATTCACTTAGACATAGGTTTCCTAGGACCTGGAAATAGATGGATTTTTAGATGTTTTGCTTTGGCATGGTTGTAAACTACAGTTAATGTTGATAGTTCCAAAGGAATGAAGGGCATTTTATCCAAGCCAAATCATCTCTTGAGGGAGGCAGCATGGAGAAAGGCAGATTTGGCAGTCAGAGCTAAATGAAAAAATAAAGTCTGAGTCTTGGAGGATGTTTTTTCTTTTACCTCCTGTGTCTCAGAACTACAATACCTACCTTGTAGGTAAGGTAAGGATCAGCTTGTAGACAGACAACCCTCCCCACCAAAGCTCATGCAATTTTGAATGCTTTTGGCCCTGGAGAAAAGAGGCTGAATTCAAAGACTTAGAGCTTAGAAGTCTGATCCTTTCTGTAAATCCAGGAACTTCTGAGTTTGGCCTTGTTACCAGCATTTGCATTTTATGTTAGGGGACCAAAGGTCCATATAAAATGAAGCAGTACGAGGAGATGTAAATAAGGGAAGCAGAACTAGAGTGGTCTTGATAGCTGGGCTGCAGAAAGGGACTAAGGGTATAATTGCTTTTAAAGAAGAGATAGAAATACAAGAAGGAAAGATAATGGACTAGTGAAAAGGGATAATTGCCTTAAAGGTTCACAGTTCATTTAAAGGAGACCCATTGAAGCACCACTGTGAGTAAAGAGTTGCCCTTGAGTATAGTAGTATTACCTTTATAGTTGGAGGATGGGCCTAGAACCCTTAGGTTGGGAGAGGCTTTGAAGACGTTTTCACTAGGAAAGCTTGATTGATTATATTAAGCAAGTAGCATACACAGAAATTTTGCTTCCTACTGCTATCTACATATTTCAAGAGAATAATTCAGAAATAAGGAAGGAAGGGATGATATGGATGCATCACGTTAAAAAAGTGACTTGTATTTTTGGAGTTTTAAAACTCCTGAAAGTGGTTTTGTGTATTTTAGGCCAACTAGCATTGGAACTAGTGTTATTCCTCTCTCCTTTGTTTCTAGATCCAAGTGAAGGCAGTGTGTAGGAAAGTAAACAAACCAAAAAGTGAATTAGAGTCACAGACTTAGAACCAGAAAAGGACATTAGTTTGTCTAGTTCAATGCTGTCTTCAGCCAGTAAACAAATAGGCCCAGAAAGGTTGAGAACCTATGGTTTTTTGAGGAAGGAGAGAGAGAATAGGAACTAATGTTGTCGGGAATCTACTATGTGTCAGGCACTGTGCTAAATGCTTTGATTTTATTATCTTGATCCAAGCACCTGGAGGCTGAAGAATGGAAAGAGTAAAAGGCAAATTCCTCTTGTTATCCTGAGCAATACATAGGTGGCAATAAAGTGGCAGATCACTTTTTTCTGTCTAACCACATAGGGCTAAACTATAGGAAGTGAAGAGTCAGGGTTTGAGAGTGAGGTTAATCTAAGGAAGTACTTGCTAAATAGTGGAGACTCAAAAAAAAAAAAAAAAAAAACCTAAAAAAAAAAAAATAGTTGAGACTCATGAATAACTTCTCTATTGCTGGAGACCTTCCAAAAATGTGATGGTCAAAGGTAGGCTAGAGGCAGAGCTGGTAGAGAACAAGATTACTGTTGGCTCTGGGATTGATTTGCATTCTAGAAAATCAGCTCATGACTGAGAATATAGGTTAATCTTGGAAATAGGGAACAAAATGGGGCTTCTCATCCTAAGGGAACTTCAAAGAATATAGTGTTTGTATACTAAGAATCAAGGAGATAAACAAATGCCTTCGGTGACCATGCTTGTTTTTTGGGTTTTTGTTTTGTAACACGTTGGGGTCATGAAAGAATTTATAATTTTGGAAAGACTCAGTGCCAATTTCAATGTTGATAGGAGCAGGTGGCAGCTTGAACATTGCTATTGAGAATAAGAGTTTATTCCTCATGGTTGTTTGATATGATATCCCAAGTGTTATCTCATGAGGGCTGCTTCAATGGGGAGCAGTAATATTATTAGCCGAGTCACGTCCTGGGTACAGGACAACTTCTGAGGAAGATTAAGGGAAGATCTCACTTTTAAAAGAAGCTTCTGGATCCGGGCACCTGGGTGGCTCAGTTGGGTAAGCATCTGCCTTCAGCTTGGGTTATGATCTCAGGGTTCCGGGATGGAGATTTACATCAGGCTCCCCGCTCAGCAGGGGTCTGTATCTCCCTCCATCTGCTATCTCAAGTAAATAAAATCTTAAAAAAAAAAAAAAAAAAAAAGGAAAAGAAAAGAAAAGCTTCTGGATCTAGGAGATGAGTCTTATACTTGAGTGGAAAGTAAGGAATCAGCATTTGTAAGTCAGCACATTAATGCAGGCTATTGAAATAAAATAGTAACCTGGTACAGAAATAGCCATAGCCAAGAAATAATTCGTCAAGTTAGAGTTAACCAGAAAAGATTCTTTGAGGTAATGAAGAAGATAGAGGTAATGAAGATAGAGGAATAGAAGGTATTCAGACAAAACTTAAGAAGTTTTATGTGTGTTTTGTGCAGAAGGCTGTGAATGGGCTAGTCAGGGTGGTAAAGGAGAGAAATATTAAAGTTAGAGGAGCAGCCTTGCGGGCCTGAATGAGTTCAGATTTGATTTAGTAAGCATTAACAGGAAGCAGAGCATGGTGGGCTGAATATGATGTTGAGGATCTCATACTGGGTCAAAGAAGCAGGAAAGCTTGCTAGGATATTTTTTGTTCTGGTCCAAATGTGAGGCCCTGAGGGCCTGCACTAGAATGGGACAAAGAGAATGAGAAGAAAGGAAGGGGGTCCATAGGAATTAGCAAGGCTAGATGATAGTTTGGATGTAAGAGGAGAGATGATCCCAGGACACATTTATGCTGTTGATGGTAATGAGAGCTTGGAAAGAGGTATTTGCTTTGTTTTTAAGAAGTAGGAAGTGTTTACTTGATTATCGAATTGATGGGATATGTCTTTGTTCAGTATTGTGGGGTCTAGGTGGAGGCAGCACACCTAGGAAATAGTGAAGTATGTGGTGTGTGCCCAGTCATTTGCACTCTGCCCTTTGCAGGTGGGAAATCCAGGTGAAAGATTATTGCTGGGGTGTTCTCACAGACTTCAAGAATGCTATTCCTCTCTGGATCTAGGAAAGAAAATACAGTTTTTGCCAGTTTCTTCTCCTTTAATGCTTTGAAAATGGAATATGACTAGCCTGTGGCAGCATGTGCCTATGGATGCACAATTCTCTGGCTTGTTTCTTGGAAGGCCTTTTTCTGTCCCTCCCTGGGGGTCATTTGTATCTCTGGTTCCTGCTCCCAGAGCCATAAAGTGGGAGCCCCCATTTATTAATTGGGTTGGGATTGGGGAGGGGGTCCGCGGGGGACTCTTTAGTGCAGCAGGCGGGGGTCTTCCCGAATGAGCCCATTAGCCAGCCCCAATGGCAGCTGAAACGGGGCCGCAGCCAAGTCCTCTCCGTTTCAAAAACCCTCCATCGCCTGCAGCAGATCAGAACAAGGCCTGCGGGAGCCCTTAGCTTCTGATTGCAGCTGTGAGGAAGGACAAAACAATTTATAGGAAGCCAAGTAGCTCCTGTCTCACTATCTCTTCCTTTCTGACTTTGGGGAGGGGCAAGACTAGCATTTGGTAGCCCCCACACACCCTTGCGTCTTACAAGGCATGCATAGGCCTAAAGTAGGAGTGAACAGTAGTGAGTGTGTTTGCACTGGTTGGACATTTATATCAATGCTCTGGGTGTTTACACATGTCCTTGCTTTCTTATTCCATCCACATACAGTTGTATTTGACACATGGTCCTCCCTAGGGCAAAGCCAAGTGTGTGCTCAGACAGTCTGAGTTGTATGTTGGGGGGGCTTGCTTTTCACCTCTTTCCTGCCCCATACCTGCCTTGTGTTTTCTCTACTTTGTAAAGATTCAGGGTTAGAGTTAGATCACCTTCTTAACATCTCTTCAGGAGAGAAGGAGTTTGGCACTGAAAGGAAGACCTCCTACTGGGACTCCCTCATTTGTCCCTTTGGTTAAGCCAGTATGAGAAAGACAGGCTTTTCTAGGGGACCTTCTTTCTGCAGTGGCCCAGAGAGAAGGTGTGAAGGGCAGGAATGTTCACTTCCTGATAAAAGGAACTGTCTCCTTGTAAAATCATGGCCAGCGAGAGCTTAGAGATCACCTAATTGACTCTTCCAGTGTACAGAGCAGGGGAAACAGATTTGAGGAATGGAAGTGCCTTGCCCACTATCTCATAGTGAGTGAGTTGGTGGCAGCCAGCCAAGACTGGAATCCAAGAGGCCAGAATCTTAACCTACTTGAGTATAGATCTCCCCCAACCTTAAGATTGCCAACTCCTATGAGTGTTGAACTTCCTCAGTAGGGCTGTGAGGTTTTGAGGGGGAAAGGTGGATTTGAAAAACAGTAGAAAAACTGAGGAGCTTTATGTGTTTTTACCTCAAAGACTAATCTCTCTATGACATACAAATTGTACGAAGTGTAATCTTTTTATGTAGTCAGAGAGTTCAGTTCATTGGGAAAGCAAGCTGCAGGCACCACCAAAGACCCTGATGTGCGCGGAGTTACCCCCAAAGTTCCAGGAGCACTTTGCCACCAGCTCTCGGGTTTGGAACGCAGTGGGGAAAAACCCTCTGAGGCCCAGTGAAGAATTTACCCTAAATCTCAACTCAGGCTCTTTTGCATTACCATACAGCTGTAGAAAAAGCAAAATCCAAAAAAAGGGAGAAAGAAGACACACCTCAGCTGGGAAGCTAAGGGGCTCCCTGAATGAGAAAAGGGATTATAGAACTCGAGTGAAATGAGATATTCTCTGAGATTGCTGGGAAACGGGCCTGGAGGGGGGAACCCCTTACTCTCCCTTATTAAGTTTTAAGTTGTTGGTTTTCTCCTTTGATAAGGCAGAAGGAAGGTGGTGTGGTGCTCCACAGTGAGCTAAGCCCTAAATAGTGTGCTCATTGAACTGACCTGCACAGCAGGTTCTGAAGTCCTCTCACTCTAGTGCTGAGACTACCCTACCCCTCTTTGGACCTCTCTGAGATGTGTCTATAGTCCCTTCCAATGCTTAGTTTCTGAGCATATGAGTCTGGGAGCCAATGATGTGCATAGAGGGAAATGCTAAAGAGTCCCTAAACTGGAATCAAATCTTGGAGGAAGAAAGGTACCCCTGAACAGCTTAGAGATAAGTTGTGAGTCTAGGTCAGAGGAACGGCAGGTCTGCAAAATGAACATTTTGTGCTGATGACAAAGAAACATCCTAGTACATAACCTTTACATTTTCTCCATCACACCCCAATTGATAATATAGGGAGAACATGATTCCTCCCTACATAAGACAGCCTCCATGATCTGATCTAAAACTAGCTGGTCTCCTCTTGAGTCACCTTCTTGCATTAACTTTTCATTAACCTTGAACCTTCATCACCCTTTATATTCTGGGCTTTACAGTTTCTGGTTCTGTTGAATTCCTAATTTACGTCTTAAGTATAGAAATCACTGTTTTTACTTTATTGAATTGGGAGCTGGTTCCCAGGAGGTAGGAATCTTAGAGCAGTTATAACTCTCTCTGGAAGCATATAAGGTTCATCTTCATCCTTCTGGGCTTTGTGAGTTCATGTTTGAGGGTATTGGAAGAGTGGTGACCATCACCATCGCTGTTACCTACTAAAGCCATACTCACTGGGCGAAAGACCAAATTTTTCTTTGATGTCTAGTCCCTTGTCTCATGTCTAATGAAACCTGTCATTTTCCTTTACAGGTGGCAGCAGCAGAAGAAAGGATAGCCTTTGAGGAATTTGGTGAAGTCCATCAGTCACCTGGCATCTGGAGCCCTGAAAAGTTCAGTCTTTCATTGACTTTAAAGCCAGGTAGGAACCTAAGGCCAGTCAGGGGTTTGAGGCCTGCTTTTGTAAAGGATTTCTCACCCCCACCCCTACTCAGGGAAGTTTCTTATTCCCAAAGATCTCCAGAAGAGTTTTCCTGGCTTTTCATTTGACCCTATTATGGTATCCTACCTTCTCATGAAGAATTTTTCCCCAGTTAGAGTAGATGACTCTCTTTATTAACATTGACAAGTCATTTCATCCCTCTTCTTTCCTCTTGGCCCATTTCACTAATGGATATTCCTCTTTGGTGGGATACTCTCAGCCTCTCTACAGCACTTGTCCTACTCACACACCACCACCAACACGACCACGACCACGACCACCACCACCACCACTACCACCACCATCACCACCACCACACACACACACACACACACACACACACACACACACAGCCCTGTCTTCTCTAAGAAGCTGTTTTCTCTATTTTTCTTTTGAGTGGGATTGAGCATTCTTTCCCTTCTTACTACTTCTCATCAGCTTTTCTACCTCCTTTCCAGAGTTGATGGAACCCTTTCTCACCTGTCCAGACATTGGGCAAGACACCAGAAGTAGAGGCCCACAAGCCTGCTTCCCTCTATCCTCATTGCCCAGAACCAGGCAGGTCATGGGCTTTCAGTGCCCACCCCCACCCTTCTTGCTGCCAGGTAGGTGGCTCTTCTCTCTACCCACCAACCCCAAACAGGGTCATATTTCTCTCTGGAAGTATTTCTCTCTGTTGTTAAATATCTCCAACAAGGGGAAGCCTTAATGACTCAGCTCTCTGCCTGCAACTTCCAGTTTTAATCTTTAGCAGGACCTTGCTGATATTAAATATCCGCCCCTTTTCTATAGTTCAGAACCATTTTCCTCTTTTGGTAGATGAGGAAATAGGGATCAGTAAACAGACACTTCACCCTGGAGTATAGGGGTCCAACAATAGGCAACAAGCACTTCTCTTGGGGCTGGAAGTCTAAAGCCATAGATGTGCATTTTGCCCAGTGGCCTGGCATCCTTGGAAAATACCTGGGTCTTTTGAGGGAAAGGTGTGTTTATCTGGTGTCTACTCCCAAGGACAAGGATCTCAAGGCTCTGAGAATCTGTCCTTAGTCATTCCTAGACCTCCCCAGGGAGTAAGAATGGATTGCTGTATAGCAGAAACCCACCACCAGGTGACAGTGTCTGTAGTTCAGATGGCATAGTTCAGGTGGCAGCTCTTGACTGGCACCTGTAAAGTTGGCAGAGGTGCCAGAGCCTCTCCTGCCATTGTGTGACATCAACTTACCTTTTGCTCTTAGGCCTTCTCTCTCAGCAGCTCCCCTCTCACCCCTGTAAGCCAGACAGCACAAGCATCAGCCATAGTAAGTGCCAACTCTGGGTCAGGTGCTCCCTTCCTGATTGACACATATCTTGAGTTGGAATTAGGATGCAGTGGATGAAAGGATAAAGAAGCAGGAAATATCCCTGGAAGTGGTCAAACAGTAAGTATGCATGGGTACCTTGATGACTCAAAGATCATCAACATTTATAATTCTGTCCATCTGGATATCAACCTGGATGTCTGATCTCTCAAAGCTGCTGGGCCACTTGGGCAGCTGCATTCTTGGTTTCTGCCACACGAGGGTGCTGCTGACCAATTAAAACTCCTGCCCCTTAGGCATAGTTTGGGTGGCAGAGGCAGGCACCCTTTCCTCCAGACAGGGATCAGAAACAATCTGAGAGAATCTGGGAGCCAGGCCCCAAGAAGCCAAAAGAATAATTAGTACCACTTGCTC